>NC_141327.1:1750000-1970000 GCF_037954235.1 Aulostomus chinensis | reverse complement strand
TGGTTCCAACCAGGAACTGATCACACACTTCTGATCCTGCTGACTGTACACTTCTCCATGAAGAGACAAAACGACCGAATGTTCACGTACAATCGCGCTAGCGGCATTAATCGACGTTGTCAGATTGGCGCACGCCTCTGAACACGCTATCGCTTGCTAGCTGGGTGTTGTCTGATATGCTCACTCCTGGTTCTAAGTTGGGTCACTTCCACATCAACTGGAACTGAGAAATACTTAAATTTTACTGCAAAGCAGCCGGGGGATTCACCTCCAACATATTTAAGATGGTAGAAACGACTTCTGGCAGAACAGCAGTAACTTCCTAACGTTATCCTGTGCGTACTTTGAGACCTTCCTACCTCGTACGGGCTGAGGAGCGAGCAAAATGGTGAAGACGGGTACACTGCAGTGCTTTCTTTACTGAATTTACCAAAGGACCAGTTTATCCTGATATATACTGTGATATAGAATCACACATAGTGTGACGGATGCTGGCCACGTGACAGCTGTCCACGTGAAGCTGCTTCACCTCGCACGCGTGATCCCTACGCAAGCGAAGCCAGTCGTGGTGAAGTAATAAATCCTCAGTGTTGTTGTATATCTCACGTTTTCCTGCTACTCTTATCTATGACATATGCAACTGTTCACATAAACCTACTTATTAGGTATTATTTCCAGAGTCATTATTAATGTGCAAGATGAAAGTATGAGTGAGTACTTTGCATTTCAGACACTCCACTCTTCTAACAACGTTCTCTCTTTCCAGGCTCTTGACTTTCTTTTTAATATGCTCCATCTTCACTCCACAATAAATCTCTCACTTTCTGCATTTGCCTTTCTCCTTCAAGGCTTTTTTTTCCCTGTTCTCGGCACATCGCTCTCCTCTCTCTTTCGCAGTCTCCATTTCTCCTCTCCTCCCTCAAATAAATCTCCCCACCCCCCCACCCCCACCCCTTCAAAATCTACAAAACACACAAACATACATGTGCACAAACTGGCGCACACAAACACACAACCCTCCAGGCAGCAGCCACAAAGGCCCAATATTAATAAATCTGCTCCTTTATTGGTGCTGAGTGTCTCTGGCAGGGAGGGGGGTACCGGAGACGCAGAGCTCACCAGAGGGGAGGAGGTGGCTGACTAAAGCCACATCATCAACACTAGCCAGAGAGACGTAAAGAGAGCGGCATCATAAACAAGCACACGGTGATGAGAACACAAAGATCATGGCTATGAATAACACCACGCTGAAAACCACACAGATGTTTGTTAGCAGGGTGCAGTCCACCCACACGTGCTTCATGCCCTCCATCCGGTGGATTACTGAGGACACCTGACATGCAGCTGAACCACTGAAGCATTGCCGGTGTGGCTGTGTTGGTCGCTGGGCTCGGGAAACAAACTGCCTGAGGTGGGCTCGCGGTAATGACAGCAGCTAGCTTGGCTTAGTGGTCCAATCTTAGCCATCAGTCAGCTGTGACAGATTGGGGATATGAGCTAAGGAGCCGTTTAGCTTTGGTGTTTGGCGTGGTGTGTGTGTGTGTGTGTGTGTGTGTGCGAGAGGAGGGGAGAGGGCTATCAGTGCTGCTAGTGTTGCAGAGGCATCAATACACTCTCGACAGGCCATTTTCCTATGCCTATTCCCAGCCCTGGCTTGTTGCTGGGGCAACTACCGCCATTTTACCTTCCCTTGCTGCACCTCTGGAAGATTTCATGAACCAGGGATCCATGTTCAGGGAACTGACTGCTTAAACAATCTCAGCTACTCGTTGCATTTTGGAGCCCTCTACTCCGTATTCATCGGTGAAGTGGTAATGAAAACCTACAACACCTCAATGTAGATCCTCCAGGAATGAAAACAACAAGTGTTGGAGGTAAAACTCCTCACAAGGTGACAGGAAAATCTAGGGCCATAAAGATGGCTGTATGAATTCATGTAGGAAAGACCCTGGAAGAGGAACTCCAGGACTAACTACGAGGGAGGAACGTCCCCCCTGGACGGCTCGGTGCCGTCTCGTGATGGAGAGAAAGGAACGGCACTCTTACCTGTCCGTGAGGCTGCATGGCGCTGTAGGGCATGCTCTGGTTCAACACCTTCTGCTTCATCAGCAACATTCGCTTCTGCTCCTCACTCAAGTGGGCCGTCTGCCCTGGGATTGGCCCCTGCGTTTGCCCTGGCCCCGCCCCCTGGCCTCCACCTCCTCCACCACCCATGTATGGAGGCATCATGGGGTTCTTGACCTGACTGTTCCCTCCCATTGGTGGGGTCATCCTCTGGCCTATGTGATCCACCCCGCTGCCGCTGAAGTGACTCAGAGGTTTGGTGTTGTTGTAGGACAACATGGCTGCCGTTTGCTGCTGCTGCTGCTGCTGCTGCTGCTGTTTGGACAGGGCGTTCTGGCTGATGCTGCCAGGCTGCTGCTGGCCCATCATGCCCATGTGATTGTGAGGGAGGTAGTTGTTCATGGGAGCTTTGGGCCCATTGTTAGGGGCCATCCCAGCCACTAGAGGGCCCTGTGGTGTGTTAAAGGCTTGTGGTGGGTACATCATTGGGCTGTTGGGTTTGTCCTGGTTAAAGGGACCAGCGTTATAGGGACTGGTTGGGGGGCCTGCTGGGGACCAGTTTGCTGCTTGTTGTTGCTGTTGCTTCTGCTGCAACAGTTTAGCACGTTGCTGGGCAGCCATTGCTTTTAGCTGCTCTGCAGGAGAAAGTTCGGGTGTAACAGGTCCTACCGGCTGACCCGGGGCAACCCCAGCTGCTGCTGTTCCCGTGCCCGCCTGACTAACACCTGGGCCTGGATTCATCATGTACCCATTCCCAGGCCTTGAAACTGCTTGCGTCTGAGCCTGGGTCGGCGTCTGAGGAGAGCGCGCCACGCAGTTGTGTAATGGGGAACCTGATGCCATAGCAACAGCTGGAGACTGCTGCAGAGGTTGCTGAGGTGGCGTTCCGTTGGCAGTGGTGGCGAACTGAGGGCCTGATGACGAGGGTCGGACCTGAGGGGGAGAGTCAAACATGGTTCAGCACTTTGGGGAATGAACTTCTTCACATACCGCTAACATGCCTGTGTATGATGAAGGTGAGGTTAGTAGGAGAACATAGAGACCCCAAGGAGCGGAACCGCTCGGCCCTTCCCAAACCCGTACCTCACGAGCAGCAACACATTCAAGTTGATTTGTCATAAGCGAAACCATTCCAGAATGAATTCAGAACCAACTGGAAAAAAGACATTTGCTCACTATGCCTACTTCCATCACAATGCGGACACACTGTACAAATGTATCACCACTCACGGAATCAGGACTCCATACAGGGTTGGTAAGAAAGCTGAAGCACTGGAATGTATTCCATGTCCATCTCAACTCACATTCTGGGATTATCAGACTGATCAGGGTTGGACTGATGGACTTTTTATTTAAATGATAGATTTAGATGTTTTCATGCTCTCTGTCAGTTTTAGAAAAAGAACGGTAACTCTTCAAAGTATTCTACGTAAACCTGTGGGGGTAGCATACAGACGGGTTCCAGAAATATCGACATTGCTGTGAAAGGATTGGCCTCCTTGGAACTGACCTGTGGTGAGCCCATAGGAACCTGTGGGCCCCCCTGTGGAGGCTGAGGAGGAGGAGGAGGAAGGGCTGCTGCAGGCACCGCCCCCCCTCCAGGTGCCGGCGTATTTCCAGCTGCTTCCTGTGGACCTGGAGTCTGATTGTTTGCTGGTCTGCCAAAGTCTACTTCCTTCTTGTCCTCAAAGTCCTCATTGAAGAGGTCGTGCATATCGTCCTCTGGCACTGTGTTGGCCAGCTCATCGATCAGCTCCTGCCACTCTTGGTCATTGAGGTTGATGTCAGAGAACAGCTTGTTCTGATTGGACAGAGACTGGGGATCGGAGGACTCCATCCCCGCTCCGTCATCAAGCGGCTCTTGTTTCAGGTCTTTGAGGAGGCCAAAGCTATCCTCCAAGTCCAGCGAGCCGTTCAGCTTCATGTCAGGAAGATGGCTGCCACCGTTCTTCCCCAGCTCATCGGATGCTCGGCCTACGTGGTTAACGTTACCATTTGTAGTGTTGTTTCCACTGGAAGTGTTGGGCCCACCCAGTAAGGGCTTAATGTCCATTTGGTGATGCAGTGGAGAGATGGGTGGAACATTGTTGTTATTGTTGTTGTTAGGGAGACCTGTTAGAGAGTCCAATCCACCGGAGCCCTCCTTCCGTACCCGTTTGGTGGTCGGCGAATAGCTGCCGCCATCACAGATGCCGTTCTGGTCTCCATTGAGGGGGGACCGCGCGCTGTCCAGTTTCCTCTTTACAGTCTCCTGAAGCTGAAACCAAGAAGAAGCAGAAAACGTGTTAGCATGGGAGATCGGAAACGTGCTCATCATGACAACTTTTCTGTAGCCTGCAGGGTTCCGAACAAGGAAAGAACACGAGGTACCGAGTCCAACAGTCTGGTGTCTGCTCAAATCAAGAGAAACATCTTAAAATCACTGAGCCAAATGACTTATGATGCTGACACATCGTGGCTGAGGAAACAGAATTCCTAGATGGAGTATATTGTGTCCACTCAACACACAGTCCCTTAAAACAAGGTAACAAATGGGGCGGAGCAATGAGAGGACCAGCAGCCTTCGCCAAACTAAGGAGAACCCACTGTTGTGGTGCGGATGAAATAACAACAGGGCGCCAACAGCCGCTGGCTGGTAGTTGAGATAATCAGGATCACAGCTCTGGAGAGCACAGGAGGTATGGAGGGAGACAACATGGACACAGCAAGAACCAGAGGACAACAGGACACAACGATTCAACTTGATCCCATCCTGTCCTGGTCCAAAGCTCTAAATCTGACATCACAATGGCGTGACGGGAGGAAAACGGAGCAACACAACGAGACTGAAACCTACATCACCCTGAAACCAACACTTGTTGCCACCCTTTGTGTTAACAATGTGTCCCGTGGTCACAAGCACAACCATCGCCGCTGCTGACATCAGCGCAGGCTCTTCTTGGAAAGAGTCACATTCAGCATTTCATCAATGATAGTTTTATCAACACATGTCATTTTCTGACACACAGCATTTCATTATTAATTCAGTCTTATTTATTTGATAACGTGTTTTTGAGCAGACCGCTCTCTCTCTCTCTCTCTTTCTCACACACACAAACACACACACTAAGAGGAGGCTTGTCACGTATGAAGTGACACTTATACATCATGTATGATAGGTCTTTGTTATTCAGATGGAACGACTGACAAAATATATTCAGATTGTATTCTGATCCTGAGGTGGACCCCCTCAAGCCGGCAGACCAGCACAGGTGTGTGTGTGTGTGTGTGTGTGTGTGTGTGTGTGTGTGTGTGTGTGTGTGTGTGTGTGCGTGCGTCTGTCCTCCTAATTATCTCCACGGCCTGATAAACGCTACTGGTATTGACAGCCAAAACTACAGTCTGCATGGCTTGAACTCTTCAGCTGGTGTAACCATTCGAGAAACAACTGAGAAAAGCACAGGAAAACACACAAACAAACACACACACACCTCCACTGTCACGACACAGCTTCATCAACTCAGTGTGTGTGTGTGTGTGTGTGTGTGTACATGTGTAGTCCTGCAATCAATGGGTTTAAATAATTCACGTCTCCGGTATGCGGGTTGGATTTTGTGTTTGTGTGTTTGCGTGTGTGCACGCGTGTGTGTTACAGGCTTTCCCTAAATGCCAGTGAGTCATGTTGATAATAACAGACTTGCCTTTCAAAGCCCACCTATAAAAACTCCCGTAATTATCCAGGTGGTTTGAGCTATTGCACCCACCCATGCTGACACACACACACACACACACACACACACACACACACACAGAGTTTTGCATACGTACCCATCTATACAAATCATTACCAGTTTAACCTTCTGGATGAAATCCCGAGCACAAACAAACAGAGAACTAAAGAGAGGCAGGAAGGTGGATGGCGCTCGTGTCAGCGCCGTCATGTGTAGCAACACCATCACCTGAGGGAACATGACAGCTAGAACGAAAGAAACTGTGAACTGCTACAAAATAACTCAGATTGGCTGCTGTTAATTAAACACTTCCCTGTTTTAGCACAATTAACAAGCTAATTACATCCAAGAATTACAGTAATACACCTGTCAGGAACCACAAATGGAGTCGATAATATTTTTAATCATTTGACAATCAATGCAATAAAACACCAAGCCGAGAGGAGGGAAATAAGCATTTGCATGTGTGCACAAGAACAATCAAAATCAAGCAGGGAGGCTAACAGTCAGAGAGACAGATTCAGAATCAGTTGAGTAATCAGGCTGGAAGGGAGAGAGCAGCAGCCGGAGGACCAGAGGATGTAAAAGAGCAAAGGTAGAGAGCACCGCTTGTTTCCCCTCCTGCACGCATCTCTGTGTATTCTTTGACATAATCACCTGCTGACAGCTCCAACATACACACACCCACACAGACACAGACACACACAGACACAGACACACACACACACAGTAAGGAGGGATTTATTTGTCAGGCAGATGGCCTTTGAGTGGACGAGCTAGAACATGAAGACGAGGGAGGAGAGAGGGTGAAGGAGAGGCGGGGGGTTATAGTCTTGATGGTGTGTGTGTGCGTGTGCGTGTGTGTGCATGGGGGGGGGGGTGATGGAGAGAAATAGTGCCCCAGATGACAGCAGGGAGCAAACGATGAGAGGGTGATCAGAGAGCGCGCGGGAGAGAGAGAGAGAGAGATGGAAGCACTAAGGTGCTGTTGTTATAGCAACCTGCTGCTCTGGTGCTTTGTGCACCACATCCTCCTTCTTCCTCCACCTCCTCTTGCTCACTTACTCACCCTGCCCCCCCCCATCTACCTCTCTATCTCTCCTCCTTTGCCTCGCCTCCTTGCCACCGAGTAATTACATCTTCCGTGAGAATAATTGCAACATATTTCACGGAGACCGTGCAGCCATTCCTCTCGCCCTTCTCTGCTACTCTGTTTCACCTCTTCATCAGTTTTCCTTCATGCTGGCATTCCTCACCTGTGCATCATCCCCTCCATCTTTCCTTTGTTCGGACTGCAGGTGACAGGCTGGCTGATAAAGGCAGAATGTGGCACGGAGAAACACAGCGCGCAGCTCGAGGGAGACGACTCGCGCACGGGAGAAACTAGTTAACGGAGTCGAGGTAAACTGACACAGAGGCAGCCCATCAGCAGTGGATGGTTTTACAGTAACACAAATAAGGCGCATTCACCCTGATTCCTCAGCTACATGCTACACAACAGAGGCACAAAGTTACAAGGTGATCGCAGCGCCTCGACGAGGTGTGTTTTTATGAACTTGGTCTTGCAACAAGAAGACTGAAAATACCAGTAACAAATTTTACAAAGATATTGCCTGTCAAAGTTAAGAACAGCAACATGATGGAAAAAACACAACATTGTATGTTACCAATGCACAATACACCAGAGTCTCGTCCGACAACCTGCCACCCAGGTGGAGCTGCAAAATTAATGGAAAAAAGACAAAATGGCAGAATAAACATGGCTGCCAGACCTGGTGAGGTAGAAACACACAAAGGAGCAGCCCAGGTGAGGGCGATCAGAGAGCATCAACACCTACAAGCCTTTACTGTCCCAGTGAGAGTGTGTGTGTGTGTGTGTGTGCGTGAGTGTGTGTGTGTGTGTGTGTGTGCGTGAGTGTGTGTCAGTTCTTTACTCCTGCAGGTTTTGAACTGTATCTCAAACGCCACAAGAAAATATTTGAGATCTTATCGAAAAAACTTTCCAGGATATTTTTGGAGGGATTCTTTTCTGAAGAATGAATATTAGTGTGTAATAACTGAATATTAATACCTTATTTTAGATTTCCAGTACTTCTCTTGTAATTGGTGTTGCTGGTGACCAGAGTTACAGCACTGATTTGAGGACTATGACAGTGAGAAGACATGTGGGTAAATCAAGGAGGGAGACTGGCGGGTCTCAGACAGTCGGTCCTTGAATTCAAGGACGGCTGCTCGAGTGCACGTCAGCAGGCATCCATCCTGCTTGAGTGTCCTTGAGCAAGTCACAGAGCGACCCTGACAATAAGGGTCTGCACCTTGGCCAGAGTCCAACCAAAAGACTAGTTGGTAATATGATTTAGAAGGACTGAGGACACTGAAGGCTTTCATCAGGTTTTCAAAAAGAAATAGAATGTAAGAGAACTATGTTTTACACACACACACACACACACACACACACACACACACACACACACACACACACACACACACACACACACACACACACACACACAGCAGGGGGGAAGCCAACCAACAGGTGACCAGTAAAGGTTGGATTGTTGGGCTCAGGGTCTATCAGCTCCAGGGACCGTGGCCGTCATCGGAGCACAGAGGCAAAGCAACGTTGACGGGGACCAACGTTTGCGGCTCCTCTGACACCGCCAGCCGACCGTTGTGATGATTTCTCCTCAAACACACAAACTCTTTGTTTGTGCGTTCTGTCCATCCACTGGTCGGGAAAACTAAAGAGCGTGCAGGAGTGGAGGGCAGAAAACCCCAAGTGACAAGAGGAAGGTACAAACAAAAGAACCATTTGGCTGCGATCCCAGAGAAGGTGTGTGTGTGTGTGTGTGTGTGTGTGTGTGTGTGTGTGTGTGTGTGTCAGCCAGTGAAAGCGCCTGCGAGTCTGCCTCCTGTACACACCCCTGATTAGAATACAGACACATCTAATCTTCGAAACAATAATGCCTTCTATTTGACCATTTCCTGTGAATGAAGCGAGACGTTTCTGGGTCGGAGTGTTGAGGAGCAGCTGCACACACGGAGGATGGTAGCAGACTACAGCTCCACGCACGCCACAGGCCGTCCGGCACACACCTGTGTGTACGAAGTGGCAGGTACAGGACACACGCACACACAGATTTGGGGATGTGACCAAACACCTGCGGCATTGTTTTACATGACTTGTGTGCATCAGAAATAAAGAGCCCAAGTGTGTCATCGGCACTTTAAACCTGCTGACCTGACAGCAAGACCCCCCCCCCCCACACACACACACAACTCTATAACACAGACATTTTATTTTTGTGTGTGTGTGTGTTTAACATCGAGAAAGAGAAAGAAAAAAGAATGATTGAAAGAGCAGTGTTCACAAACACACTCGCACACCAAAATATTTTAAACACACAAGTGATTATCAGCTGAATCCACGACTGTGTGTGTGTGTGTGTGTGCGTGAGAGAGAGTGTGTGTGCGTGAGAGAGAGAGTGTGTGTGTGTGTGTGTGTTTACATTTTTAAGATGAAGTGTTAGTAAGAAAGAGGGTAAGCCGACAGTGCAGCAGAGAGAGAGGGAGAAGGAGGGGACATGAGAGGGGAAACAGTGTTTTGTGTGTGTGTGTGTGTGTGTGTGTGTGTGTGTGTGGTTCCTGGCTGAGCAGCTCTTCTCTATTTATAGAGCTGTGGCTCCTTCCTGTTTCTGGAGCTGTACCATCACACCAGGAGGGGGTGGGGGTGAGGGAGAGGGGTGTGTGTGGGAGGGGAGACTGGTCGTGTTTGAGTCTTTAGTAAATCAACAGATCCTCCCCCTTCTCTTTTTCCTCTCCCACTCTCTCCTTACCTCCCCCCCAACAACAACATGGGCTCAACCAGCAGAGAGGAAAAAAATGCACACCAGAGAAGAAGAAGGAGGAGGGACACCAGTTGGTGGATGGAGATGATTAGTGGGAAATTTGTGAGAGTGAATGTGAAACGAAGTGAGCAGCACTCACCTGAGAGCCTCCTCCAATCACCTGGACAGGTTTCTCTCGTTAGTAAAGTAGAACGCGACAACTGAATGAGTCTGACTCACCGGCAACAATCTTATATAACAAAGGGGATTTAGATACAAATTCAAACATAGGTGTTTCCTTCAGGGGCTCCCTGAGAGCCCGCGGCTGACGTACCGACAATGTTAGACTAGAAGAAGAAGAGCCGTCCATCAGCGGGAGAGAGCAGAGCGAGAAGTTCTAATTGTTCTCCAGCTGGTATCCGCCATGTTGCTGCGCAGGCCTCCTCACAACATTGTCTCGGTTCTTAGGCTACGTTTCGTGCGGCTGCGACTGAGACGTCGTATTCGCATTTAACGTTACATCTCTACATCACAACAGGCAACCAAACGTTTGGGGGACACGCTGAATGAGAGACATGCCATCAAAATATGCTGATGCAACCTGGCAGGGGGGCGTGGCCTCTTGTGTCCATCACTTCAACTATCTGTGCTGCATGCACAAGCCAAGAGGAAGAAGACACAATCTGTTCTTTCATTTCCAGCTTTTCAGACTTAAACTTATGTTTCGAATGTTGGCTGAGCAACATTCGAAACATAAGTTTAAGTCTGAAGCTGGAAATGAACGAACAGATTGTGTCTTCTTCCTCTTGGCTTGTGCATGCAGCACAGATTGTTGAAAGTCGATCCTGGACACAGGGCCACGCCCCCCTGCCAGGCTGCATCAGCATATTCTCTGATGGCATGTCACGTCCTACAGAGCTACAGCGTTGTCGTCAAAATGGCTGACAGAAAGTGTTTTTTTAGAGTGCAAACACTTCTTATCTTTGCTCGGACTTCCCAAAGAAGATGAATTAAGACAGCAATGGGAAGATTTTTTTGTTCTCGGGGGAGCAAGTAACTCTTCCACTGCTTGCGTGCTCTCTGCGTTTCATGGTGAGCAGTTTCCTGAACAAACCTCAGTTCAACGCTGGATTCGCGAAAAAGCAATCCTGATGGCAACTGCTGTCCCGTCTCTCCGTAATCGTGAGGAGGACACGGACCGCAGCCTGGAAGTAACGGTCTGTCAGCGTGCTGTCTGTTTTTAGCTCTGGACTGCGGTGACAGTGTTGCTCTCAGTATAAACACAAGCAGCAGGTACACACAGCACAGCGTTGGGGGCTTTGGTCAAGTTTAGCGCCGGGCCGGGGCGACTGAAACAGTAACAGAGTAGTTAGCAGTTACTACATCAGGAGATGTGCTGGAATTTAGGGTTTACAATCCAGAGACATCTTGCAGCAACGGAGGTTCAGGTTGTGTATTGTTGTTGTCCGGGTCAGATTCGCGTCCAAGACCTACGGTTGTCTCGCCAAAGTCGACATTTTGCTAAAACTGTAAACAAGCCGGTTCCTGGGTGAGACAACATCCTTGCATGTGAGAGGAGGCGTGTTACTATGCAGCGGGGGGAGCAGGCCCCTCGATACGTTGACCAATCGTGGCAGAGTGGGCGCGGTAGGGGCGGAGAGTGTGTGTGTGTGTGTGTGTGTGGGGGGGGGGGGCCTTGTAGAGGGAAGCAGGAAAGATGCAGAACAGGGGAGCACACGGACTGAGATATGTGACAATTATGGAGTTTTTATTGATTGAATCTTCAGTCGTGGCCCACGAGGGTCCACCACGGCAGCAGAGCCCCTGAGACGAGCCGCGCGGCGCCTCTTGAAATGACATTCATCGAAAACAGATTCAGCGATGAAGCGTTTCCTTCAACTTTGATATAAGTAGACACCAGCCGCCTCCATGAGGTCATAAATAATAACTTCAATCAATCAACATTTTACTGGACAAACACATCAATATGGAACCCAAAACACGGTAAGGAACCAACGTGCTAAACGAGGAGGGCAGAAGGATCCAACTGGGATCTGAGGTTCTAAGTCCAGGTCTCAGTCAAACGGGCTTTAACATGACCAGGAACCCAGATGGGTTGGAGTGAGGGGCGGGACATGTGAGCGGCGGGAACGTTCACCACTGACCGGTTCCCTGCACACCGGTTCCGTCCACTAAAGGACTGAACTCCAAATGACTCCTCTGGTCTTCCATGATCGCTGAACTACAATCGATATTTTCATGATGCCGAAACATTCAGATCCAAACGATGGAGAACCGAGGAGCAAACGTTCTCTCTCTGTGGAACAAAACTCAAGCTAGCCGGTGGGCTACAGGCCAGGCACGCACGCACGCACGCACACACACACACACACACACACACACGCACGCACACACACACATGCGCGCGCACACACACACACACACAGTGCGCGCCTGTGGATGAGAACCACCGTCTGTCTCCTCACCCGCTCCAAGGATCCAGTCGGTGGCGTCTTATTTAAAGATCCTTCTTACCTCACAAACAGCAAACCAACCACCGCCTTTATTTCCATTCATGTTCTTGAATCCTCATCAGGCCTGTATTTATCTGCCTGGACGTTTGATGGGCCAAAGAAAAGTTTGTGGTGGGTCAACTGGCAACACTTTGGAGGCCCTGATATAGAACCAGAACTGGGGCCACTGGTGTTAGTCCAGGCCAAGCGTTCTCTGTTTAGTACAGCCGGTGCTGGTAGAACCTTGTGGTACAACTTTACCCTGGCCAGGGCTCAGTTTGAAAAAATGCGTGTTCCAATTTTGGAACATCAACAGATGAATCAACACTGAACCCAGGCCACCGCTTACTGGAGCTACACAGAGAACAGGACAGTTCTACTGGTGCATGGTACCAGACTGGCTGATGGTGAGGTGACAGCATCATCACCATCACCATCATCATCACCATCATCATCATCATCACCATCGTCACACCAACAGTATGATGAGGAACAAATAAAATCTTGTTCCTGGTTCTTTGAGGCAGATATCAATAAAAAAGAGGAAGAAAGAGTGGAGGGCTTCAGGACCAGATGGTCACCAGGAGGGGTCTGACAGGTGCGTGCGCGTGCATGCGCGGGTGTGTGTGTGTGTGTGTGTGTGTGAGAGAGAGAGAGACAGAGAGAGAGAGAGAGCGCAAGAGAGAGAGAGAGCAAGAGAGAGAGAGAACAAGAGAGAGAGAGAGCAAGAGAGAGAGCGCAAGAGAGAGAGAGAGATAGTGACAGATTGTGTCAAACACCTGTCCTCCCAGGAAACAGCAACAAAAGAGAGGGAGAGAGAGGGAGGGAGAGAGAGAGAGAGAGAGAGAGAGAGGGAGGGAGAGGGAGCATCCTTATCACTGATCACACATGGTGATGTTGACCTCTGCAGACAGAAGCAGAGTTTTTCTTGTGTCGAACGTCTCTGTGAGAGTGTTGTTGTGCGTGCAGGATCTTATACCAGCGTTTCATTCGGCTTCTCTGATTGGCTTCTAGGTCAGGTGATGTGCCCCAGAAGGAGAGCGTACGATTGGCTGCATAGAAACCCAGTCGGCTTCTGCTTCTGCCAGGGCCTGTCGTGAGGGCAGACTGGTACACACACGCACACACACACACAAACACACCAGTAGCAGGAACAACCATTTTTTTCCCTCTTTTCACCAGTTTTCCTCTCTATGCTGTTGCCTCTCAGTTGTGGGGGAAGAGACCAGAGAACAAGAGCTACAGTGAGGGAGAGAGAGAGGCTGCCATGGTAACGGATCACGGTGGGTGGGGGGGTGCACTCACATCAGTGTGTGTTGATCAGACAACATGCTGAATGGGGCAGTGTGTTCATGTGTTTCTGGGGAGGACTGAATCCATTGGGTTTTATGCGCATGAGCCTGTTTTGTGTGTGTGTGTGTGGTTGTGTGTGCTAGTGTGTGTGTGTGTGTGTGTGCTAGCGTGTGTGCATGCGTGTGTGCTCCAGATGTCTTTAGTCATGCAGATCGATGGCCACATCCCACTAACTTGAGTCACGACACCGTCTCCTCACTCCTCCTTCTGTCTCTCCTGCATCCCGGCTGCAGCTCTATTCTACATCTTCCTGTGGACGAGCGATCAGTCAACTAACTCCTCTCATCACATCACCGCCGCGACACCAGCCGCCACGACACAGCCGCCATGACACCAGCCGCCACAACACAAGCCGCCGTGACACCAGCTGACAAGACCACCTGCATGTTGCCTTGTTCCAGCTCTCTCGTCCTGGCTGTCCTCACTCTTCTTCTCCTCTAATTTTTCTGTGTATACAACTAGGTCATGCAGCGGTAGACTGCTGTTGCCTCGCTGCTGTGCCATTCACTGATTTCATGTGTGTGTGTGTGTGTGTGTGTGTGTTTACATAGCCTAAACACACATTTCAACCAGACGTGGAAAGAACAAAGTCCAACCCAGCATGCGTGCGTTCAGGAAACAAATGCAAGATCCAAGTATGCATAACCATTACACACACACACACACACACGCACGCACGCACGCACGCACGCACACGCTCTCTTGTGAAAGCCTCTGGACACCTTCATCCCTCCCAGCTACAGGCGAGGCTGGATAACTTCCCTGTCACTGGTCCCACTGGATTAGTGTAGCGTTCCAATTCCAGGGAGTGAGAGGGTTCTTCCCGGCAGAGCCGTAAACCCAGGAAAAGCTTCCACAGCACAGTTGTTACCAACTTGTTGTCACACATGACAACTAAGAGAAAGACGAACCACAAAAATGGGACGCTGCCCTAATAATTCATGCAGTCACACCTGTTCGTTCACACCTGGCCGATAGCTTAGCTCGCTAATGTTAGCAATCATGCTGGTTTGTTAGGGCACTCATGCTGGGCGACCCCGGGCTGTCTTGACCTGCTGGGTATCGGCGCCACAGGATCACCATCACGAACACCGAATTTCAACGTCATTCCACAGCTCAGCGAAGGATCGATTCCAGTTCCGCTGACTAGCGCCATACGAGGGAGCTCTGGTGAATTATTGTCCAGATAGGTTAGGAGGAAGTGCTGCGTCGCTCACCTGACACAGGCGGGCTGGAAGAGGTTTTCTCTGGTTCTAATTCTTTTAATCTCCTGTTAGTTTGCTTGTTACTTTTCCTCTCCAGGGTAGTGGA
This sequence comes from Aulostomus chinensis, assembly GCF_037954235.1. Classification (NCBI taxonomy): domain Eukaryota; kingdom Metazoa; phylum Chordata; class Actinopteri; order Syngnathiformes; family Aulostomidae; genus Aulostomus; species Aulostomus chinensis. Next base: position 1,955,222 of record NC_141327.1, on the reverse strand, counting down.
AGAGAACCTGTTTCAAGACTGTTGCTAACATCACCAGTGACAGAGCTTCTTCAGGCGGCTACGCTAATGTCAGTAACATGGAGTCTCATGGCGTTCTGGCGTGGGAGCAGATGTCTAACGTCTCCTATCAGGTCTGCTGGGGTTCCCCGCGCGGGGTGGAGGGGAACCCAGCCACTCTGTAGCTTCCCAGGATGACTCCACCTTCAACCATGGGTCCTATCAGCTAGAATCACTGAAACAACTGTGTACTTGTACTGGGATGGAGTACTTTAGTACTGCAACTTGAACAACCTATATGTTCTCAACACTCTGAACTTGGTGTTTGTCCCATGATGGAGTTACTGGTCGTGTTCCAGTTCCTCTCAACTGGAAACAGGAGACAGAACCTGTTGATCCACCCTACACCATCCCTCTCATCTCCATCACCCTTCATTCATTCTTCTTCGACCCCCCCCACCACCACCACCATCACTCCTGTCCTGCTACATGTCAGACCCATCATTACCCAGCATGCCAGTATTGATCCACTCCCCAGTGTGTGTGTGTGTGTTATTTTAGGACGCTCAGCCCCGTAATCAGCGCGTTAATGATAGTGATCGCCAAAGCAGCGAGCTGTGTGTGGTTATTCCAGGCCTGTGGATAGCAGTGAAGAGGTCGGCTGCTGCCTGAACACACACATCCAGATAAATAGAAAACACAGGCTTTCAAGGGTAGACGGAGGCGTGCTGGGGCTCTAATGAGAGCCAGAGCTGCTCGGGGGCTCAGCTGGCTGTTCTCCACTCAACATGGCTTCCTGCTGTACGCCCGCCATAAATATGAGAGTTCAGAGGTCACGAACCCGTCACACACCTGCACAGGAGACCCGTGAATGTGTGTGACGGGTTCAACGATTTTTCAAAATCTCTCCGTTTCTTGAAATCAGTTTGATCCTCGTGTCCTCCGCAGCAGCCAGCAGGTTCTGGACGTGAGAGGAAGTGACGTGATGAAGAGAACGCTGTGCTGTTGCATCTTTGATTATTTTTTTCAGTACAATTTTTCAGTTTCCCCCCTCAAGTGTACATGACCTATCCAGTGCTGATCATTGCTCCGCCCCCTCTACTTCCTCCCACACACGAAGAGTCATCAGGCGGATGCAGCACCTGGACAGATGCTCCACCTCACCAGAAGAGGCGCTCGTGCTCATCATGGGTCCCACTCCCAGACAAGAGAACTTGTGGCTTATGGGACGTCCCACCAAGCTGGAGGCAACACAAGGACTCAAACCAGCGGCCTGGTAGGCAACTCGACAGACCGCTACGCTACCTGAGCACCCCAAGTGCACGTCTGCCATCAGTCGGGTTTAATGGCGCCACAGAGGGAAGGTAACAGAGAGATATTTCTGTGCAGGAAACATGCACCATCGCAAGAAAAGAGGAGAATCACTGCCACTCACACCTGGAGCCGATGAATACCTGCAGCTCTGCAGGGTCACATGGCCCGCAAAGAAACACCAGGTGCACCTTCAAGCCTGAAGACAGTCAGCCAGATTTATTACGTTTACAATTTTTTACTCAAGAAAATGACCAGAAAATGAAAACTTCATATCACAGAGTACAACTGAAGCAACAAACGTGAAGTGTTGTTAAAAAGCAATGAAACAAAAAAGAATTTAGTGTCATTCTTGATAACCAAAATAATCAAACCTGCAGTCCTGGTGAGTGATGACATCATCTGTGTCCAAGCACATGCTGACATCGACATAAATCATATGTCTGTGTGTGTGTGTGTGTGCGTGTTCTTGTACTTGCTTCATATTGAGGACTAGAACACTTATTTAACAACAGAGTGAGGACATTTTTGGAAAACAAGGACATTTGAAGGTCAAGACTTGGTTTCAGGGTCGAGGTTAGAATCAGGTTCTGGTTGGTTAGGGTCAGGGTCAGGGGTCAGGGGTTGGGCAGTCAGTTAAGATGGTTAGGTTTAGGGTGAGGGGCTAGGGAAAGTATAATGTCAATGAAAGTCCTCACAAAGATATAAGCGCAAGGGTGTGTGTATGTGTGTGTGTGTGTGTGTGTGTGTGTGTATCTAAATCAGGAAAAGCTGCAGGCTGTGGTCAAATGACTTCTGCATTTTCTTAAACATGGCAATTTCACATTCCTCTCAACATAAAATTACTTAACTAATGTCTCTCACACACACACACACACACACGCACACACACACACAAACCTTCACACACGTAGATAAGACTCATCTTGATGTATTACAGGATACAAGTATCACACACACAAACACACACACAGAAAAACCTGTGTTTGGCAGTGTTGAGGGAGATGCATTTCAGAGGTAAATGACATCATTAACATATAAATGACTTCCAGCCAAACACACACACACACACACACACACACACACACACACACGAACACACAAATGCATGTGATAAGTTTTACACACTTGGTGTCAGATTTTCAAAATAACCTTTCTCAATCGCACACGCACGCACACGCGCACACACACACACACACATTCAGGGTTACACACTTTTGGTGTCAGATTTTCGCACTGACCTCTCTCAATCGTACACATCACACACTGGCAGGCCGAACCTCAAACACCCACAAACACCACAAAGCAAGAGGGCAGCGTTGGAGGACTCCGAGGTGAGCCTGGTCCTACGTGACCACTTCAAATACTTCATCGTACTTGTTTACTTCATGTTTACTTCATGTTTACTGGGTGTGCAAAACCTTAAACTGGGGAAAACTGCAGAGCTGCGTGCTTGGCCGTCCTCCCCTGCGTTGCTCATTCAGCAGCAGGCTGTCGGCTCGGGGAGCACCAGCCTGCCTCCCTGGTCGCTGGACCAGTCCTACAAGAGGCCTCCAACATGTCCTCCTGCCGCAGGTCCGGTCAGGTGAACCTGACCTCTGCTTCAAACCACCGGGATCATACTTCATCCCTGGTAACTCAAGAGCTGTTAATGAGGTATCAAGATCTCTCCTTTGGCCAGAGAGTAAACGAAGCTCAAGCTTGTCAGCTGACTCTCCCTCTGTGTGCGTCTCCGTCTCGCAGAGGGAACTCGTCACGCTAGAACCCTGGATCAGCATCAGCGAGTCACTGGCCAGGAACGGGTTCTTCTTCAGAAGCCTTCACTCCACGTTGTGCTTCTACCGAGAGCGACCGCTTCACCGACGAAGAACTGGTATGCAGGACTGAGCAATGAATCAGAAACAGCCGTGTTCTCTTTAATTTAACGCGTCGTCATTCAGGGCCGTGTTTCCTGAATCATGAAATCACCGCCAAACAACACACGTCACCGACCCAGACATCCGGGTTGCACGCGCCTTTACATTTGACGCTTTAGTGCGTAATTCTGCTCTGTTAGTGAGAAGTCGTGAGAGGCTTGCTGCATCCTCGTGAGGTACCTTCCATAAAACGTCAACAACAACAATAAAAATAATATAGAAGAGCTGTGGGCGCGGACCAGCAGGTGCACCCAGAATCAGCCAGGAAAGACCTGATAACTTAGCATCTCTACTTGGTAACAGGAGTAGTAACAGAGTATTACTGTAATATTTCACACTGCAGGTCGTCTACTCATCATTCACGTATCTGAACTGACTTCACGTTTGCAGGTCACACAAATCTGCCACGCTTCAGGTTTGAACCTAAAACTGGAGAACAAGGCGCCCTTCTTCTGTGGTGTTTTCCAACGTGCTGCTGTTGTCCAGCTGTGCTGTCCTCCACAGAAGGAACACACACACACACACACACCCCTATTCAACTAACACAATCTCCTTTGATACAGGAGATGTACAGAGTGTGTGAAACAAGTGCAACTGCAGCTGGAAACCAGTGTGCGTGAGTGAAAGTCATGTGATCAGTGCAAACAGGAGTGGGCGGGCTCAGTGTCACAAGAACACAAGGACTGGCTGTGTGTGGCGAAACCCCTCCCCCGTCCCTGCAAAGACCAGAGGAAGCAGGTAGGTGGGGTGGGGGTGGGGGTGGGCACAGACTGCCTCAGGCTGGCTTTCAACATCTCTCTCTCTCTCTCTCCCCTCATGCCTCCGGGTCATAAACATCCGCATGTCACACACATGACACGAAACACAATGAGCACACACACACACAGACACGCACTCTTGCTACTGTTAACACCACCAACACACACACACACACACACACACACACACACACCCCTCCCACCCAGACTGTTGCTTCCTCACACCACCCCTTATTCGTGTGAGTGACATTAAAAGAGGACCCTCCCTCTTTGTATGTTTCTCCATCTCACTACAGTGTGTATGTGTGTGTGTGAGGGGGGGGGGGGGGGGAGGAGGTGGTCACTGTACACTAAGACTGAAAGGGCCAATATGTGACAGAGGAAGATATCAATTATTTTAGAGGCCCTGCGTCCGTCCATTGCCCTGCAGACGTGTTGTGAACGCCTCTTATTGTTGTCTCGCTGACAAACGCCACTCTCCTCCTCCTCCCTTCTACTCCTCTCCTGCCACACTCATATTTTCTATGTTCTGTTGCTTCTCTTCCAGGTCCCCGTTTCGTTCTCATTGCCCACCACTGCAGCGTGATGTCGTCTCTCTGCCAGCTGTAGGTCTCGTTCACCCTCCCGTGATCTCCCCTCTACATCTCTGTCTCCCTCCATTTCTAGTCCACATTTACTTCCTTATGCCCTCACCTATCCCACAGAGAGACAGACAGACAGACAGAGAAAGACAGAGACAGAGACAGACAGAGAGAGACAGACAGACAGAGACAGAGACAGAGAGAGAGAGCGAGAGAGACAGAGACAGAGACAGACAGAGAGACTAATCAAGGAGGCTTCACTACAAAGCAGGAGTCTGGAATATCCAGTTCACATTTGGAATGAAAGAAGCGCTCAGCAGCCAGGTACTCTCAGGTACGACTCTACACTTCCTCCCTTCGCATCCACACAGCTGCGGGCTGGTCCTCATTAGTGGGAAACCTAACGTGGGCTTATAGACAAGAATGAAGTCAAAGTCTGACAACTTTGTTGTTATTAGCTGTCGGTCACCTTAGCTTCAAGCTAACTGTGTGGCTGGCTCGTCCTGCATTCTGAAGCCACTGAGCGCATGCGGCAGGGCAAAAACATCTTCGTGAGCTCAAGACTCTCATTAGTGAGTTCTTGAAAGGCAAAACCACACATTTTTGATGGGTAAAAAGAGCTTTAATGATCGTGCTGCCTGCCCAACAATGAAGGTAAAAGGACGACAGTGGTATTTTCACATGAGCTCATTGGTCACTTGTTCGTCTGAGAGCTTCGAAGCTGACGGACCTTCTGCTCAGGTGTCAGCTGCTTGTAGATATGGAGAGTTTCACGAAGGTCAGTGACAACACAACAGCGTTTCTCTCAAATCTCTGACCTCCCTCAACTCTCGTAACCTGGTTTGTTCCCGCCGAATATCTGAGAGTCATAAATATATCCATCAATAGAGGAGCTTACGGTGTGGGGGTGAGGTGTAGCTGGGAGCTGCACTGCGGTGTCCAGGAACATTCAGTGACGGTTACAACACTGTAACGGCCTCTTGTAAGCCTCCTTCTATGAAATATGATTCCAGAGACAACAACCAGCCGTCTCTGCTAGCACCGGGCTAGCCTAGCAAGCAAGCAGTGGAGACAGAAAAGATCTTTGACCTTGGAATCTGTTAGCAGTCACATGTCTCACGCACAGACGAGACGCTAATGATCTGAGTGTGTGTTTACAAGTGAAAAGTACACACACACACACACACACACACACACACACACACACACACACACACACACACACAGCTCTCTATTGTCCCCCAGACAAAGCTGGGAGTGCATCTCTGTGCCCATGGGGGAGACCTGATTCTGCACCCACCCCTTAACTCCCACATGAGTGCACATGCGAGCACACACACATACACACACACACACACACACACACACACACACACACACACAAATATTAACCCACCCCCGTGCTATTTTGAAGAGTAACAAACTGGCTTGCAGAGAGGGGTTGGGGGTGGGGCAAAAGGGTCCTGCTATGGTAACAAGGGCATTATAAGCCAATTAGGAGTGCCGCCTGAGTGAGTGACAGACAGAGTGGAGAGAGTGACACGGCTCGTCGTCTGATGTAGAGAAGATGCGTGTGTAAGTGTGTCTTTGTCTCAAATAGTATTCCCCTCTCTGCAAGCTAAGGCTTTGGGCTAAAGGGCTCTAATATGCGCGCACACATGTACACACACACACACACACGCACACACACACGATCCCCTCCCTCGAGGTCCGCCTCCTACACGCGAAGGCATTCAAAAGATTTCTTTGTCTCTCCATCGTGCCAGAGAAACAGAAGAGAAAGACAAGAGAAAGGGAGAAGCAAAGTGAGGAAGACTGGAGAGGAGGAAAAAAGGAGGAGGAGGAAAGGAGGGGGGTGGCAGTGGTGGAGAGAAAACATGGAGCACAGGAGACAGAGGAATGGGAGGGGGAACGTAGAGGAAGAGGAGGAGAGAGCAGGCAAAGGGATGGAAGTGAGGCAAGAGCAAGAGACAGCCAGGCTCCAGCGCTGCTCTGAACTCGTTTGATCCAGTTGGTCTCGCCAGGCGTTCCTCGAGATACATTCCTGTGGCTGGCTGGGCGAGGAGTGAGAGTGAGAGAGAGAGTGATAATGAGAGCGAGAGAGAGAGAGAGAGAGCGAGAGAGAGAGAAATAGCAAGAGGAGCTTCGAGGTAATGTATGAGAGGAGTGGAGGAAATTAGAAGACAAGGACAGCAACAGACCAAGTTGGATCGGCTAGCAACAGAGAGACGGCAGCGCTAACGTTACCTCCTGGTTGAGTTCAAGCCTCGTCCTCATAATGTTTATGTTGTGGATGGCCGAGAAATAGAGAGAAAACACACAACACTCAACCTGAGGAGACGGCCGCATTCTAAATCAGTTTAACACATTCACGATAGTGTCAGGGAGGCACAGCTCAGCGAGAGCCCGGCTGAAGAGAGGACAAAATGAGGGGAGCGGAAAACCTGAGAGGAAAGATTAATGAATTCACTCAACAGGGCCAATTAGTCTGGTGCATCCAATGATGAAAACCCCTCCCTGACATGGTGAGAGCAGCAAAGCAGCAGTTAGAGAATCACATCAGTTCACATGTAACATCCTGAGGTTGGACAACATAAGTCACCAGTGAGTTTACTGGCTCTCACAGAGATGCTTCACACCTGTAGGTGGTGCTACAGTTTCAGTGCTCGCCACCTAACCAGGACATATGAAACTCAGCATGCTGAAGTCATCGTGTTCTGTCCTGTCCTATCTACTGCACACACTCACGAGAGCCTTGGAGGTGTGTGTTGACTGGGGGTCGGGGTTTAGGATTGTTCCTTAGTCAAAAAATGTCAGAGACGTGAGAGCTGAGGGTGCCATTACGACCGCCTCCGCACCTTCAGAGACATGATAAGAGGACATAAGAGCAACTTCTATGAAAAACGTATTTTTGCAATGTGAGAGAGAAGAATCAGCTGGACTCAGCAGCAGCAGCAGCAGCAGCAGCAGCGTTGTCACCCTGACTCAGGACCTGCTGCTGCCGGTACCGGAGCGTCGGTGGCCTTCGCCAGCCAGCTTCTCAGTCCGCCCCTCATTGTTGGCTCTAGCTAGTTTTTATCAGCCGCTGTTGTGTTGATCCAGCACGTTGCGTTGGCATCACCCACACTTTGTGAGACAACCAGGTCTCAGTGGCTGTTTCCCTCGGTGCTCAGGGAAACTGCTGCTGGGCCAACAACATCTACAGGTTTCTGCAGTTGCCGTCATGTTTTCTGCAGTAAAGTGTTGCGGTGCAACCTCTGATACACTCGTGTGTCCTCGTGACTGAGCTGCAGCGTTAATGTCTCTCCTCACCTTCGTAGCACTTGCTGCAGTACTACGGCTGTCAGTCACATCTGTGTTTAACACGTAACACCATCCAGAACAAATATGAAACCAGGATTTGACTCGCTTGTAGCCGAGTGTGTGATCAGCTCTATAAAAGCACACGAGAAGCAGCAGCAGCCGCGTAGTTTGGTCACTGAACCAAGATCCTTCCCCTCCTAGACGCTGATGTACCAGTGAGTGAACAGTGAAGGGTTCGCTGCACGGTAAAGGACAACAGCCGCACGTCAGTCAGTCCCAGCGGGCGTGGGCGGCTGACCACACGTCTGGAGTAAAACTACATTTAGAAACGACATAAAAATGCGAAAAAAATCCCCTGCAAATAAGTCGCATCAAAGATATTCACACCAACAACAATGAGAACTTGCGATATTGTGGCAAATATTATCAATGTGTATGACTCGCACCAGCTCCCCCATCCATCCATCGTCTTCCGCTTATTCCTGTTAAGGGTCGGGGGGCCTAGCTGGTGCTAGGCTCCAGCCCCCCCAACGGGTGGAGTTGTTAGTTAATTTGCGGGTCACACTGAGGAGAACCACCTCCAACCGCAGTGTGGCTAACATGTCCTTTAGGTGTTGGTGGATATCATTGGTCGTTGGTGGAGGCTGTTCACCGGAGATAAACGCAGGACTACACTAGACCCCCTGAACATTTGGTCCTCCTTCTTCTGGATTTGAGGTTGAAAAGAAATAGACGCAAATGAAAAGCTAAAGACAATCAGGGTCCGTTTTTAATCACGGCCCAAGCTGGCGCTTGGTCAACTGTCATCGCTAGTTTCAAGCTGGCGCAGTCACCTTTTAACCAGTGAGCAAACCTGCTCTACCTGCTCCAGGTGCTCCAGCCTGTTACTGCATCAGTGCCTGGGGAGGCAGAGCGACTAGCAGCTGGTGGCCAAGATCAGATCTGGCAGGTTGTCTGCTGGTTGGTTGGTTGTTGTTGATGTGATTATGGGACGTGATTCGTTAACAGATGATACCTGCTGTGTGAAAGTCCGAAAAATCTACGTTGTGCCAAATGAAATATGACACTTTTTCACTGCTCTAACTTACACGCTGATAAAAAAAAAGTTCCAAAGAGAATGTACTGACATACAAATTAACCACAGGAAAAAAACACGCCCGAACGCACCACCCAGCAAGCCAACGACCCGCTAATGAGAGACAATCCCCCAACATCAGGCACTAACACAAAGCTGGTCTAATGAGCTAGCAAGGTGCTACCACTGCTAGCAAGGCGCTACCACTGCTAGCAAGGCGTTGTCACGTCATCAAAGCGGGTATTTCTCTGCTGCAGGCTGTGAGAGGACTGATGTGCAATCACAGCCGTGTAGCGGGTGTCTGACGGTGGGGCGACGTGTGTGGTGTGTTGGTGTTTGAACGGACAGTCACAGACCCTGGTTCATACATACGGATTCATGATGGTAGCTAACCGTCAGTGGGCCATCGTAGCAGAAACCCTCTTGGACCCTTTTTCCACTGCACACACAAACACACTTGCAAAACTCAGGAGGTGAATTTTGTTTGCTTTCTTTAACTCAACATCCAGGGAGGAGTTGAGGAATAAAGCCTAAAAAGCAGCAGACTTTCAATTCATGGGCTTCGTAACTATTTTCCAGACTTCCCAGTGACTGAACGATGTTGAAGCGCCTCTGCTTGACCGCTGAGGGGTTGAACTTTGGTTCTGCTCCTCATCCTGTGTCTGAAGGGGGAAACTCTGTCATTGCCTCCTTCCTTAAGGGTCCCTTTTTTCTTTACGCACCTATAAAATGCACAGGACTACCCCTCCCCCAAACTTTTCTCTCTGCACTACTCCAAGACAACAACAGCACAGTCCTACCCCGGTCCACACGACGCAGACGTGTGTCAATACAGATGTATGACAGTACTGGCACATGCTGCCTCAGAGGGGGTCTTCAGGGAGTTTTGGGGGATGCTATTGTTTGTTTGTAGTCCTGCATGCCTGCAAAGACGCAGGAGGCTCCACCAGCGTGTGAAGAGAGAAACGGCGCAGGAACAGGAATAGAAGAGGAGGAACTGATGATGTCAGCGAGAGAAAGGAACACATCTACCATGTTCTTAAAGGTTAGATACAGTTCATAGGGGAACGCTTAAATAACAACATGTGTTTTTAGGACAAGAAGACAGTGTACCTCTAATATGTAGCCACACGCTAGTCAGTGTGAAGTGGGGTTGGTTCTTTTTAGGGGTAACCAGCCCTCACTTGACCGGCCCTCCTCGACTGTAAACTCTCTCAGATGTAAATGTGGTTTCAAGTGTTTTTTGGAAAAACCATCACAACTTGTGGCTGCTGGATGAAAAAACTTTGATGCCCTCTGAAGCACCGAAGAGAAACCCACGATTACATAACACTGTCACAGATATTCAGTGTGTGTGTGTGTGTGTGTGTGTGTGTGTGTACCCAAACAGTTGACTCAGGTTGTACACTCTGAGTGTGTGTCTGTGTGTTGTTACACATACAGTACACATGCTGGGGCAAATGCTGTGTTTGACTGTAGAGTAACACTCACTCTGTGTGTGTGTGTGTGTGTGTGTGTGTGTGTGTGTGTGTGTGTGTGTGTGTGTGTGTGTGTGTGTGTGGACCAGTGTCTTTAGTAGACTTGTGCTAATCCTCTTAGCGTATGCTGCTTGAAGCTCAGAGCGCATTATGTAACCCCTCTAATCCAACACCACATCAAGACAGACAGCAAAAGACCACAACCCATGCTCCCTCACACACACACACACACACACACAATCAGTAAATGTACATGAAATCTCAGCGTTTGTGTCTGCAGGAGCTGGACGAGTCACTGCCCCCACGTCACCCCGCTGCCCTCTTCTCATATTCTCTGCATCTCCACCAAAACCTGAACATCCAACCAAAGAGGAAGAAAAACAACTCGCTTTCCACCTCCGGCAGCTCTTCATTCGGTTGCCAGGGCAACGGTGGCCATCTTGCCATGCCCTGTTGGTCCTGGGTACACATCACTAGCCAGTCATTAATGTAGGACGACAGTCAGCGAGGGAAGGATAGCGATGGGAAGAAGGTGGAGAGACGACTCACCAGGACACCATCGCTCTGATACACACAATCAGACAGAGTGTGTGTGTCTGGTGCTGCCTTCACCTTGGGAGTGGGTCATCATGGGAGACGGGGTCCTACAGTCGTTACTCTCACAGGAGCGACCATCACGGAGGACTTGAGTGGTTTTGCAGGTGTTTGTGTCTGCGGATGGATGCCATCTTCAGTTGAGCTTCTATCTATTTATCTAATTTGATCAGCTGCATCAGAGCTGACAGGAAAAACAGGTTCCCATCTTCTTCCATAGAAGCAGTCTAATCATTAATGAGGGAAAACAACACCTCACATGAAGCCTTTTAAGTGAAATTAGGGAGATTCATTTTAAACTTGCTGTCTCCCTCAACCTTTCCGATTGTGAAACTTCAGAGTGTGCACCAAAATACCCCGATGGAAACCCGACAACCGTGGCTGATGATGTCACAAGCGCGCCAACTACAGTCACAGTTACAAGTACGCAGTTGAAAGGAAGATGAAGGCCGAGGATGAAGGTGTGACACGTTGCTACTGAAGAACGACCTCAAATCTTCCTGTTCAGTAGAGCCGTGGCTCGTTGCTTGTTTTTTAAACTGCTCTACTCTGTGTGTGTGTGAGTGTGTGTGTGTTTTTCTTTAGGATTTCACAACAATGAAAAGTGTGTTACAAATAGAATGTATAATTTTCATTATTCATACATGATAATGTAGTAATGACCATTAGTCCACTGAGGGACACTTGGACCAAATGCACAAATACTGATCACATGACGTGATAAAACCAAACTGCATCTCAGGTAGAAAAACAATAAAAACTGAATTCTCTTCCTGTCCTCACACTTTCACTCCTTCGTCACAGTCATGGAAGCAAGACGGAGATTTGAGTCAGGGGTTACCTAATGACCTGAAGCTCAAGGGGGAAGTGGCAAACTGGTTTCACCTCACCTGTGACGAAACTGAGACACAATCCTCTTGGCATTAGGAGCATATACATAGCACACACACACACACACACACACACACACACACACACACACCATGTCAGGCTTCAGAAAAAATGCCACAGGAGTGACCGGACATTTCAGAAACATCTTAAAAAGCGAAAGCAAGAAGAGATGCAGACCCAGGAACTGAGCTGAGGCAGGTCCAGGACCGCGGAGGGAGGACGGAGAGCTGCTCTGGGCTGGGACGGTGTTGGGTTACTGTTATGTGCACTAATACAAACAATGAGTCACTTTCTAAAACACACACACACACACACACGCACACACACACACCACCCCATCCCCCCACCCCCCCAGCAGCACACTCATGCACACCACCAGCCTCCTCTTTATGACATTTTCTCTGAATTTTTGTAATCTTAAAGAGTTCTAATTACAGGCTTAAACATGCGGGTGAACAGTACACACACACACACACACACACACACACTCCCACCCGCCCAGCTCACTCATCTAGTGAACATAATTAAAGACTTGAGAGAGCTCTGAATGAGCGGGGAGCCGAGATCAGAGGACATGAGGAGGTTTATCTTGAGAGCTCAACATCTTGATGCCGACTTCCTGCGCCATGTTCTCTTCCACGCCGACGTTCTTCTACGTCATCGTTCTTGTGCTGAGGGAGGGAGACTGATGCTGGTTTCTACAACGTTCCATTATTCTTCAACTTCACGACATCATGTTTGTGTCTCTCGGTCTCTGGTCTGTGGTGTGAACGCTACACTCGTGTATCCCTTGGTACCGCTGGCTGCCAGGGACACTCAGCCACTCCTGCTAGCTTAAATGCTGCTCTCACTTCTCTTGAAAATGAGATAACTCATCTTTGTTTACCCCCCAAAAAATGAATGGTTACAAATTCAGCTAAAATCAGTTTCCCCACAGTCAAATGAATTCATGGATATTCAGTCACAGACGTGAGACCCTTCCCACATGGTCATGGTTGTATTTCCCGGCACAGTAGGACGGAACTGTGCTGCCAGAGATCTGGTGCATCCCTCTGGCTTCAGTGACGCCACGGCACGGCATCGCTGGATGACTGGAATCATTGTTATGGATTAGTCACCCACAAGGTTTGATTCCCAAAGAGAAACATTCCGTGGAAATTGGCCTTTCCTGAAATTCTGTGGCTGTCCACGTTCTTCATAAACCTGATCCAGTGGGTAGTTTTGTCCCAACACGACACCGGTGACATGAAGCTGTCGTCAGAGTCCCTGGTGTGATGCTGCGACTGATTCTGACTGATGGAGGAAGCATGCAAGGCAGCTGGAGTCCTCAGATCACACCGGATCACACCAGAGCCCGACTTGCCACATGTTCAGTGCACGTGGACATGGACTGACAGTCAGGTATTTCCTAAAAGTGGCTTCCCTTCCTCCAGGTTTCTATGGAGGAGGTCCCAGATGGTTCAGAGGTGTGGGGTCAGGTGAGTCCACCTGCAGCGACAGCAGCTCAGATGAAGACAAGAACCAGACGTAGCAGAGAACACCTGAGGGACAGGTACCAGACATGTCAGATGTTCTAATATGGCCTCTGATGGACGGAAAATCCCGCCCCTCACACACACACACACACACACACACACACACACTACAGTAAAGAAGTGGTGAGAATGTTTCCCATCATGCACCTCTGCTGACCTGAGACCAGCAGGATCACATCCACCCTCATGGTGGAGCAGCTGATCCTGGGACAGGCGGAGCTTGTTGGCGTGAACTCAGACGCTCAAACGTGGACTCGGGTGTGTTGTTTGTTGTCCACTGGACATTTCAGCGGGAATTTTACTTCCTTCAACAGACTTTTCCAAACTTTGCTTCTCTACAACTCTGTCAACTGCTCCTCCCTGCGTCTGTTGACCCCCCTCCTCTGTTTGCTCCTCCACTTCTATTTTTAGCTCTCTCTTTAGCAGATTAGGGGCCTATTTATAGACCCCCCACCCCCTGTCGTCCAATGAGAGCACTCTCTGAGGGAGAATGGCAGCATCACAAGGATTCACACCCCTCCCACTTGGCATTGAGCCCTCCCTCCCTCCCATCAGGTTCATCTCTGCTCTTTAGGCCCCCCCCCCCATTTAAAAACAGCCTTCTACCCACAAAAAGCGATGGTGAAGAAAAAATGAGAGTATAGATTTTATACAGAGTCAACTAATAATTATGTGCCCCCCCTTCAACCCCCCCCCCGACAGATGTGCAGACGAATGGACGGATTAGATTCTTTCTTCTTGACTTCTTCCCCTTTAAAAAAAAAGAGAACATTACATAATTCTTCAACACTTCCTCTCTAAGCCGAGAGCACTCTGGCTTTTTATCAGACACACACACACACACACACACACACACACACACACACACACACACACACACACACACACACACACACACTTGACATATCCAAGCAGACAGGCAGCCTGTTCAGGCTGTCTGCATCACAGTCGCTATGACAACACCAGGAGAACAATCCACAAAAACAGCCACTAGGGGAAGGGGGGGGCAGACAAAGACACAGAGAGAGAGACAGAGAGAGAGAGAAAGGGGGGGGGGGCACGTCAACATGAGCTAATGGGAGCTCATGTGGACGTGCAGCTGTACCAACTGGGCTCCCTTCCTTGCCTCTGCCTGAGCCGAGCTGGTTTCCTTTACCTGCTCTCCCCCCTAACAGCCGGGTCCCGTTTCACCTCCCTCCTCACTGTCTTTGACGGAGTGGCGCACAAACGCCAGCAGAGAAGATACCAAAGCGACCTGAGGCTTCCTGAAATGCATCCTGACTGTGTCTCCTACTCATCAGTGATACACCACAAAAGATGGTGATGAAGATAGAGTCACATGACCATTTTGCTTCAACACAAACCGAAACATCACTTGGCATCACTTTTGCAAGCTTGAAGCATTCGTGTCAAATGACTAGTCACATGATGCGAGTTAGTCTACGCACAGACTTCCCCAATCATCTTTGTCACTTCCTAAATACCTCCATTGTAATCTGCACTGCCACGTGACGGAGGAGGACGTCACCGTGTGTCTGCACTGAGTGACGCGCATGATGGTCAAGTGACGTCGGAACAATTGGAAGAACGAGTTTGCCAAGGTTTTTCTGGAAAATTCACTGGAACTTTGTACTTGATGTCACGTATGAGGAACCATTGTGGACCAAAGTCAGTTTTTGCTTTTAGGGTCATTTTCATATCAACAGTTGAGTGAGTCGGGTTGTGCGACGTGTAGTGAGACAGGTTTTGAGACATGTTGAGATGGATTGTGTAACATGTTCAGAGATGGGTTGTGAGACAGGTTTTAAGATGGGTTTTCCAAGGTGTTGTGAGACTTGTAGTGAGACCTGCAGTGAGACATGTTGTGCAACATGTAGTGAGACGTATTGTGCGACAGGTGGTGCGACGCCCCCCGTCTGTCCCAGGAGACTCCAGGGTCCACATTCGCACCGGCGCTCCTGCTGATTCGTTGATTCCTGATCAAACAAACCCCACACACGAATCCACCTCTGGTCGTTTTCTGGCTGAGGGGCAGCACAGCTGGACAGGAACCCCAGCAAGCATCAATGTGAGCTGGGATGCGACGGTGGAGAGATGCACAGGTGATGGTCCAGACTGGGACCTGGTCTGGGTCCTCCAGAGTCCCTCCCTCAGTCGTTTGGCGCTGCTATCATTAAGTGTCCATTAAAACCTCGTTGGCTCCTCAACTGTCAGCAAGACAAAAATAATTCCATGCATAGGAGAGCAATGGCAGAGTTTGATCGCTGCTCTTCCCTGCGCTCAGGAGAAGTGGAGCCTCCCAAACAACTTTACAAAACTTTACTTTGAAGACTTGCAGCTGATCTTGAAACCACCAATTCCACAGAGCCGGCACGCCAAAACTGATACCACGTCTGACCCAAATCTGCTTCCAGTCCTCAAGGAAGCGCTGCTCTCCTTGGCTGTTTTTGCTGCTGTGCACGTTTGTCTCCTTGTGCACGGACGTGAAGGTTTGTGACAGAAGAACGCGGGTCAACATCTGCCCATCAGACCGGGACGGCCGCCGGGGGAGTGAGGAGGTGCGGTAGTTGGACGAATGAGAGAAACATCAAGAGGGCGCAAATCAAGAGGGGACGTCACATCAAAGCCGCAGAGAGGGCGAGAAGGAAGGAAGCTGGCAGGTTTAGGCTGAAATTAAACTTTTCAGAATAAAACTGAGTGTTACTACTTCACGAATGTCCTCCCGGATGATAACTTCCCGCTACGGCTCAGCACGCCACTATTTTTAGAGAGAGGCTGTTTACATTCTCAGCGTGGCGATCACATGACACAGCAGCGTTCAAAAGGTCTGAGCGAACTTCAGTAAAGCAGATGAAAACAAGTGAATGTGACTGAGGATATCAAGAAGTTCTCCTGTGAGCTTTTATGTTCTCTATCAGGTCGGGCGAGTTCTCTGTTCACGCTGTGCTTCCGTGGTTTCTGATGGTTGTTGCTGCTATTTTAGGATCCATTCAGGAAGTGATGCGGAGAGGCTGCTGACGGCGAATTCCACACAGGCAAACACAGCTCAGCCACAACAAGTGAAGTGAATGGAGCAGGAGGAGGTGCCCACGGGCGCAGGACAAAGGAGCCGGGGAGGCTTAATGGAAATTACACGTTTCGATGAACTCTTTCTGTGACTCAACATCTTCGCGTTACTCTGCCGCTGATGTTTGTACTGTTACAGTGGCGCCGTGTACATCTGATCCGTCTTCTTCGAGTGGCATCAGTTGCCTTCCCTGCCGGTACCAGCTAGGCTTCTGATGTCAGTCCTGAGACATTCTTGCAGGGAGCTCAACAAGTTTTTGAGGGGGAACCGTGCAGGATCAGAGCTCCTTCAGTGACTGAGAGCTTCCTCCACTGGCAGCATCCTCTGCTGCGCTGCAGAGAGCTAAAAACATTTCTAAGGATGTGTGACATCATAATTTGAGGGCGGGGTCATCAATAACACGACCCAACATGAACCCTCTGACATTCTTGGAGCGTTCAACTGCCGTGTGGTCTCCCTCAGCGAAGCAGATGAGAGATGCAGCAGTCAGCAACAGGTAGCTGAGCGCTGCAGGGCTGTCAAGCAGGTGTCAATCAGTTAGCAACCATGTCGCTAACACGGCGTCTGGCGGTGTCCTCGCCGTCCCTCCTAACGCTCTCTGCAGCGCTGTCAGATAATGTGTTTTCTTTCTTCCTGCACTGCAGCCACTGTGGCACAATTACCCTGGTTGCTGCACTAATGGCTATTGATGCAGCTGAGCCCCCCCCCCAAATCACACTCGCGCACGCACGCACACACACACACACTCTCTCCTGCAGACACAAACATTCATAAAATATTCATGATTCTGCCCCAACAGGAAGGGGTGTGTGTATATGTGTGCGCGCGTGTGTGTGTGTGTGTATGTGCGTGCGTGTGTGTGTGTCGGGGAGGGGAGGGGGGACACGACAAATGTCATTTAACAAAAGAGGGAAGAGGCAGACCGTCCTCGACATTTCACACAACATGACACACAAAGACGTTACGATCCGTCAGTCAGCAGATTCATTATGTAATCTTAGAATGGACCAATTACCTCCCACGGAACAGATAACTGTATATTTGTGTGAGTGCACAGTTGCAGCTGGTGTGTGTGTGTGTGTGTCTTGCAGGAGTCGGTATGGTGGGTAATTCCCTCTTAGCACAGGATTTCTCTCTGCAAGCGACCTGCACTGAGAAAGCTTTAGAGCGCTAAGCCTGCTAGCTGAGCCTGAACCTGGGATCATGGAGACAAGGTGCAGGAGACGGACGGAGAGATGGAAGGATGGAGGGGTGGAGGGAGCGGGCAGGACGAGGGGAAGCGTCGATGGGCAGGTCGGACCGAGTGATGGCGAGCAGAGAGGGGAGGGCAGATTAGAAAGAGGAAACAGATCAAAGGTGAGACGGAGGTAGAGATGAGGAGAGAAGAACAAGCGGCTGTTTCCAGTGAACATTCCTGTCACTCTGAGACCTTCACCCTCGACACTGCAACATGTCGCCATGCTTCCCCTCACAAAGCAATATTCATACAACGGGGCCATGATCTGTGGCTGTGTGTGTGTGTGTTTGCATGCATGTAGAAATTACAGCAGGAGTTGTGACACGTTACATGATAAAACAGATCATTGTTCATGAGATTCATTCTGTCGGCCTGTGGGAGCAACAATTCATCATAACCCCACATGCTCTCACACATCTACTGGCACAATGCATTCACTCTCCTCTCGCATTTGTGAGGAATGCAACACACACACACACACACACACACACACACACACACACACACACACACACACACACACACACACAGGGAATGTTAAAATATAGATGAGGTTGTTATCAGAGATGCCAGAGTTCAGTGTGATCCACCACAAGTGTGTGTGTGAGAGAGAGAGAGTAGTGAAGGAACAAAGATGGCCCCCCACTACTCCTGTATCAATAATGTAAACCTGTAAACTGCCGTTCAGAGGCTTCTCTAATGCTGAGCGATCTGTTGTCTCAGCTCGCGGCTGCTAACAGCTGCAGCTTCATATACAAGAGTTACGGCCACTGCAGCGCGTTTATACAATACCAGGAAGAAAACTGCTTCATTTGTTGGCTTGACGCCTCACGACAGCCAAAACTGATTCAGTGATGAACAAGAAGTCACTCGGTGGGCGAGGTTATGAACGATCATGACCTGCAGGAACAACCGAAGAACCGGCCGCAGCGCCAACGTGCAAAACGAAGTCGTTTATCAAGTCGCGCATCCATCATGTCTGACAACGCATTCAAACTGAGGCAAAAATACTGCTCATCTGTTGAAGATGAGGCGTAAATGCATCCATGTGAGGCTGATGGCAGCCTCGTCTGAAGAGGGAGAAACCCATCCCACGCACACGTCTGCTCACCTTCAGGAGCAGGGGACCTTCAACTAAGCACACCTGTGAGTTCAGGTCCCCTCACATGAGGAAGTCCTCCAAAGGTTCTCACGCTCCGAAGGTCGAGTTCATTTGTTCTCACGTCAAAGTCTACTGCCGATTATTAAATCTGTTACAGGGTGATTAAAACAGCTCTGGTGATGATTTCATATCAGTCCGCTGACGTGACTATTGATCACTCATCATCTTTATTCAACGACGTCCTCCCGTCCGTGGCAGCGCCACACGTGCCGACATGGACAGCTCCACTAGTTGATCCATTCCTGATCCTGACCAGATGTGCTTCAGCGACACTGAACCAGACTTTGACCACGTCTCAAGCATGACAAAGCATTTCTTCACCGATATCCACTGATATTTGTTCTTATCAACAGAAGACGCTGGAGGAACCAACAGAGCTCTGCTGAATGACGGCGTTAGGAGGCTCATTCACCGAACTAAACTTGACTCAATGAATCATCGTCGCCACTGACAGTGCACCATTCGTGTGACATCACTCAAGTGGCGATGCTACTCGCTGGGATACGACTACTGGAAGGTTTGGTGAGTGTTTAGCAACTCACAGTCTTCACATGAATAGAGTTTGTGATTTGTTTCCAAGTTTCACAAATGATACCTGACATTTGATGAAGTTTTGTGTACCTGAAGATTAAATACCAGGGAAGATGTTCCTGTTCACTTTTAAATTAAAAATCCAAAAGCACTCGGACGACTCAACAACTAATATCTGATTCTACAAATAATAATTGATTAATAATCACATCATTTACAAGAGATGAGCGTCAGATCTTCTCCATACACCGCGCTCCAAATGATCACCTGAAGGGGCCCACCAGCACGGGGTTGCACGGCACTCATCAGTAAACGAGTTGTTTGATAATTAGTCTTTGTGTACTTCTGGGCCCACTGCCACCGTTCCTGCTCATGAGCACTGGTCAGGGGTGGCCGAACTCTAGGTTTAGGCACGACCGCGAGCCTCTGGAGGATCCTACTCCCTGAGGTTCGCGGGACTCCAGAGGCTCCAGCAGCTTCAAACACGTTTGCTGGTTTGTAACGGCAGCTGCTCTTAAACCTCCCTACCATGCCTTCATCTGCACGAACCCGCCGGCGTCGGCCACAAATCTCTTCACAGTCACGATGATCTCGCTTACATTTTCGCGAAACATCCGGTGTTTCCATACCTTGTCCAGGGCATTGCTCTGTTTCACACTTTTCGGTAGCAGAGATCCTTTTTCTTTCCCACACTGCTTTAAAACTGTGACCTGCTTAATAACGTGAAACATCCTTCTGAGGTGGTTTTCCTTTAATTGGGCCCACCTGGCAAAAGTTATCATCACAGGTGTCTGAGTCTGATTTCAAATGATCCAAAGAGCCCTGAGACACAACACCACCCATAAGTTTAACTGAAAAACTAAAATTAAATGTTTATGACACTTAAATCCAATTTCCTTTATAATCGGAACATGGCGTTTAACTGATCAGGTCAATATCTACTTATGATTGGTTACAGGAGATTTGATTATTAACTCATCCGTAGACGACCAACTATTTTCAGTGGTAGGAGATGCACCACACTGGATTCTTCCGACTGAGAACAAGTTTCTACTCACAATTTTTACACAAACTGAACAAACATGCAGGTTTGTCTGTCCAGTGTTACAGGCTCGGGTTGGCGGGCAAACCCCGCGCGAAGTTGTAAAGAGGAGTAAACACTAAAAACCGATCAAACTAGTTGAGCAAATATTTAAAACCCTAGACCAGAAATTTGGGTCAAACCCTTTAAAACCTGAGCTGATAGTGCACAGAGTCAAGCGCGTGCATGACAGTTGCAATCGATAGCTTTTAATTTGGTGTTTTATTCTAAAAATATGAACTTTCACGTCACAAAAGCACAAGTGTGTTGTTGCTCTGACAGCCCAAAGGGAGGGAAAACTGTGCTGAATGTGTGTGTTCCTGTAGAACATGTGAACAAGCGTGGGAGGAGGGAATGTGGTCACAGCCGCCCCAAATCAAAAACAAGCAGTGTGCGCACAGGAACTGAGGGACAAGCGTGAGAGGAAGCACACGAAGACATATGTGCCGAAACGAATTCACGCAGACACAGGTAAAACACCCGGGTTTGAGCTCCCATCAACAAAAACCAGAGAGACGGTGAAAGTGGCATCTAAAACAGCATTCCCGTGATGTCACAAGTGCACGCCGACGTCACACTCTGCGTGCGAGCGTGTGCGTAGTGGCGAGTGTCAGCTACATGCCAGCTCACTAGTTTAAATATAGCACTTGGGCAAGACTCCCAGCTGACATTAACTAGGCTGCTGCCACCAAGACCATCTACGCTACATTAGCGCTTTACCAAAGCTGAAACCAGAGAAGTGAACACAGGGAGGGAGCGGGGGGGGGGGGGGGGGCAAACAGAGGGAGGGAGAAGAGGGGAGAAGAGGGGGGGGGGAAGGAAGGAGGGAGCAAGCAGAAGGAGGGAGGGAGGAAGGGCCTCGGATTCATGAAAACTCAGCCGCCCACACTCCGGCCTCTGCTGCCAGGAGTTAAGCAGGACAACAGTGTGTGAGTGTGTGTGTGTGCGTGTGTGTGTGAGTGTGTGTGCGTGTGTGAGAGAGACATTCCTCAGTGAGGTGGATGCCAGGGAGCAGAGCTGAAGACAGCCTGTCCTGAGCTACTGTGTTGTAGTGGAACTAACGAGCCCCTCACAGCTCTGCGGCCTCGCAGCTCCAAGCTTCAGCTAATCAGATCTCACTGGATGTTTGGTCAGAAAGGAAGAATCCAGATTGTCTTAAAAGCAACACTGTGGCCTTCTGCTTGGGAGGCCGGGCCTGAAAGAGGAGGCCGCGAGTTTGATCTCCAGCGGGACGGTGACGAAGGGACGAGAGCGGGCCTGGCGAAACCTGGGAGCTGCAGACATGACATCCCGTCATGTTAGAATTTTGTTGCCAGGCTGAATAAAGGACGCCAGCCCTCCTGTACAAATATAAACGTCCCCTATGTATTAAATAAGAGAATTTGCAGCTATGCTGTCTCCTGCAGCAGTCGGCTCAACAGCTCGGAGGAAGTGTGGCTACGATGCTGATGGTGCCATCACTAATTCTCCCTCCACCAACACATGTAATGAACAAGCTCACACTTGTGCCCCGCGGCTGTTAAATGTCATCGGGGAGGATGAGAACACCAAGTGAAATCGTTTGAGAGCAGCAGCAAAGACTCTCAGGAAGGAGACAAACGTGGCGCCATGAAGACGTTCAGAAGGACGTGGCGATGTCTGTCTGACCTTGATCTCCTCGATGGAGATGCAGCTCAGCCTTCGCTGCCTCCAGGAGCCCAAACCACCAGATCGTTCACTTTAAAGAGGTCACAGGGTTTAATTCCCTGCGGTCATCGCGTGTGTGACATTAATACAAACCCCTACGAGACGTCGCACCTACGAGCGTCTGATGCGAGAGCGCCCTTCTGCTCCGGACTTGAGGAGTGCCGTCTCTTGGGAAGGACCAAAGCCAGGTTGCAGGCTTTATTTGCTTCAAGAAAGGCACCAAGAATTAAAAAAAAAAAAGAAAAGAAAAAGTTGTTCCCCAGAGGAAGGTGTTACAGTCGAGAAGCATTAAAAAAGTCATAAATCAAACTGTAATTTGTCCCTCTAACGCAGCGATGGCTGATCTTGTGATGATTCTCGATTACGCGAGTGTCATCACTCAAATTTTAATTTAAAAAAGTTTGAAGTGACAAAGGTGGGATTTTTGCAAGCACGTTTACTAAACTGTGAAATAAAATACCATGAACATACTGGGATCTCTGAGCGGCTCCACAGTACTGCATGAGGGTGGTATTCTGACACACATTTGGCTTTTAGAAAACATTCCACCTCCTGCCAGTTGGATTTGTCGCTTTAATAGTAGAACAACCTCAGTACACACCCAGTAAACACCAAGTACACACACTGTAGGTCTGCAGCAGGCCCGGCTCAGGCAGGCCCGGCTAAGGCAGACCCGGCTCAGGCAGGCTGAGACGGCGCTGAGCATTGATGAAGAGCTGCCATACAATTGTTTTTCCTCTCCGTGTCCTGCAGGCATCGCCGTACCAGCAAGACGTGATCAATGTCGTCAAAACAGCAGCAGAGTGAAGCATCTGGGGTTTGTATGCAATCTTTGGTAGCTGCAGTAAAAGCAGCATGGAGGACGGTGATGGGGTTCAGTACGTTGCTGACAGTTGACGTGTCAGGAAAAGAAGTCATGGAACGCACCGGCGCAGGCGACACGCCGTCACTCCTCTGCGTACGCTGTCCATGGTCGAGTCCCGGCTGCTCGGCATTTGTGGGTCTGAGATGCAAACCGCAGAAAAGCGGCTAAAACGACCACGTTCACCTGAGTTTGGTGTAGCCATCAGAGTCAGAGGTGACAAACACCTGCACCACTGCGGGGTCATGTGACCCTGGTGACTGCTGATTAAAGCTGTTCCTGTTACAGACAATAGCCGGTTTGTCGAGTGGGAGGGGCTTCAGTCAGCAAGGAGGCAGCATTCACTGGCTGTGTCCATGTTCCACCCTACTTCGGAATAGAACCCAACAAACTTTGCAGAGAACAAACGTTGGCAGTTACTCTCCAGTTCCATCAATGGAACCGTAACTGACCCTCCTGATGACTCCAGTGGTGTTGCCCCTGTATACAGCATCATGTGGTGCCTCTACCGCCACGTTGGCATGTAGCAGGTGCCGCTAGCAGCTGTGAAGCTACATGCTAGCTGCACAGCTGTAAACCCCACCTCCGTGTCCACACACAGCCACAAGGATATGTGTCCCTTCTGGACATCTGTGCGTGCGACCACGTTCAACTCCGTATTTAAAACCGTGCAGACGTGAATGCCAGGCGACCATGCCGCCGCCACATGTGTGAATACGTACATACGCCTACACACATGCTCAGTAGAGCTTCTGCTTGTCCTGCTGTCGGCACCCACTCGGGAATAAATCAAGCGCTTCACACTGTCAGGAACAGAACACGCTTCTGCAGAGATTGACAATCTCACACACGGCTAACAGAAAAAATACACGTCAGTGTTATCAATAAATGTGTCCAAACTGGTGGATCCTGGCTCCCAGTCCGCACGCTTGTTCCCATCATCCACGCTGCACTGCGGGACTGTGTGTTGGATCCGGTGACAGAGACCACAAACTGATGATGGAGACCCTCCATCCCTCCTTACCCACCCCACCGGCGTGTGAATATATATACATTTGTGTGTGTGTGTGTCTGTACGTGTGTGTGTGTGATCTCTCCTGGTATTCTAGTCATTGAGTCTTACAGTGTGGCTGTCAGTTGCCCACCTCTGTCTTCTTCCCATAACAATTACAAGCAACATTTGGTGGTAAATGAATCCATCATGTAAAGTCTCAAGTTTTTAAAATGCAGATGAATCCTTGGCGGTGCCGTTGTCATGGCAACGGGATGCATAGCTGTTGCTAGAAAGCAGAGAGGTGGCCTGGTGTTTCTCCGGCAACCCCCTCATTACAAGTTAGTCTGCACTTCCAAGACCCCTCTATAGAGTGTGTGTGTGTGTGTGTGTGTGTGTGTGTGTACACATCACACCCCTCCATCATTTACTCGTGCTTTGACTAGTTTGCAGTTCCCCAGCAGACTCGGTCAAACAGTGAGAACAAGACGCTTCATAAGTGGTGGGAACAGAGGGAACGGACTCCCAGCATCCTCCTCTCCTTTCTCACTAATAGTTACCCTTTAAACACAAACACACACTTTCCATAATTACAGGCTTGCCCCTGCCCCGACGTGGGTGTGTCTGAGAACCACCAGACCGTGCTGCAGAGGACTGGGATGCACATGACAATAAGGAATACTCCGTGTGTCATGGAGGACAGCCACGAACACCTTTACCCTGAGAAACTCGGACCATCACTTGTATCGTATTTGCCTTTCGTGAATTGAAGGGCGCCACACCAACACGTCCGACACACCTGAGACCTGACATGTTGCCACTGAGCTCCCAGGTGGAACGGCACTCAAACACACCGTCGCTATTTTGAAGTACGGCGTGTAACGTTCCCCCTCCAGACGCAGGTCCTGTGGGTATTTGTGCGTGCGCGTGTGTTCCACCAAGAGCACACTCGGCTTTCCTAGAATGCTGCTTCGTCTGCGACTACACACAGCCACCTAGCTGCAGCTCGCTCCGACAGAGGAGAGCAGAGCAGGGAGAGGGGAGGCAGACTATTCTCTCATGCCCTCTCACAATTCATGTCCTGACCGTATCAAGCACTTAGAATGTTGCCTAAACGAGGCACCGGCTCGGTGCTCTCAGCTGTTCAGCGCCGTGTGTCTGCATCATCCGTGGCTGCGAGGAGCCCAGGGATGCCACTGTGTCTTTAAGCAGTAATCCCTCCATTCTGGGAGCCTTCATCGCCGGCCATCTAATGGGCGGTTCGGTTTAACATCCACAAGGGCTGCTGGGAGGTCCTGCACTATTAAAATCACGGCTGCTCTCTCAGGCTCTTAAATGCTGGCTGAGGCTGTCGCAGAAATTAAAGACACTCTCGTTTTGCATTTCAAAAAGGGAGGAACTGGGCTCATTGCAGCAACAAAAGGGAAACAATGTTGACATTCCTGACATGGATCCTTTGGTCTCTTGTAAGGGAAACCAGAGCTCGCCCAACAGGAGACGTAGCCAGAACAACAGTTTGCTGGTGTCTGTTTCCACCTCTCTGTCTCTCGCTCATGCAAGCAACCACATACAAACACCAGGACGTTCTCTTCACATCCACACAATCTTTCTCTCCGTCTAATTGTCGTCTCAGGACCTGATCTGTACCTGCTCAGCAGTTTCAAAAGATCAGCACAGAAAAACCGCCAGAAACACAACAATCCTCCATGATACCACTGCCCCCTACCAACAGGAAATCAATGTAGCATTCCTCTCAGTTCCACACACGGCAGAAGGGCAGCATGATTCTGTCTCGGTTCATGAGACGGGGAGAGTCGTGGGGTGTGCGGGGGACAGCGTGGAGATCTACCGTCTTATCAAAGTTTCTCCGGAGTAATCAGATACTCTGACTCTGCAGCCGTCTGCTGACTGTGGAGGCTGGCTGTTGGCTCCCAGCATGGTACAAAGGTTACAAAGCACACCGGAACACAAACTGCCTGCGCTGACAGCAGCAGCAGCTCAACAACACGCAGCCAAAACAAAGCCGAGAAAGCAGAAGTAGTTAGGAAACCACCTCCAGAAGTTAGCAGCAAGTTTCTGAGCCGGTGAGCACAAACTTGACCACTGATGGTCCAGCTGGTGCAGCAGCCCGCTCTCCACAACCAGGGTCCGGGGCTGCTTTCAGGGTCCGGGGTTCTCTGTGAACTCCCAGGTTCGACTAAGTGAGGTGTGTTCCATCCAGCGAGCCCCCGTGCAGCGGTCGGGGCTCCACTAGTATACGGTACAGTGAGCGCGTAACGGGGGTGAGGAGGGTCTCGGGACCGGGGCTGAGAGCTCGTCCTTACCGCTATGAGCGTGTTGTTCCTCTGCTCCGTGGACGAGGCAGAGTCCGGGTCCGGCTGCTTGCTCTGCGGCTGCTTGCTGCCGCCCCCGCCGGCCGACTTCTTGGCCCTCTGCTCCAAGCTGCGCTGGTACAGACTGACCGTCTCCCTCCGCTCCAGCTCCAGCTGCTCGGCGTGGGCTTGCTGGTACCGGTTCTCGCAGTTGACGTGGTGTCTCCGGCAGCCCTCGATCCGCTGCCTCAGCCGCTCCACCACGGTGCTGTGCTTAGGGATGCCCACCGTCCCGGCGGGCACCACGCTGCCGGCGGCCGGGTTCATGCTGTTGTTGATGCAGATACCGCCGTTGGGTCCGGCAGCGGGGGAGGCGAAGTCCCCCATCGCTGGGCCGGCTGGCTGCTATTTTGAAGGAACTTTTCTCCCCGTCAAGCTCGTCCCCACCGCCGCCTCCTCCTCCTCCAGCCACCCCCTCCTCCACCTCCGCTACCCAACTTACTGTCCTACCTCTCGGTCCTGCCCAGGAGCCGGACAGCGGGCGGAGGTTCGACCGGTAACCGTCGCCGGAGAGGTTTAAAGGGCAGCGAGCCCGGCGGTCGCTCCTTCCTTCCTCCGCTCTGGCGGCTCAAAACAACCCGGGAACACGAATACGAGACCCGGACGAGTTTCAGCAACACCGCCGCTGTCCCGCTCACACTAAGAACACCGGGGACGGGACCGGTCACACACACACGAACCGTCCCGCGGACGGCGGCGGCAGCAACAGTCCACTCGCCGTTTCACCGTCTTGTCCTCAGAGAAAAAGTTTTGCTGTCTGCACCGAGAGGGCTCCGGAGTTTCCCGGTGAACTTGCATCTCATATGGTTTGGGTTTGAAAGAAGTCCCGGTGAGAGGTTGTTGGGAGCTCAGGCGCCCCCGGTAGTCCGGTGGCGAGGCAACTGGAGAAACCCGGACGGCGCAAAACGCGGATATGGGAAGTGGTGGCGGAAGTGTGTCCTCGGTGGCTGCCGCCTGCCTGCCACCATCACAATACCCGGGTCCGCTCCTCCACCATGCCAGCGGAGTGATATCAGGACAGCAGCCCGCCGACGGACACCCGCAAAACCCGGCGCGGTATCCGCGCTGTAGCCCGGAGAGGACCGGCCAGAGCCGATCCGCGAGACAGCCCGACGGTTAGAACTCTCCGACGGCAAAATGGCAATCCGGGATGAGATAATGGCGTTCGCTTTTGGTGTAAACGGATCTGGTCCTGGTCTGACCCGCTCACGAGCCGTGACCCCCCCCCCCCCCACATGACACTGGAAGGAATGATGGGGGAGTTGTGTTGGGAATCATTTAATATTGGTGATTATCAGTATCAGAACATGAAAATGACAGACAAATCATAGCAGCAAATAAAACGACACACTATTGTTATTATCATTATTATTATTAATAATGATAATAACAATCATAATCAGTAAATAATCAGTAAATATAAAACTCCCAGCAGATGGAGGTTTTAAACTTTTGGTTCTTTTTTCTAGTTCTTTTACTTTATTGATTAAACTTTAGAAATATGAGCTCACATTAACAGTTTTTTTAAATTTGAAATGAAACGACAATACAGACAATAAAAAAAAAACAAAGTAGGCCAAAATAAAACAAAACAAACAGGGAATAATAATAATAATAATAATAATAATAATAATAATAATAATAATGTGTTGCTCTGCCGAGCAAACATAATAGTGAAGTATCTTCAGGCTCAGGTCCTAATAAATGCCAATTTTAATAGCACTGACATATTTTGTAATACCAAATACAAGTTGTGTTAACAATGATAATGATAAAAACAAAGGAATCATTTAAGACACAGAGTACTACTTCAGGGCGGCCCGGTGGAGCAGTGGTCCTCACAGTGGCCCCCATCAAGAAGGTTGTGGGTGGAGCAGTGGTCCTCCCTGTGGCCCCCATCAAGAAGGTTGTGGGTGGAGCCCCGGCTGCAGCACGGGGTCTTTCTGGGTGAGTCTCCATGTTCTCCCTGTTCCTGCTGGGTTCTCTCTGGTACTCCAGCTTCCTCCACAGTCCAAAGACATCAAGAGGGACCAGGTTAATCCAGACTCTAAATTGACCGTAGGCGTGGCTGGGAGAGCCAATGGTTGTCTGTCTCTATGTGTTGGCCCTGCCATGGACTGGTGACCTGTCCAGGGGGAAGGCTGCTGGGATTGGCTCTGAGCGTGCTGGCCCTTCTGTGTGGAGCTCACATGTTCTCCACCTGCTCTCGTGGGTCAGACTTCTTCTTCTTATTCTTTCAAGAAAAAAAAACTTTTTTGAAGTAGTTTATTAATTTCTACCATCAAAGGTTCCATCCCTTCGTTGCTCTGGGGAAGTTGCTTAAGCACCTGAGCCATGACTCTTCACGAGTGAGGCAACATTCTCAGAACGTTTGAGAAGAAGAGCAGGTTCTCAAGGTCCCAGTCCCGTCCCAGACCCAGAGGCTGCCTGACCTTTCCCAACAAGCTCTCATGGACAACTGCCCTGATATTTTTGTCAGGTTTCCAGTTGGTGTGTTTAAATCTTCCCTCTCACAGCCGAAGATGATCAGCACACTCATCATCACCTGAGCTCCTCACTTCACTTCCTGTCATGGAGGACGATTCAGCTGTGAAACAGGAAACGGCTTCATGAGTTCAATGCACACAGGGGGCAGACGTGTTAGCTGGGACACACACACACACACACACACACACACACACACACACACACACACACACACACACACACCTCTATCCATCTATCATCATCATCCATCCATCCCTCCATTCATCCACCCCTCTATCAACCATACATCCATGGTTATTTTTATCTTTCCTGTTGTGTGGGAGTTGTCCGTTCCATCCTGACTCTTCAGGCCATATGTGCTCCTCTTTCTTTCTCTCTCTCTCTCTCTCTCTCTCTCTCTCTCTCTCTCTCTCTTTCTCCTTGTTACACGTGCCCCTCCATCCGCTGCTTTCATTGAGGTTTTCCCTCCAGCAGTCAAACTTGATCAGAGCTGTAGTTCCTCTGCTGGCCACCAACCTTCCCAGTTGCCTGTGATGGTGAACAAGTGAATGTGTTCACACACACACACACACACACACACACACACACACACACACACACACACACACCACACACACACACACACACACACACACACACACACACAAGAACTGGTGAACACACAGACACAGAGGAGCATTTACTTAATTTAAACCAAGTTTGTGTAGTTGTTGTGTATTTATTCCCTCCAGCACCCCCGCCATCAGCAGGAAATGGAGGTCGACAAACCCTCAATGACCTCATTTCACATCAACAGCAGCAAAGGAGAAGAAACGCCCTGCCGTGAAGGGGGAGGAGCCATTTCATTACCGAGTCACTTCAGCATCATGATAGTTCTCCTCAAGTATCACAGCGAGGTTTTAATCCCGAATCGCAGCCGGAACAAAGTGAAGCTGTACTCATTTTAACCTCTCCCCGTTCTTCCCTTTGCTCTCTCCCTCAGCGCCATTCACAAAAACACAATCTTGAGTATTTAAAGCTGAACAGAAGGTAATACAAATACTACAGTGAGTTCTGATCCCCACACCTGAACCCAGAGTAGAGAAACGGACTGCAAGCAGAACCGGAACCAGATCTGTGTGAGGTTTGAGATCAGAGGAACTCATGGAGTTATCACACAGGCTTCAGACCTGGTCCTTCCACCACAATGGCGCAGGTTCCTGAGGACGAGCAGGGCAGCTGTCTAGACTGAGCTGCTGGTGATGAACTTCATCTGCTGAGCAGGGCCAGCGAGGCGCGAATCGACCGGAGAAATGTGAAGATGTCCCCTGAATGTGAGCATGGCCTCTTAAAGATGACATGCCAGCAGTGTGGAGAGAGCGAGAATGGTTATTACCACACTGTTTCTGAGGATTTCATCACCCTCCATCTGCCAGACCTGAAGCCAGGAGGATTTTCTTTCGACATCTCGGCTTTTTCTTTGCTTTGTAACAAAGAGAACTTGATGTTGTCCGGTTGAGCTCAGAGATATCTCCGCTGGCTCTGCGCAAAAGATTGGCTCACCTTGTGCTTCCTGCTTCTGTTTTATGTGCCCAGTGGAGTAGAACAAGAAGAGAGGGGGATGTTTGACGGGGGACGGGGCAGATACCCCCCCCCGTGCCCGCGCGCGCGCCCCTGACCCCAGCAGCAGGAAGCCCTGACTGCTCAGAGAATCAAAACACTTCTGGTGGGAACGCTAAAACAAGGACGACTTAAAGAAATGAAACGAAAAACACACGTTTCCAGCGTTGCTCCTGTGAGTCTGTGACAGAAGCTGGAGAACAGAGAGAAAACTGGTTTCAGCTTTGCAAACGCCAGCTAGGTTACGGTGAGGCCCCATTTAACAGGACTGGCGAATATAAACGCCAATCAGTAACAACAAGCCCCTCCCTCCCTTCTTTAACTCACTCCAAACACATAAACATGTGGAAACAGCGCGCTCACACCTGTTTAGCATTCACTAACTAGCTTAGCAACATAGCACCACTCGTAGCACGTTAGCTGTCAGTGTTGGCCAGCCACATGATACGGTGGCGGTTTCTTGAACCAGACCACAGTTTTGTACTTTGGCTCAACAGTTACGAGCGCCGCCAGTCACCATTACAGCCGACGGAGGACTCCTCCACCCCTCACGGCCTGCTGGTGCTTGCTCATTAAAATCATATCATAATGTGGAGTTTCGATTCTTCATTTCAAGAGACGATTTATCACTCGGTCCTGTGGGAAACCCTGTCAACAGGCCAAAATTGCTCCCTATTAACTGTGTTGTCTGCTGCTTTACCCTCCACCAGGTCATTCTGTGTCTCTGAATTTGAGATTTAGCAGCATAGTAACTCAAAAATGTGAGAACAGATTTAAAGATTGTCTCCACACTGCACTGGCAGCTGGTTTATCATCAACAGAATGTGGCTCTTCACTCAGGCAGGCCAGTCGCTGGTTCCCCCGGTGAGGTTTTACTGCTCGACGTGAGGAATAAACCCTCCACCGTCTCAGTTGTGCTCCGGTTAACACAGTCCCTCTGTCCCTCAGTCCTCTGTCCTTCTGTCCCTCTGTCCTTCTGTCCCTCTGTCCTTCTGTCCCTCTGTCCCTCAGTCCTCTGTCCTTCTGTCCCTCTGTCCTTCTGTCCCCTGTCCCACATTTCCAGTTTAAAAACCAATATTGTGTCCAGTAAGAATTTTCATTGACAAATTATAATGGTGGGGGGGTTGTGCCCCCCCCATCAGGTACAGATCAGCAGGTCCTATCATCATCACCCCTCAGCCCTGTAGTGCCTCACCTACAAGTACACAGTGTCCTGACCTCTGACCTACGTAGGTCAAAGACCCAGCAGGTCTGCCCCCCCACACACACTCTCCTCCTCTCTACCGAGTGCCGAGCCCCCTCCTCTACCGTCTGTGCTCCTATGACTGTACACACCCACAGCACAACACAATAATTACCCTGAGCACCGCACGACGGTGGTGGAGCTGATGAGTGAGGGTGGTGAGTCAGCAGCAGGGAGGTGGAGGCAGGCTGGTGCTCAGACAGCAGCTACACCCTGCTAACTATCTCTCCCTGGAGCTCCTCACCCAGCGGTGGGGGGCTTCACAGTGTAGCTGTTTTGGGGGCGCCCACCAGGCCGGACAGGACAGGAGGAACTCATCTCAGCTACATGGATGTTGCTCTTTGTGACTCTCGGTGCATCATCTGGTGAACCCAGAGTTCCACCATCAATTCATGCTAAGGACGTTAGCATTTCCTTGTTTCCTACAGTAGCCATGGACACCCCAGCGTCCCGGGTGCCCCAATTGATTTGGGGTGAGTGTGAGATATGAGCTTGCTCAGGTCGCCAGCGCTGTGGCTCGCTGCACATGAGCGAGGTGTGGATGCCTCCTCCAAAAATTTGACTCTGGTCCCACTTCCTCCGCTGTCCTTGTGCACTGCAGACATCCGTGGCACTGTAACACACCGGGCTGCACAAGTTTGGTACAGACCTCCAGTTGTGTGTGTACATGTGTTTGTGTGAGTGTGAGTGTGTGAGTGTGTGTATGTGTATTGTTGTTGTGTGTGTTGTTGTTAATGGTGCTTCAGTGCGGCTGCCCAGCCTGACCAGCTTAGCGCTGCAGGAATGAATGGAATGTTGCTACACACACACACACACACACACACACACACACACACACACACACACACACACTTTTTCAAACCATTTTGGTTGTCAGCAGCATTGTGGAAGTGGGAGGCTGTGGATGAGTTGAGGATTTTGGTGTCCAGCAGTTCTTGGACTCAGAACCAGCCATTGTTGTTAAAAGTGCAGGTTTCCAACATGCGGCTCAGAAACCTTCAGTCTGAGGTGCAGGATCCTCATGGAACGGAGAGAAAGGACCTGCAGCTCAGGTAGCCTCACACCTGCTGAAGAGGAGAGCTGTTTTTGAGAAGTGAAGTGGTGTTAATGGGCTCTGAGTTGCGCACCTACACAAACGCAGGCTCGTTTGTTGCCGGTGCTTGAACAAGAGAGAGCGATGTATTTCTTGTCTCTTCTCACTGTCACGCCAGTTTGTCTGCTCACGACTTCAGGAGTGGGAGGTGAAGAATGAGCACAAAAGGTACACACACACACACAGGTTTGCGCAGCTATCTTTGTTAGGACATTCCATTGACTTCCATTCATGTGGACCGCCAAGCCAAACCCTAATCCTTATCTTAATGCTAATGCTAATGCTAACCTCAATTTACACCTTAACTAGGATTTCATGAATCCAGTAGAAGTTTTGCTGCATCAGGATCTTCCCCGTACAGACTCTGGGGCCTGCTACCCCCCCCCCCCCCAAAAAAAAACAGGGCAACAATGATAGGATCCTCCCAGTCGACCAGATTCACAACAAACAAACAAACAAACAAGCGTGAAGGGAATATTTCCTCTCTCTGACGGCGTGTCTCCTTCCTCCTGCTCTCATGTTTCCGTGTGGCTCCTCTCTGTATTCATCCACACTCGCCGCATCGATCTCCACAGCGTTTTGACATTCAGACCACAGCGTTCACCCTGTGATGACCCCGGCGCACGCTCAGTGATACTGGGGAGGGGGGGACTCCCCTCCCTGGGGTGGACCCTGCTCACACTCCTCTCTGTCTCTGCCTCTGCTGCACAAGGCTGCCTGTCCCTAAATATTTTATGTACAGAGGTCTGCCTCCGAGAGTGAGATAAAGAGGGGGGGGGGGTAAAAGGAGGAGGGAGGACAGAAGGATAGAGGAGACAACCTTGCTCAAGGGCACACTGATGGTAGTTTAGTGAGGAAGTGAGAGGTTTGTTAGATTCTTCCATCCTGATCTCAGTGGGAACATAAATGCTGATGACAAAGATGTGTGTGTGTGTGTGTGTGTGTGTGTGTGTATTAAATTTGTTTCACAACCATTTCAACACTGTAACAAGGTCACGACTGGTCAACTTTAGCTTCAGTTAGCTTAGCATGCGCTGCCTTTCCAGGGCTCAGCGTTTGGTTTAACCATTTCATAGAAATCTAATTTAGACAAATGTTGACTCTGCTGATTCTTGAAGTAGAACCACACTGATTAAATACATCGTTTTATCCTTGCTGATAGCATTTTAGCATCAAGAAAATGGAATCGTTGGGGTCTAACATTCGCCCTATTACTCAAGACTTCAATTCATGTTGTAATCTTTGGCCAACAGTAGAGTAAGAATGTTAATCACGTCTTACACGGGCCAGCAGGGTGGAGCAGTGGTCCTCACTGTGGCCCCCAGCAAGAAGGTTGTGGGTGGAGCCCCGGCTGCAGCACGGGGTCTTTCTGGGTGAGTCTCCATGTTCTCCCTGTTCCTGCTGGGTTCTCTCTGGTACTCCAGCTTCCTCCACAGTCCAAAGACATCAAGAGGGACCAGGTTAATCCAGACTCTAAATTGACCGTAGGCGTGGCTGGGAGAGCCAATGGTTGTCTGTCTCTATGTGTTGGCCCTGCCATGGACTGGTGACCTGTCCAGGGGGAAGGCTGCTGGGATTGGCTCTGAGCGTGCTGGCCCTTCTGTGTGGAGCTCACATGTTCTCCACCTGCTCTCGTGGGTCAGACTTCTTCTTCTTATTCTTTCAAGAAAAAAAAAACTTTTTTGAAGTAGTTTATTAATTTCTACCATCAAAGGTTCCATCCCTTCGTTGCTCTGGGGAAGTTGCTTAAGCACCTGAGCCATGACTCTTCACGAGTGAGGCAACATTCTCAGAACGTTTGAGAAGAAGAGCAGGTTCTCAAGGTCCCAGT
The DNA here is from genome assembly GCF_037954235.1 of Aulostomus chinensis. Classification (NCBI taxonomy): domain Eukaryota; kingdom Metazoa; phylum Chordata; class Actinopteri; order Syngnathiformes; family Aulostomidae; genus Aulostomus; species Aulostomus chinensis. The sequence goes on along the minus strand of NC_141327.1, from coordinate 1,920,541 downwards.
CCCGTCCCAGACCCAGAGGCTGCCTGACCTTTCCCAACAAGCTCTCATGGACGACTGCCCTGATATTTTTGTCAGGTTTCCAGTTGGTGTGTTTAAATCTTCCCTCTCACAGCCGAAGATGATCAGCACACTCATCATCACCTGAGCTCCTCACTTCACTTCCTGTCATGGAGGACGATTCAGCTGTGAAACAGGAAACGGCTTCATGAGTTCAATGCACACAGGGGGCAGACGTGTTAGCTGGGACACACACACACACACACACACACACACACACACACACACACACACACACACACACAAACAAACTGCCACCGTGTTACTGTGTGATGGTGTGAATCTCTGGCTGGGAAACAAGAAGCCACTCACTGCAACATCGAGAGATTTATGTCTGAGGCCATGAAATATCGCCGATTCCCCACCTTTCACATTAATTTGTGGCCATGAGATAAACATGGCCCTTCAGTCTACTTATTTAATTTACCTTGAGGTGTGAAATAACGTCTCTGTTGATTCAAACGCCACTTCAGGGCTCCATACCAGCGACGCCAACGAACTTCAGGATAAATGTGAAAGATTTTTAAGAAAGGAGAGACGCATTTTCTGAATAACTTTTTTTATTACTTCCCTGAGAGACGGTAGAGAACAAGAGAAGACATGAATGTCTCTGTTAGAAAGGTGAGACACGCGCACGTTCAAAAAGGCACAAACACACACACACACGCACGCACGCACTTACATGTATGCTTGTCATGATCAGAGGGGATGCTGGGTAATTATGCTAATGAGGCCATAATGAGATGCATGTGCCTTCTCTCGTTAACAAACAGCATTGTCTTTCTTTTCAACATACTGAATGATAATTTGTCCGAACCTTAAAGTCACGACTGACTCACACACACACACACACACACACACACACACACACACACACACACACGACAATGTGACATTCTTCTATATTTAGATATAATGTGTGTTTATGACTTGATGTGAGTGTTTATGGCTTCATGACAACACCGAGACATTCCGTGTCCACATAGGTCAGCAGGAGAAGCTGATGTCAATACCACAACCCAAACACACACACACACACACACACACACACACACACACACACACACTGACTCACCAAATATCCCTTAATGACTGTTATTTGGCACTTTCTTGCCATGTCATGGTGATTCAAGGCGAGGAGAGAGAGGCGTCTGATTTGAGTTGAGACAAAAGTGGATGAGCAGTCATGTGACTCCAAAACCAAATCAATCACTTGCTGAGGAGTTCAAAGACAAATGTTTTAACTAACATTTGTATTTGATCTAAAAACAGAGATCCAGGAGGACGCCGCCGGACGCCGGAGGCTTCCGTCCTCGTTGGTGCACCTGAATCAAAAAATCAAGCACCGACAGTCCAACAACGCTGGACGTTCACATCATCGACCTGAAAGTGAAACCTCCAGTCGTGCAAAATGATGGTGATCAACATTTCCAGTTTCCCAGTACAGCGACTCTGTGGCGATGGATATACAGCCTGGTACTTGGGTCTCTGAAGGGAAACACTTTCACAGCAAGAATCAAATATTAATTCACTGAAGTGAACAAGACAATTAGCGTTGATGCTGCTGTATGTAAATGAGCACGTCCAGACGCCCAGAGACTCCATCTGTGTCAAATAGGAGGACAGTTTTTTTGTTGAGCTAAAACTGAACGCTACATTCTGGGGGAGACAGTTGTGTGTTTTCTGCAGGTGGAGACGAAGTACAAGTACTGCCAGACAAACTGTTCAGAACAAACAGCTTTTGGTCTGAACACCAGAGCAGGTCAGGCTGACGGCCATCCTTCACTGCTGATGAAGCTCTGAGGCTTCTGGCAGCCCCCCCCCCCCCCCCCCCCCACCAAGCAGGGTAGAATGAGGGAGATGAGAAGAGGACAGGAGAGGCGGGGGGAGGGAAACATGCATGCAGGGAGAGATCATAAACACTGTAGCCTGTCATGGCTGCCTGCAAACCCTGGACAGGATTTTTACTGAAGCAGAGTGGAACACAAGTCCTCGCAGTTTAATGCTGCTTCCTGCAGCGGGACACACACACACACACACACACACACACACACACACACACACACACACACACGTGCACACACACACACATTGGTGTAGACCAACCCAGAAGTTAAGATTGTTGCAGCTGTTGTTCAGAGCTCCAGCCTAGTGAGGGCAGACACACACACACACACACACACACACACACACACACACACACACACACACACACACACACAGGGAGTGGTGGAAGCTGTAAAGTGATTGTCCGATTACAATTTACAACCACTCTGATGTGAAGCACATTTGTGTGCGTGTGCGTGTGTGTGTGTGTGTGTGTGTGTGAGCACATTAGAGCCAAAGTGGGCATCTGTTCTGCAGACCTTCAGAGGGGGAGAGAATTCTCTCTGTAATGTTGCAGGTACCACAGACAAGTCCTCCCTCCCTCCCTCCCTCCCTCTCTTTCTCTCTCCCCCCTCTCTCTCTCGCGTGGGCGGTGAAAATCAATGAATGAATAAATGAATCGATATATAACACACATATTGACGGTTTCTTACTGCGGAGCTGACATGAAACTGATTTGGGTTCAGTTGGGTTTAGCTCGCTGCTCTGTGCCTGGACAAACCTTCAGGTCTCTCAGCCAGGTGAGAAGATGATGAAAGCAACCACCTGTTCATTAGCCGCAGATGAGCAGGTAGCTAGCAACATGCAGCACAGCCTCAAAGGTCAGAGGGCAGGTGCACCCTCAGATCAGATGGGGCCGCTCGTGACCTACGACGTCACTCAGTAAAGCAGTACAAGGACGGCGTTGCTCACATGAAGTTTACATGAATGAGTGTGAAGAGAAAAACTCCAGGTGAAGTGAAACTTTCAGTCAGGGGTCGATTCAAAGTCCGAAAACGTCACGCAAACGTTCAAGACCCACCAGAGGCGCTGTGACCAAACAAGCAGCAAGGCAGCTCACATGGCGTGAAGAGGGAGTGCCTCCTACAGACGCTAGCAGGCGCGGGGGAGGTTTGTAGTCCAACAGGAAGTGGTCATCTCCTGGTTCCTCCACCAACAGGAAGTGGCCATCTCCTGGTTCCTCCACCAACAGGAAGTGGTCATCTCCTGGCTCCTCCCCCAGCAGCCAATAGGATCGCTCCATGTGATTGTGGTGATTGAATCAGTAAATCAGCTCTGGTGAACAGAAGTTGATGATCTTCCAGGTTAAGTTCATCAAGATCACCTTCACTAATGAACTGGACCAACCAGACAAACTGTAGAAGACACACAGGACAACACACACAGCAGAGACACAAACATATAGCACCCTTGCACACAGACACACACTGCTGGTCAGACAGCTGAACCACAAGCTGCAGTGAATTTGCGTGCAGACGATGTCAGTCGCGGGTTATTTTGGTTGTGTGGTCACATCGTCACCGTGGAGGGAGACGCTGGTGTGGTTGATTCAGGTGTCGCTTCCTAACTTCACCTCCTGAGTCTAGCGTGTGACGGTGGTTTTAGTTCATAATCTCGTCCCTACCTCTGTAAGGTCACTGCCAGTGAATGACCGGAACCAGAACCAGAACCAGGTTCTGGCTGAGGGCCGCACCTGCAGCTCCTTGAGGCTAGCATCAGCATGCTAACATGCTAACACGAGTCACATTCCATGCACCTGCTGTTATGCTCAACAACAGAAAAGAGGACAGAAATAAAGGAACATGTTTGGGGATTTTAGTTTATAATTTTTCAGAGAGTTTTGACAATTTATGGAATATGGACACCAAAACTGCATGCAAAACTGTGTTCACATACATTTAACACACGGTACGTAAAAAGACCCTGAGAGGGGAGGTCAGACTCTGGGCTGAGGGGAGCGTTTCATGATAAACGCTCCGTATTTCATAGATTTAATGACTTCAGCTCCTGAAAGGTACTTTTACTTTGTTAAATTCCAGTGAAAAGGATCCTACATGTTGTCCACGGCCAATATTTCATCCTGACATTTAGCTTTGGATGAGTTTGACCACATGTTGGCGCTACAGGAGTTTGCACACAGAAATGAGTGTCATCCAGCAGACTTGGCCAGGGTCGGTGTGTTTCTGTCCTCCTGACCACCGTACCTGGCGCACCACGCTGAACTAGTTCACCTGCTTCCTGCTAATCATGTGAGTTTGCTTAGCATGCTAGCATGGCTGACAAAGCTGTGCCGTGACTGATGCAGACAGGACATTTCCAAGAGCAAATATTGTAAAGGAAGAGGAGCAACGTGCCAGACTGGGTCATCAGAATGTTTATTAAAGCTCGAACTTCTCTTTGATTCTTCTTCTTCTCTTTTATTCAGGTGAGAGTTTTCTGCTACTTTTATTTCTGCTTTCTATCTCCACTGGCTGAAAGTTGACTAGATCTTAAGGAATTTGTAAAGAGGGTATTTCACAAAGGCTCTGTGTGTGTGTGTGTGTGTGTGTGTGTGTGTGTGTGTGTGTGTGAGTGAACTGCACTGTCATTGGCCGCTTCAACCCTGTATGAGTGTATCCTGACTGCAGTACTCATAAACAGCCAGCAGAGGGCAGCCTGCTGCCACAGATCTCACCAGACGAGTTTGTCCTTCATGTCCTCTGATGGGACACACAGGAGCAGGAGTGTCTCCTGCTGGGACACACAGGAGCCGTCCTGTCCTGAGTGTTAAAGGTGGATTCCTGGTTTCTCACTCTCTTCACTCTTAACAACACACGATCTCACATTTCAGGGTAACGTGTGACTCACTGACTCACAGGAGGCCACCAGACCTCCAACTTCGACATTTTCTTCTTTCTCTCTCTCTTTCCTCTCCCTTCCTCTTTCCTTCTCCCTCTTTCTGTCACACACCCCCTCTCTCTTCCTCTCTCCCTCTCTCTCTACCTCTGTGTGCGTGTGTGTACATTTGTTGCCACGGTGACCTAGTCCCATGACAGGTGTGTAACCTGAGCTGTCAGTCAGGTAGGGCGTGTAACCATGACGGTGTGAGCGAGTCCAGCAGCCGGTGTGTGTGTGTGTGTGTGAGTGTGTACGTGTGGAGGAAGCGCTGGAGAACAAGAAGAGAGGAGGCAAAGACAGAGACACGGGATCAGAAGGAGAAGAAGACGCAGGAGGACGAGGACGGACGACGATGGAGGCCGAGCTGCGCGAGGATGACGGCGCGTTCACGAACGTCTCCCTGGCGGATGAACCAGGTAACACCGCTCCAGCGTCAACAAACACAGAGGTCCCGATCAAACCTGGACCAAGTGACAGACTCAGCTGGGAACCAGCTTGATCCTCTGGTGGTTTGACCAGTGACGCCACACATTTCGTACTCTTCTATAAAATCCACACGTGACCTCGTCAGTTACCGGAGACCCGCGCCGCTGCTACACATGTTGACCGTCACGCTGAACGTTCAGTACTGTGATACAGTTTCAAATCCTGAGACCAGAGAACCGAGAGTGGAACCTTCCAGGTGTTCTCCCTGTCAGGTAGTTCCAGTACTTTGGGTGTGCAGCTCCAGGCTGGTACTCGGGAACTCAGGAACGTGTTCTGGTTCTGCTCAACATCTCCTAGGTGACTGAAACTCATCACCACCGGTTCTGGTCGTAGTGGTTCTGGGCTCGAGGTGGACGCTGGCACGGGCCCCCCACACCTCCAGCTCTCCCTCAGCCTCAAAAGATTTAAGAAAGAAAAGCTGCAGCGCGATTCTGCTCTCCGGTAACCGTGACGTTACGTCGCTCCGCTCTCACGTGACTTCCGCTGTGCCCGGGAACATTTTCACAGAATTTCCTGCAGAATTTCACAGATTTTCACAAAATCATTTTACAAACTCATTGACGAGTTGAAAAAACTGCCGGAAGTGTGTGGTCCCCCCCCCCCCCCCCCGAGAATTAGGAGGGAATCCAGGCCTCATGTAGTCAACAATCCTCCATGTTTCTGCTGTCCTTCAGACTTTAGAAACTTTAACAAACTATAACACACACACACACACACGTACAAGTGAAATAAAATCCTGGTCAAATACAATAATAATAATAGCAATACTACTTCTACTACTACTACTACTAATACTCCGTTGAGGACACAGTGGAAGGTCAGAGGCAGATTTAACTCAGGCGGGTGTCAACCATCCTCTCCCCCGCTGGTCCACCGTTCAGCGGGTTGCGAGGCGAATTCCCACATGTTCCCTTTGTTTTATTGATGAAGTCGCGCTGCAGCGTGTGTGTGTGTGTGTCTGTGAGTTGGACAGAGAGCCCCCTGTCGGTGGGCGTGGTTAAGTACAAGCGCTGAGGTGGTGATGACGGAGTTGGTGGGTGAAGCACAGTAACCATCATCGTCGTCATCGCCACAGAGCCTCCGTGTCTGCTCCCAGCGAGACTCTCCGCTCATTGGAGAAGACGTTTCTTGTTGTTGGTGAGTGTGGACGCGGGGAAGTGGTGTTGTTGTGCGGTTTGGCGTCACAGAGACAACCGTCCGGGTCCGGGCGGGCTGGACGGAGCCGCTAGCTGCGCCCGCTAGCTTGTCGCGTTAGCAGCAATCTGGGCGATTACAGCGACACAATAGCGACCAGAAACGCACGAATCCCAGCGTTAATGTGAAAACGAGACGGCCCGGACTGGTGGGGTGGACGTGCGGCTGCTGAGACGGTCCCCCCGGGTCTGCTGGGGATGTCGTTGGCGGCATGTTGCAGCGTTGTTGACGTATTTGTCTGAAGCGGGTGAGCAGACCAGGCTAATGAGCCAACGTCCATTATCGGACACGTCACTTCGTACTCTTCCCCAATATACATCCCGGGTGGTTGGCCCACGGGGCGGCCGCAGCGGTTTACTGCTCATAGTCGTGTACTCGTTAGTGAAGTAACGCTCCGTGTACCGGTGTCGGTTCGTGACGTGGGGAGGGTCTGTGTTTCCGCCCTCGACACAGGGCTGCTAACGGAGTCATGCTAATGTTTTCATTGCTAATGGAGGAGCTGGACTCGTGGTCTGGTGCTCGGGTCGAGATTGCTTCCCTCCACGAAAGCCGGGTTTATTATCAAGAATGGGCCTGACGGGAAGAACTGGGTCCTCATCATACCAGAACCTGAGGGTCTGCCTGGTGTTGTGGTCCTCGTAAATCAGACACGTCACGCATGACGTGTTCGAGGCGTTATCCTCGAAATCAACGCCGTCGTCAGACAGTTGGCAGACGTAACGAGGTATAAAGAAACGATGCAGGTGTTGCCTTGCAGATGTTTTGGCTGATTCGTCACTTCCTGATTGAACCTTTTCAAGTGGCCGTGGTTGTGCGAACATTCACGTGAGGTCCAGCTAATGGTTGGTTCCGGTGTCAGCGAGGCCCCTCCCACCGACTCCCACAGCAACAGGCTCAGGTTGAGTGCAGCGGTGTCCATCGTGGTGTTGCTACGAGCAGCAGCGCTGACATCCACACGCACCAGTGTGCTGGCGTGCCGCTGCCAGGAGCCCCGGATCACCTCAGCAGTCCTGGTTCCGCTGAACACCAGATCCACCAATCAGAGCTTCTCTTGGTTCCAGGTGGCCACACCTGCTGCTTGTATAATGTAGCTGATCATCTTCACCCTGAAGTCAATTGCATAACTAAAGGATTAAACTCCACCCACTGATGAAACGAGGCTTCTGATTGGATACTTTGTCCTTGAACGTCGTGTCCCACTCATCGACGCCCAGGTTTGCTCCCATTCGTCAGGACCTTTTGGCCTCAGCTGAAGCGAACGTTCTGCTCCTTCCTCGTGGAACATCAGCAGACCTCTATTATTCATGAGTAAATGTTCTAGCGCTCCGGCTCTGTAGTGGTTCCCTCACTCGCCATCAGGTCACATGGTTGTTCTGCTTCCTCCCCCCAAACCCAGATGGGAGGCTGATGGAGGGAACCGGAGCTCAGACAGAACCGATGCCGCAGCATGTTTGTGGTGTTCACTCGTTGCTGTGGACCTGGTGCATCGGTACCATGTTGGGGTTTGTGTTAGCTTAGCACGACTGTTGACGTGTTTCAGAGAAACCAGCTGATGTGGGCGTGTCTTTATTCCCGAGTGTCGCCCATCCTGACGGCGTAGTGAGGGAGCTGACAGGCATGAAGGTCTGGGGCGGGCTGCTTCGCTCTGACCTGGTTTACTCTCGTTCATCGAACCCATTGGATCACAAGTGGACAGCGAGACGCTTGGCCAGTGTCTTGTGTCTCCGATGTGTCCAGCTGAGGTGTTCATGTCTCGTCACGGCCTGCGTCACATCTGCTAAGAGGTCAAAGTAGTCCACTTGTGATGCCTGGCGATGAAAACGAGAACAAACGCACACACAAGCACCGCCACCAGGCATTTCCTGTCACGCTCCTGTCGGGGACATGTTAGTGTTAACTCTGGGACAGACATGTAGTCAAATGTGTCCCCGACCACCTCAGCAGGTGCTTGTGTATGATACTCACAATGTCTCTGTACGCCAGGTTCTGTTGCCATGGTGATACATTCACACTCACTAATACATACGTGACTTTTAAATCGGCGATTAAGCTTTGATCGTCCCTGAGTTGCATCGGGATGTCATGAAAAGCTTTTTTTTTTTTTTTTTTTTTACTTCAAATTAGTGTCCTGACCCCAGACACACACACACACTCACACACTCACACACTCTCTCTCTCACAGGTCTGGTCACTGATGATAACGGCCGGTGTTGTCTGTTCCAGGGGACAGCGGATCTGCAGCCCTGTATACTAAACAGGAGAACGAACTCTTCATCATGAACTGTGACATCGACGGTAGGTGTGGCGGCCTCGCACTGAGCCTGACGGTGACTGACGGGTTCACCATGAATGTTGTCTGTCTGTCTCAGGGGACATTGAGAACCAGGTGGAGATGGAGGAGAAGACCAGGCTAATAAACCAGGTGTTGGAACTCCAGCACACTCTGGAAGGTAACGTGCTACTCTGTGTTTACACCCTCTGACGCTGGCGTTGTGCTCTGATGAGCTTTTGGGGTGGGGGTGGGGGGGTGGAGCTGGTGGATGTTTCTTCTGTCTGCTGTGGTCTCAGTCCGCAGGTTTGATGCTACAGTGGCTCTGAGAGCTCAGTTGCAGCTCCAGAAACCAAACAGTATGGAAGAACAACAGTGCTGCGTCTGATGGGTCGACACACGGGAGGCTCCTTACACTTCCTGCCGTGTGTCGACCTCTCAGGCCGCTGTGTGATTCCGACTCGTCTTCACACTCAGACGCACACGGGTTTTTACCTGCACCGCCGTCAGGATAGCGATCGGGTACTGGAGCCGGCCCATCTGGCCAAAAAATAAAATCTCCAATGTTAATCAATTTTTCTCTGTCCTACACAAAAGCAAACAACTTTGTTCTTTCTCCACTTCAGGGTTGAAGTGCAGTCTGACGAGCCAAAAACAGGCTTGAGCGCCGTTGTAAACGCTTCTAGAACTCTTAGCTTTCTCAAAGTACTCATCAGTCATTCTTGTTTTCAAACCGGCAACGACGCAGTCCACCTTCAAACTGTTAAGTTTAAAAGCTGTCATTTTTGATAAAACTAACAAAATATTGATGAAACCCTGGGCCGCGTGCCGGACCGCTCGTTTGTGGCGCTGCTTCCTGTGGTTGCAGCTCTGGAACAGACCTCACAGCGAGCGCTTTTTTGTTCCAAGTCCGGCGCCAGAAAACGGAACCAGTTCCATAAGCAGATGCAGCAGCACCGTAGGAGGCAAAACCAGGACAGCACACGCAGGGGTGTTGTGGATCCTCTGGCTGTCCGGGGACCAGGGGCCTGTAGTTCAGGGCCGCTCCGGGAGGGGAGACGTGGTGGTGTTGTTCTGTGAGTTCCTCCTCAGGGATGATGAGGTTCTCCTGTTCTAGTCCAGGGTTCCTGCTGCTGGTTACTTGATGGTACACAGTTGAAGTCGCGATATAATGAAACCTCCAAGACAATAATGAATCGCTTTTATGCCTGAAAATTGCTCCTCTTACAAAAATGCAGTTCCCAGCGTTTTGTCTGAAAATGAGTTTTTGATGAACCCAGCCTTCCTGTATGAGGAACCCTGTTTTTAGTGATGATAGGCGCTTATAGTACTTATATACGCTTATAGTACAACTGCATTTGACACAGTACTCAGACTAAATGAATAAATAGCTGATGAGTGGAATGATGGAACGGATGGAAGCAGGCCGGCCCAGCAGGTGCTGGTTCGGCTCTGGATGGACGCGTGGTGCAGGGGCCGTTGGAAAGGCCTCACTGGCCTGGTCGTCTGCTTGACTGTGTGCTCCGGTGTTCCTCCAGACCTGTCAGCGCGGGTGGATGCAGTCAAGGAGGAGAACCTGAAGTTGAAGTCGGAGAACCAGGTCCTGGGTCAGTACATCGAGAACCTGATGTCGGCGTCCAGCGTCTTTCAGACCACTGACACCAAGAGCAAACGGAAGTGAGGCGGCCTCAGGCAGCCGAGGTGAGGAGAGAGGCTCGTCTCTCAGCAGACCCGGAGCTTCTTCGTCCAGACCTACAATTTGATCCAGAACATGAGGCAGTTGGCCCAGAAACATGCGGCTGGTCTGGCCCCAGGTCTGTTAGGCAGCAGGTTTCTCTCCTCATATCAGATGAGGTAGGACCCCCCACCCCACCCCCCACCCCCCCACCACTAACAGAGAAACAAGCCAACTGGGGAGGGATGAAGGCTGTGTCCCTCCAGTCTCTGTAAACCATGTCTTAGCTTGGTTTCTGTTTGAGGACACCCCCCTTCCTGTCTCAAACCATAATCTCTAACCCTACAGATGCTGGTTTGACTAAGAACCTAATTTTCAAGTTTTATTTATTTTTTGTAAAGTATTTTGTACGTCAGCTGGGATGTCATCTGTGTACATGTATCATGACTGTAACCGCTGTCAACCTGAGCAGTATTACTGAGACTCGCTGGGACGGCATGTACGAGTCATCACACCTCGCCAGCGGGGTCTCTTGCGTACGTAATCATGAGTATCCATCATTAATAACTGACCTGCCGCCTGTACAAAGCTACTTTTTAACACCGTAGGTGGATGTCGACGACTAGAAGCAAAGCAGAAGCACTGCAGCTGAAGGTGACTCGCGGGTGGCGGGATGTTCGTCCTGCCGGTGGTCGACCACTCAGACACAAATTGTTCCTTCTGTGTTTTGATCCCTTTAAAATTGTTGATTGTTGTTTCGTCTGAGTTCAACAGAGTGAAAGAAAAAAGACGGGTAACAGCGGGGCGGGGGGGGGGGGGCAGAGGCAGCCAGACGAGCCGGGAGAGCTCAGGCTCGGCTCTTTAACTGCGAGAACAGAAGCCGTGATGAGGCCCTGAGTGTTATTGATCCACTGCCGGGGGAAGGCTCTGACCGGAAAATGTGCGGCAAAATGAAGGGCGTGTCCTCTCAGACCACCGCCGCCTCAGACACGTGGCAAGCCAACAGAGGTTTTCCTTTAATCTGATCTTTCGAGTTGACATTGGTGCTGTGTGAAAAGGGAAGCTAGTCATTTGACAGGAGGCTCTAAACACTGTATATGCTGTAATTTATTGAACTTATTTTGATATGTCTTAAGTTGTACACAAGTATTTTTTTTTTTTTTGCATGCTCGAATAGGCCCCGCCCACACACTCCCCGGACTCATCTAGTGTGTAACAGCTCTGCACCTTTGCTTTTAAACTTTTGTTTTAATAAAAACCTAATATGGCTGCTTTCTACGTGTCCTCTGTGTCACCTGAACACGTCTTCACCACAATAATCAGGCTTTGTATTAAATAAGTTTTAATTTCAAGAGCAATGTACAACTTGCGAACAAATGTAAACAGGGACCTCTGCCAGCAGCGTGTGGCCAGAACGTGAACTACAAAAGCTGGAGACCAAAGTAGAAAACAAAGATCCTTCTTCCCCAGGCGGCGGTGTAGGCTCAGAACTCCAGCTGCTCCGCCTGAGTGAAACCACCTTTATCATGTCTCAGATTGGTTCTAAGCTCGTAGAACCTCTCAGTGGACCTCGGAGGAAGCAAAGCGCATCGGACCAGTGAGAAACTGCAGTATGACTGAACCTGGTGGTGGAGTTCTGTGCTCTACAGACGGCCCTTCTCGTTAAATTCACACTGGCTAGAAACAAATCAATAAATAGGGCTATCAGTGCTACTCCTCAAGCTTCACATTGCTAGAACTTAGTAGAAACACAGGACTGATGCTCCTCACTAACTACTTCAAATCTAAAACAGAACATTGTTTAAAAGAGGTAATATTAGAAACCTAAGCTGCGGAGTCTTTAGAGCTGAAATGCCCCGACACTGCAGTAACATCTCTCACAGCCCGGCATCCTCCTCCTCCTCCTCCTCCTCCTCCTCCTCACCTTCTCCTGAAAACCCCAAATTTTCAAACAAGGAAGGAACGCAGTCAAACTGCATCCTCTGAGCGTGTTCTCTAAATCAAAGAGCTGACAGCTCGGCTCTCGGAGGAGGAACACTGGCAGATCTCTCGCAGCCTATAATCAGAGACGAAGTGGAAGAGGCAGAGCTTTAGACTGACTGGCGATGACCGAGAGAGACTGAGAGCTCAGAAGCTGAGGATGGGAGGAGGGAGAACAGCTAAATGCACAACATTTCCAGGAAATTCCTCTGCACAAGGGATGTGCAGACGAGGGAGCTGATGGTTGGGTGTAGGGAGACTGGACCTGTGGTGGGCGCAGCGGGGGGGGGGGGGGGGGGGGGGCAGTCGGGGGTGCGGAGGACACATGCTGATCTGCTCAGAGAGGGGAGGCAGCAGAGACGGCCCTTCCACCTCATCCCCGTCGGGGGACAATGGAGACAGTCGGTGTGGGGTTCCTCTCCTCAGTCTTTCCGTACCCTCCTCTTCCTCACAGCTTGTTTCTGGCTCTCTTCAGTCACTTCTGCTCCCTCCTGCTGCAAGACAAAGTTCAAGAGGAAGAATTGCTGAGCAGAACCATCAAAGGTTTGCTGACACGAGAGGAACTCTTTCTTTCAAAAGTAACGACTGAAAACAACACGAGAGCACAGGAGGCAGAGCCCTTCGCGTCTCGATCAAGTCGGTCATACAGAAGTGTGTTTTAAGGTTCATGAGTTCCAGTGGCTCGGCAAACAAGCTTGGAAAAGTTGACGAAACCGACTGGTGATAGTTTTGGCCACTGGGGGGCAGCAGACTGGATGTAAACAGCACTGACCTACATAAACCCCCCCCCCCCGTTGATGCTGCAGCGCTCACACTGGTGCCGATCCCTGTGAAAGCTGTTGTGAAATTATAGCTCATGGACTGACACTGTAATAATTAACTAATAATTAAATCTGAAAAGACTCTGGTAAGAAAAAGTTTGTGAACCTTTTAAAATTATGGAGGAAAATTTGATAGAATTCCTCGGCAGCTGCAGGAGGCGCCATGTCGAGGCTTTAGCCGCCAAAGGAGGTTGGCCTGGTTATTACATGCAGGGTTCTCTTCCTTGTTCCAGCAGCACTGAGAATGTTTCACGGCTCAGTGCCGTGTTGTGATTGTTTGTGTGGCGGTGGCTCAAGCACATCGCGCTCCTCTCTCCTTGTCACTGAGATGAAGATCAGATGACATTTATGATCGATTCATACAGAAAACTGGGAAATTGTAAAACGTTCACATTCTTTTTCTTGCCGGTGAACTAACAGATGTGGATTTCGTCGTCGTTTACGACAACTTCAGTCGAGCAAAGCTGACACACTCCAGCCTGGGAGCTTCCACAGATGAAGGGGGAGTCAGTGAGGAGGTGGTGGGTGGGGAAACCTGCAGCTCTGGGTCCAGATCTTAAATCTCAGTGTGCCGGGAGCCGTCAGCTCATCAACTTACACCAACCTCATCTTCTGATGCTCTCTCCGGAGCTTTGCTTTCCTCCTCTTCATCCTCCTCCTCTTCATCATCATCCCCCTCCAGCTTGTCCTCTCCTACATCGGCGGCCTCCTCATCCTCAGCACCGTCGTCGTCCTCCTCAGCTTCTGCTGCTGTCAGACAGCAACAGAGAATCAAGGAGTGCAACAATCATCAGTGACAGACGAGTGTCACGCTGCCTCACCTGCAGCTGCTGCTCCTTCAGCTGCTTTGTCATCTTCCTCAGCTGCCGCCTCCTCCTCCTCCTCCTCCTCCTCCTCTTCGACATCAGCCTGGGGCGGATCCACCTTCTTGTACACGTAGTCATCTGACTTCTGGGACACAAACAGACAGGTGGAGGTTTAGAGCAGCTGTCTGATGCGGACCACCTCCGAACCACAACACAGCGCTTCATGGTACCTTTGGCCAGCAGAAGAGCACAACGAGTCCTACTGGCAAGCCAACCGTCAGGATGTAGATGACCCAGAGCCACGGCCGCTCCTCCGCTGCCAGCATCAGTTGAGCAAAAACCCCCGGCTGGGGGAGGACGGGGGAGCAGAGAGAGGGACAGGTGTGGTCAGTGATTCTCCACCAACAATCATTCAAATCTCCTACTGCCCTCAAATGCCCCACTGACCTCGTTGGCGCTGGCCACCAGTTTCTTTAGCCCCCAGCTGTCCGAGGCCCAGCGGTCGGCCACCTCCTTGTGAGACGTGATGATGAAGTTGTCAAAGTAGATGTCTGAGGTCATGGACCACAATTCCAATCCTAGGGCACTGAAGGGGGTCATCCTGAACGGCTGAAGGTCTTCAAAATACTCCGGGTTGTCCACCTTGCGCGGCTTCCAGACCCCCTTGTGAGAAAATGAAGAATGTGGGTGAAACAAACAGAGGAGCCCCCCCAAGACTGGCTGGGTCACATGATGTGATGAAACGGAGACGCTTGAGGCGGTAGATGACCTGTCCCACCTCTGACTATAATATCTAGAACCCGAGAAGAACCTTGGACTCGGTAAGAGTAGCAGCTACCTGGTAGTTGGGGTTTTCCACCAGAGGGGCTTTCCACTTGCCCTTGTACTGAGGGTTGTTGATCATGGGCCTGGTCCACGCCCCACATCCAGTGGCCATCTCACAGGCGGGGTTGGGAATCTGCGGGGCCTCCCATTCTCCGTCCATCTCCTCGTCCCTACACACAAAGCAGAGCTGTCAGGCTGGATCCTTCCTGCTCTGGCTGAGGGTCAGCTGGGATCAAGCTCCATACCAGTCCTCTGGTTTCTCAGCGTCGGGGTCAGGGATGAACTCGGGCTCCTCGTCCAGCCAACCCTCTGGCTTCAAGGCATCGGGGTCCTCAATCTTTGCAGGCGCGTCTTCGTCCCTGAGATGGACGCGTGCACACACACACACACACACACATTCAGTTTAAATACTTAGGTCTCATGTGCTGAAGCTGTCCGGTCGTGTGGAGCTGCAGTCACCAGTCGTCAGGCTTGACAGCCTCAGGATCAGGAATCTTGGCCCTCTCGTCCCAGTCCTCTGGCTTGGAGTCATGTGGGTCATCGATCTCTTTGGGCGGGTTGACCGGAGGAACCACATCGTGCAGCAGGTTGCCGCGGCTCACGCTGGACTGGTCGATGAACATTTCGTAGCTGTTGTCTGGGTTCAGGACTGACAGAGAAAGCATGGCACTCAAGAGTGTGAGCGAGAGAAAACAAACACAGACAAACAAGAACTGCTCACTACCCAACGTGTAGAGGTGAGTCTTCTTGTCAGTGTAGAACTTTTTGAGGTCCACATCGGCCCGCTTGGCGTGTTTCTCCTCCATGTCTTTGTTCAGAGGATTCTGGTGGCGGAAAATAAAGTGCAGCTTGTAGTCCTCGCCACACTTGTCAGGTCCAAACATGATGGTGTAGGGCGTCCGGTCGTGGAACTGCTCCTAAGGGTCAGACCAGAGCTTCAAGATGAGATCAGAACAACTTGTATCAGTTCTTCGTGACCTGCGTCGTCCCAGTGAGGACGCCGATGGTCTCTCAATGTGTGTGCTTGCTGCCTGAGCTGGTCCAGTATGCTAGGAGTCACATGACAGTGAGGTGCACGCACCAGATTGAGATGGCCACCATCTGACAGCAGCTTGATGTAGGCGCCACCGCAGTCGATGCCATCCTGGAAGTTCACCTCATACCTACGACACAAGCACACGCGTGTTCACCCCGAGTATTCAACCTTTTGGTGACTGTCATCATGGATCAGACAAGCCTGTGTGTGCGTGTGCGTGTGCCTGTGGACTCACTGTACAACCAGGGGTTCATCCTGGAAGATGAAGGGTTTGCCCAGCATGGCGGCAATGGCGTGGTGTTTGGCGCGGGACTTGAGCACCAGGCCCTGGTCTCCTGGAACCTTGTTCTCCTTCAGTTGCTCAACAGCCCATTTCCCTGCACGCACACGCACACACACGCACACACACACACACACACACACACACACACACACACACACACACACACACACACACTATTAGTAGTTATAAATTAATTTGCTCTCCCTCGGAAGGTCTTTTTATGGACATAATCAAAATGAATATTCTTGACCATGTTTTTTTTAAATACAGTATTAAAATCACTGCTAGTCCTGACAGCTGTGATCATGTGACCGGGTCGGAACGGGTCCTATCTGATGAGTGTGGCGGCCAGAGTGACCCGGGGGAGGATGTTCTCCTGTCCACGCTCACGTTCACGTGTCTGAATGAGCAGAGGAGGTCAAAAACAAACCGTCATATTTGGCGATGTCATCATCTGCGTCGCCCTTCACCGTTTTGGAGAGCTGCCACCTGAGGAGACGGACACCACTGAATGCTCAGCTGCACACACACAAACCGTTACTGAGGACAGCAGAACTCAGGGGGGACAGACCTGTCCAGGGACCCGTCATCAAACGTCTCTGTGAAGTGGACGTCTCCCGTTGGCACAGGAGTCTTGTACGTTACCTAGGCAACAAAAACATGTGGATGGTGTTAATCTCCGCATATTGGAAGCCCAGCCGTGACCTGTGGTTGGCCTGTGACCTTTCCCTGACCTGGAAGGAGATATTAGCGTCAGTTGCAGTCTTGCCGCTCGCTGTATCTTTGCCATCTGTCTCATCGAAGTGCTCTTCATCCATCACCGTCGCCTCTTCCTCTTCCTCATCTGCCATCAGAACCTTCATTTCCTCCTCGTCCAGGCCCAAGTCTTCGTCAGCATCTGATACACCCGCCTCCAAATGCTTGTCCTGGGTTGCCACAGCCAGCAAGGACAGGAGCAGCACGCACCACATCCAGCCCCTGTCCAGCTTCATCTCTGGAACGGGGTGAGGAGTGGTGTGGGGGGAGGGAGGTATGGGAGGGCAAGGGAGGGGGAGGGGAAGAGGAAGTGTGAATGACAATGGTTTTTATAATGGTGTGTGTGTGTGTGTGTGTGTGTGTGTGTGTGTGTTCCGAGGATGACACTGATCTAAGTAAGAGTCTGAGGCAGCTGGGCCATGATCCCACTGGACACAACGGTGACCTTCATGTGACCTCCGGATCTACCATCTCCTCTGTACCAAACATGGATGCTAACTGTAGCAGCACAAGGGTGGAGAGTTTCCAGTGTATTTCCACTCGTTCACCCTCTTGGGAAGGCGTGCGTCTTCATCTGTCCATGTGCTGCAGGTTTGTGTCTCCTCCTACCACCAGCACATGTCTGCTCTGGAAAGTTTCCAGAAATTTTCAATGGAAAGTTACGCCCAGGAAGTTTGACCCATTTTGTCTCTTGCAAACGTGGTGTGAGCAGGACGTTGGGGGGCAGCGAGCGTCTTTGCAGCTCCTGTGTGTGAGCTGGACGCCCGATCCTCTCAGCTCCTCCCTGACAAACTTACTGGGCCGGACATTTGATGACATTTAGGTGAAATATGAAATCCGACTGTTGACCAGTTTATTGGTTCTGCTGCCTTTTCTGACTATGACAAGGAAAATACAACCCCTCCAAAGTCTCCAGGTTATTCCTGGTAATTCCCATGGAAATTTTCCAACAAGGAATATTCCCCAAATTTTGCAAACTTGCCCTGATTCATAGCAGCACATGCTGGTACCTCATGGCTAAAATTATCGAATGACTCACAAAAAAGCCCCAGACACATTTTTAAGTAGCAGTTCTTGAATATATTAGAGTCTTTGTGTGTATCCTCATATGCATGTGAATGGCTGGAGGGTAATCAGCTGAATAATGATACCTCAGGATTCTCAGTTCTGTGTCACGCCGGACAACAGCGTCATTGACCTGCTATTGATCAGCCACACCTGCTCGCCCTGCTCACACTTAGAGCTGCTGCTCCATTAGCAGGCACGGCAGGAGAGAGAGGACGAGCAGGGAGCACTGCTAAAAGCCTGCTTATCTTGTTGGAGTTCCACTGATAAGTCAGATCTCTTTACAAGCCTCTGAGGCCTGGAGGCAAGAGTTGAGCAGAGGACGAGAAGGAAATGAAGATCCAGATATCAGAAAATACAAAAGCTGTTCGGGGCCTGACACGCTGGAAAAACAAATGACAACTGTCTTTAAAAGGAACCCTTCCACAAATCCTCTTTCCTGGCATCTTGAACAAGATATGAAGCTGTCAGGGTTACAGTTGTAGAAGAAGAAGAAGACTCTTAAACAACGCCACACACACACGTAGCCACACACACGTAGCCACACACACACAAGTAGCCATGCTCACGTCTCATCTATGGACTCCTGCTGAGGTCCAGCTGCTCCAGGACACTTGAGAGCATCACCATAAATATGTTACTACTACCACTACTACTACTACTACTACTAATAGTAATAAAGCATGCGAGTGGGCTCAAGAAAGTAGTAGCAGAAGTAGTTGTCGTAAACAGGGTCGTAAATTTCCATGTAAAAATACAGTGAAAACTATGTAATGAATACAAATAAATTCAAAAGGCAAAACCATGCAACTTCCGACCAGTGAATAAACAAGTAAACCGGGTCAGCAGAGCTGCTGGGTCTCCCCACTGCCGGTACAGCGGTGGCCTCTAAACGAGACTCATCTGCAGTCTTGATTCAGTCGTCCATGCTGGCTCCATTCAAATCCACAACACTGAAAACTGGAGCCTACCATGGTTGACATTTCCTTTGAAACAGAGTACATGAGACGGTTGGATTCTTGAATCAAGCTTCCAAAGTCTTTCCTCCTGACAGCAGGTGCCGTCACCTGAGCTCACGGTCAGTGTGAGCTACTGACGGATCGTGTCCACCAGCTTCTGTTGTAATTTGAAGAATTTCTATTAAACAACCAACCGAAACCCAACACTACCTCAACCCTTTCATGTTCCATAGCATGAACCTCTGGTAAGAATGTGGTCATGTTATCAGAGCACATCCAGGAACCCCCCCCCCCCCCCCCCGACCGACCCCAGCGTCCCTCCCGGCCACCGGCTCACCCCGCACGGACAACGACCTTCATGTTTGACGACATCACGCTTCGAGGGTCATGGGACGGGTGTGCGGGGCTAACATGGCTGCCTCCGGCCTTTTCGATGCCCGAGCCGTGAGAGGAGAGGCTCCGGGCGGACCGAGGCACCTGCTCCGCTAGCTAGCCTCCCGCTAGCCGCACACACGTCACAAACCACGTTAGCATAACAAGCTCGAGGGAGAAAACGAACGAGTTTATACCAGATGAGCTTTTTCACCAAACACGCCTCTGCACTGAAAAACATCAACTGCAACTGTGAAAAGTGACAGGAGGTAATATTCCCACTTATCACATGAATGTGTAGCAACGGTTAGCTTGCTGCATTAGCAGCGCTGTCGGTCAGGGAGGGATGGAGAATGAATGAGCGCTCGTAAACAAACCTGGATTCTTCCTTTGGCAGCGATGAATCTTCGATGAAAGCCAAACCTGCAGAGACCTAAACACCCGGAGTATCTGGCACCTTTGGCCCGCTGAAAGAACCGCCGAGGTCCGCCGTCTAGCTGGGGGGGGATAGACGTAGATGACAGCACGGCCGGAGGAACGAAGCACGGCGGTGGTGAGCCAAGGAGAGCGCCTGCAAGAGCGCATGCGCATTCCTCGCAGTCGCAGTGAGTAATGGTGCGTTCAGGTACCACCGGGAAGACACCACATCTGGAGGCAACACGTAACCGGTGCTAATACAATCGTGAAGAAGCAGACACGTTTTTACACAATAAACATGTATAAAAAAAAAACAAAAAAACAACAACAATGTGAAAGACGTAGTTGTATTCTTCAAAAACAAAACACGTCGACAAGACGAACACATTCAGAATTACAGTGTGTAAATTGCTTGATAACGAGCTTATAATTGTCACGGCAATGTAGCAGGAAGTGGGCTCCCACCCGGATTCCAAAGAAAAAGTTCATTTTCCTATATCTTCTTTTTAGATCGTCACGGATGATTAAAATGCTTCGAGGAGGACAGGGAACGAAGAACGGTTCTTATCCTAGTGATCTGGCTTCATATCAGCCCTGCTTCCACAGCTGAAGCTGGACGAAATTACATTGGAATAACAATGAGTTTTACTCTGAAACATCTTTTGTCGTTCCGGGTTAGAGTTCGGAAAATATTGGTGTCGGTGGCGGTGTGTAGGCAGCCCACGAGTGAGGACTGAAGTCGGCGGCCAGGATGAAGGACACCCCACTGTCGAACTGTGAGCGGGATTTCTTACTCCGAGCCATCGAGGAGAAGAAGGTGAGCGCTGGTCGCAGCTACGTAGCTAACACCAGCTAACACCTGCTAACACCAGCTAACACCTGCTAACACCAGCTAGCCGCTGCGGTCCTTCCAGGCAGGACACGCGGACTCACCCACAGATTTAAGTCATTTGTGGTGAGTGTCAGCGGCTAATCGTCCTGTTTGTCCCGCAGCGCCTGGACGGACGGCAGACCTACGACTACAGAAGGATAAAGATCACTTTTGGGACCGACTATGGGTGCTGCTTTGTAGATCTTGGGAAAACCAGGTGAACCTTCAGTCACGTGCCCCATACGCTCACCTCCTTTAGCTAATTGGAATCCAGTAACCTCTGTTTGACCTGCTGCATGGCAGGAGACCAAATGGTCCTCGGAGTAAAAGTGAATACTGCTCTTTTTATGAGAACTCGTGGTAACGGGTTCTGGTGCGTTCCCCAGGGTCATGGCCCAGGTGTCCTGTGAGTTGGTGGCCCCCAAAGACAGCCGTCCTAACGAGGGCATCGTGTTCCTCAACGTCGAGCTGTCGCCCATGGCCTCGCCAGCGTTTGAGCAGGGCAGGTGAGCAACACCCGCGGTTCTCTCAGTGTTTGAGTTCCAGCAGGTCGGAGCCAGCTGCCTTGTTCTTTGTGGGTCTGTGTGTAGGAGGCTCAGAGCCAGGAGTCTTTGTTGGACATGGTTTTCATCACAGTTGTCGAGGTCTCTGTAGCTGACAGGGAATATGGAGTGTTCTAAATAACAGATTTTGGAGGTGAATTTCTCCTCTGGGCTGAAACTAGTGTCATGATTGAGGAGCGTTTGTGTCTGCAGGCAGTCAGAGCTGCTGGTGAAGCTCAACAGACAGCTGGAGAGATGCCTGAGGAACTCCAAGTGTATCGACACTGAGTCGCTGTGTGTGGTGTCTGGGGAGAAGGTACACACACACACACACACTCTCAACCTGCAGGGCTGAGATGTGAATCGCCTGTTTGTTCAACGAGAACCTGACTTGACTTGTAGTGGTGGAGTTTGAGGTTTTATTTGTTGATGATATTTAGATGCGTTTGACATCCTAAGATGGCTCTGAATCACTCACGACGGCGTGCTTGGATTATCAAGCTAGTATATGATTAGCAGTGACAAAGAGCCATGAATGACAATGATGTTGATCAATACTATAAACATTGGCACAATGGATCATCTGACTAATGCAAACTCGTGATGTGTTTGTGTGTGTGTGTGTGTGTGTGTGTGAGATCAGGTGTGGCAGATCAGAGTGGACGTTCACACTCTGAACCATGATGGGAACTTGATGGATGCTGCCAGCATCGCTGCCATCACAGCGTTGTGCCACTTTAGGCGGCCTGACGTGTCGATCCAGGGAGACGAGGTCACCGTGGTGAGTGTGTGTGTGTGTGTGTGTCTCTTCCTCTTCTGCACCTCCGACCCTCCTCAGGTCAGACCTTGTTGTGACCGATGCAGTGGAACAGAGTGTATTTTGTGGTCGTGTGTGTCGCGATCTGTTGCTCCACAGCAGGTAGATTACCTGGTAAATGTGGATTATTTCTGACTGCTGCTGTGGTTGGGAGGAATCGCGATGAATCATGGTGGACATTTCTGCTGCACCACAATACACGACCCACGATTTGTCCCAGCAAATATTGCAGTATTGTATATTCATCAGTGGTAGGCTTGTGCCAAATCCTTATGCTGCTGTCAGATAGATGCTCTATGCTTAGAGGCTCTTATTCTTTCCTGCCAGTCGGCCTGAATAATCATGAACACCTGATACAAGTATGCCTGCCTGTCAGTGTTGTAACTGTGTGTGTGTGTGTGTGTGTGTGTGTGTGTGTGTGTGTGTGTGTGTGTGTGTGCTCTCAGTACAGCCCAGAGGAGAGGGATCCTATTCCTCTCAGCATCTACCACATGCCCATCAGTGTCAGCTTCTCCTTCTTCCAGCAAGGGTAAGACGGCAGCAGCTCGTCCGGGGGGTGTGTGTGTGTGTGTGTGTGTGTGTGTGTGTGTGTGTGTGTGTGTGTGTGCGCGTGTGTGCTGACCTTTTCTTCACTTTGCTGCTCATCGTTCAACCACCTAATCAAAATAATAACGTGTGTTTTTGGAGTAACAAGCTGCTTGAAAGCAGAGAAATCAGCTGTTTAACTTTATTATAACACTTAAAGAGTGTCTGAATCATAGTCTCTGTATTTGCTCAGTAAAACGTCTCAGGCTGCCTTGTTGAGTGTGTCATTGGTGGCGGCGGCGGCCATGTTGTTGTTGAGATATCAAGCCAAGCTAGCTCTCTCTTGTCCTCTGCAGGACCTTCCTGCTGGTGGACCCCTGCGAGCGGGAGGAGCGTGTGATGGACGGCCTGCTGATGATCGCCATGAACAAACACCGAGAGATCTGCTCCATCCAGTCCAGCGGAGGCATCATGCTGCTGAAGGAGCAGGTGCGTTACCGTGGTCACGGAAAACGCCGGAAATCAGACGAGAGAGGGATTTGATGACTGCATGTGTGTTTGTGCCGTTGAAGGTTATGAGATGCAGCAAGATAGCCAGCGTCAAAGTGTCAGAAATCACAGACGTCATCAGTAAAGCCCTGGAGAATGACAAGACAGTCAGGTGAGTAGTGACATCATCCTCCTGGTGACATCACAACGTCGACAAGAAACCCCGGGGCACTTCGTAGATGTGATACAGACTACGCCATGAAGTAATAACACTCACATTTTTAAGGAAACCGCTTAAGGACAACCTGCTCAACAGTATTTGGTTCATATGCCGTTCACAGTGATGCAGTACTTTTGGCTGAACGTGTATTTATGAAGGAAAGGCGATCAATAGAAATGAACCACTTAGTAAAAATGGTGGTAACATCGCAGCTGTGTTTGTTGAATGCATCCTGGCATGAGTCGCACTCAAAATTACTTTACCAAACACAGTATTACTTCAGTAGATCAGTAGTAGTTCATGTTGCATCGTATACTAAAACACTAAGAACATGTGGGAAGTTTATTTTAGTTTGTTTTAAATAAAATGTGTACAGATGAAAAGGCCATTTTGTTTGCTTTTACATGACCAAGAGTATTCCTTCAAAACGTGGCTGTCAGTATGTCCCGTGTAAAATGTGATTTTATTTCATGTGGCGTTACTATGGTTTCATGTGGCGTTACTATGGTTTCATGTGGCGTTACTATGGTTTCATGTGGCGTTACTACGGTTTCATGTGGCGTGACTACGGTTTCATGTGGCGTTACTACGGTTTCATGTGGCGTGACTACGGTTTCATGTGGCGTGACTACGGTTTCATGTGGCGTGACTACAGTTTCATGTGGCGTGACTACAGTTTCATGTGGCGTTACTACGGTTTCATGTGTGATCTTACGACACCGTTGGTGTGTTGACGTCCTCCAGGAAGGCCGGCGGCAGGGCAGGGTTCGCTGAGTCTATCCCTCAGGAGAGAATCACCGCTCTGAAAATGGAGGAGAGTCCAGTAGAGATGGTCGACGTGACGGACAGGGCCAGTGACATCATCCACAAATCTGCCGAGGCCCCGCCTCCTACGTATCCTGCAAATCGTCCTGTTCTGTCTCTCGTTGTCATGATGGTTCCACCTGGGACCCTTAACCAGGCGAACCAGATCGCTGTCTCCTGTGGTGCCCGTCCCAGGTGTGGGTCAGGTGGGACAGGGGCTGAAGAACAGCTGGGGGTTAGAGGAGGATGAGTGTGAGGATGAGGACATGAGCACTGACGAGGAGCCAGAGGAGCACATGACAGAGATGGAGGAGGAGCAGAGCAGAGGAGGTTCTCATTCTTCTATTCTGGTAGTTTGAAGGGAGGCGAAGGAGAAACTGTGATGATTTGTTTCTAAATGAATGTGTCTGTCCTTGAAGGGGATGTTGTTGAGATATCTGACAGCGAGGAAGAGGAAGTGGTCATATTACACCCAGAGACACCGGGCACACGAGACACGTACGTCCCCAGTTATACCTTTTCTGCTCAGCTCAGATGTCTGAAAAGAAAAGCATTCTGAAGACGAGATGGTTGACAGCCGGTTTAGGCGCCCTCAAAAGTGTCTGTGCTTTTTCTCACAGAAGTGCAGGATCCAGCTCCAACCAGAAGGGGGCAGCAACATCCAAGAAAACTCTGAAAAAATGAAAGGAGCACTGCTGTGTGGGCCTGCAGCACCTCCTCCTGATGAAGACGCTCCTGCCGCCGCAGTCATCCCCTCATGTTGCATTTGTTCAGCTACAAGAGACGAGGAGTTGTTGGCCTGGTTCAGGAACAGAAGAAAGCTCCATACTGTGATTTAAAAGCAAAATCATCCAAAAGAAAAACAAGTTGAGTCTCTGGAAATCTCAGCAAACTGTTGAGAAAAGTTGTTCAGTTGATGTTTGAGCAAACCCAACATTTGTGTGGCGATTGGTTTGTGTTAATGTGAGAGAGTTTTGTACTTGTTACTTGAAGTCATGTAGTATTAAATGTTTTACAGATTTTGGAATGCTGTATGTACTTGTAATTCTGTAGGATGCAGTTTATTATGTACTGAATGCAGTATTCATGCAAAGGCTACAATAGTACCAGGAATCAAAATGAACAGTATGTCGTTGTAGGGGAATGACTGCGTCCATGTAATGAACTCAGTAAAAACGTGTTTCTCCACTTCTTGATATGTGGGTGTCATGGAACGTCCAAGCGACTGCGATTCCAGCCGATTTTCGCAATGCGACGATGAAACAAAAGTCAGGTTCCACCGAGATTTGAACTCGGATCGCTGGATTCAGAGTCCAGAGTGCTAACCATTACACCATGGAACCGTTGTGCCCCCTTCGAGCTGGTTTAGTTTACAAAGTTGACTCATCTTCCTGCGTACACGGTGTGACTGGTTTCATTTTCGTGGAAGAGTTCCATCTTTCCTACCCCACCACCCGGTTGCTACGCCTGAGAGGAGGCAGCGACAGAGTGAGGTTAACCCTGACCAATTCTATCGAGTTTCGACAGCACAGAAAAAAAACAAAAAAGATGGCCCGTACGGGGATCGAACCCGCGACCTTGGCGTTATTAGCACCACGCTCTAACCAACTGAGCTAACCGGCCATTTCCATACAAAATTGCATCTTTTAATAGTTATCATGACTAACTGACACACTCACTCAGACTTTGGTCGTGTGTGTGTGTGGGCGCGCGCGGGCGCGCGCCTGCATGTACTCTGTCTCCGCGCCTCCGGAGCTCACCGACACCCGCCCTCCCTTGGACCTCCATCGGTTATAGTACTTACGGTCTGACCTCCATCAGGAGCCTGGGCGAGAGATTCCCGGAAACAGCGACGACACGCCGACAACTGAGGGAGCTCAGTGACGTTATAAAGTTGTTGGCCGCTAGATGGCAGCAGTAAACCCGCCAGGAACCTCAAGTCTTCCTGTTTCATCGCAGCCAAGGGGCTGACAAGAGGTTTACAGACTTCATCAGCCGAAACTGTCTTTCTCTATCTGCTCTTTCAACCAGACCGAAATCTCCAAATTAAGTCATTCTATTCTAATTTTTCAAAATTATTGTTATTTATTCCCTTTTAATATTGATATAATGATGATCAGCAGCTGGAGGTGTCTTTGTTCCTGTAAATAATGTGTTTGATATTTGTGGGTCGCAGTCCCAGTGTGTGAGATGTCAGGTCATGTGTTTGCTGCGTGATTGTAGCATGAATGTACTGACAACAACTGGCTCATCGAGCAGCCACAGTGGATTTCTTGATTGCTGCTTTTTTCTAGATAGAAAAAAACATTCATGCTGACGGTTTGCAAATTCCTGAAAGGCATTAGTGTCTAATTAATCGGTTACACACACACCTGGCATCTGCTCCTACGTCTGATTAATGAGAAGTACAGATACACGTCATGTTACAAGTATTACACAACATACAAGAAGCACACAGCTGAAATTAATTAGTGTTTACTCAAGAAGTTAACGTTGTGATTTCCCTGCTGTTACACAATCGGGGCTCGGAGTGACATTCCCAGAGCACTTTCCCTTTTCTTAGATCGAAGTATGGAATGCTGTGTAGAATGAATTCCATGAACGCAGCAGCGTAGCAGCAGCGGTGTAGCAGGCCGCACCAGGAACAGGGAGATCAGCGGCCGTTCCCCCTTTTAGGACACACCTGAGCTCAGGTGTTGACTCTGTCGCCAGGACAAACCACCCTGTTGTGCGCATTTCTGCTGTTTTCTTCTCCATCATGCAAATATGGACACATTTTCTCGAGACTCGTGACAAATTGATATAAAACATAACGGGAAAACTCCGATTTTTTTTACTTTAGAAGTTCTGATTTCTTACTGGTTTGTGACGGAGGAAACGGCTGAATAACTGGGCTGACTGGCTTTACACTGAAAATCTATCAAATCTGTCTTGTCTGTCAGAACAGCAGAACCTGGTGACGGCTCCGCGCGAGGTTCCTACGTGCTTGACTGCTGTTTGTGAGTGGACGCTGGTTGAAGTAGGAGAGGGTGTCCATGGTACTCAGCAAATATTTGAGATGCTTTTCTCTTTGGTACTTTATGCTTCAAGTGCAACGGCCAAATTTGATCATGAAGAGGGGCAAGGCTCCGCCCCCTTACTCCCCCTTGTGGCGCTGGGCCTGTACAGCACTGGTGGTAAAGTGCAGGTTCTCAGTCTTTTGAATGTGTGTGATGCAGATGGAACTTAATAATATGGAACCACTCGTGTCTTCAGGACATAAAGTTTGTGGATTTATGGCTTCCAGGCTGGGTGCTGTGGTGGCTCCTTCTCTCCAGAGACTCCCCAGCTGACCCGGAATGTCGCTGTGCTGACAGGAACCTGGAGAACCGATTGTATTTCAGCAGTATTAGCTTCTCTGCACCCTGTAAACTCCAGAATGGATTGTGAAGTATTTCACCGTCGGTCATCATCAGTTACCACACAGGAACGCGGCGCTCCCGCTTCATTCTTTGGAGCAGAGCATTCAGCTACCAGGCCTGGGAGACCATCTTCCAGCTTGGGTCCCGGGTTCTGGTGTCACAGGTTTGAGCTCTCATGAGGGTTCAGTGGTTGTGCGATCTTTACTGACAACACACACACATACACACACACACACACACACACACACACACACAAGCTGCATGATGTTATGATGACGTCCAGCCTCACAAGAGACAAGCAGCACAACCTGTGCGCAGGTACGAGAGGGAAGTCTAATCATTTCATGGTTCCAGAACCTTCTGTCTGCTGGACCTCAAGTTGTTCTTGACATTAAAGGATTCCAGGGTTTACGTTAGAACAGAATGTTCTCTCGTCTACAAATGAAGCACAACAATAACACAGCATTCAGGATGTTGGATGTTAACGGGACACAGGTGAGCCGCGGCGTGCGAGGCTCTCACCTTCCTCAGCCGCACCGACGCCCAGCTGAAGCGGGTCACAGAGCAGGGTGTCGCTGCCGGTGGTGGAAGAAATATCATTCACATCCTTTACTCCAAGCTATTGCGTAACCACCCCTCCCCCCCCCCCCCCACACACACACACACACACACCACAACACGAATGGAAGTCATGATTGTAACCAGCGCTGAGAGACCTGGGACAGTTTAAGCTCAGTTATGGTTTTTGTTTTTTTAATCTGGGGCAGATTTGATCTTTGCGGTTTTTCACACTCGAGACAAAGAACAGTTACACATTTTCTGAAAATGGGTTGTAAAAGTACTCGCTCGCTGATTAGCTGAGATATCTAAAGAGACAGCAAACTGTCCAGCAGCAGCAACACGCCGCTCCTCCTCTTTAAGATCTCTCCATCGATGGAAGGCTACAACTGCTGCTTCACTCGCTTCGCTGTCTCTCTGCTGAACTCTCATCCTGATTCTGAATTTGTCTTTTTGTTGCCTCTTATGAGGTTTTGCACCACATCCAAAGCTGCCGTCTGAATATTGAGACGCTGTATGGAAAGCTGCGGTCTATCTTATTAAAGTACCAATGCAGCAGTGCATCCTGGGTATGTAGCGTGTTGCTGATAGCTGCTGGAGGAGGAGACACCAGGTCAAAGTAGCGCTCGGGACACCGATCTGCCTGCAGTTGACTTTTCCTCTGAGGCCTCAGATCTCTGAGATATTTATTCAAATTTCGCGAACTGAGAAGTTCAGAAGGAAAATCCTTTTGGTGGAACTGTAAACGAGTTTGACCCCGAAGCCTAAAAGGTGCCGGTTAAAGATTTAACAGTGACGTCCACTGCGATGAACCCGGACAGGAGAGGAACGCAGCGCTTGATGCCCATCCCTGCGACTCTGAGAGTGGGACGAGACTCCCTCCTCACGCTGAGAATATATAATGAGCTGTTGAGCGCGAAGATGTCACAAACGCAGCACAACAGCGGGTTTGCCTATGATCATCAACATGCTGACTGCTCGCCGCAGCTACACCCAAGTAGCTGCGGCGAGCTGCTCTTTGTTGAGGTTCAATCAGACGAATATCGGCTGTGCACCCTCTTAGACCTCCTAGCTGTCCTGTTCACCCATCACATCCTCAGTTCCTGACTCCTCTGTCAGTCTGCAGGCTAGAATGCCGCTTTAAGGGCGACATGTTTGAAACGGACAAATATCAAACTGGAGGGCACACAGAGAGTTTGCAGCTCTGCCACAGTGAACTCAGCCAAACGTGGAATTTTCCACTGTGTAATGCTTCTGCCCCAAAACAGGTTCTTCCCTCTGCTGACTTTGGTGAAATCAGCCTCAGACTTTAGTTTCTGCAGGATCCTGCAAACAAACAGACCCACAAACGTCACCACGGCAGGGTTCGGTCTCTGAGACGTGAGGTCATCAGGGGTGTGTGAGGGTGCGGAGACAAGGAGGTCTGTCAAAGACTCATGACTTCTATTTGCCAACAGGTGGAGTGAACAGACAACGATGGGAACGCAAACACTGAACACATTCTGTTTGCATATCTGCCCAGGTGAGTCATGTCACCAAGGTGCGGTTAGAACGATGCAAATCAATCACACAAACGTGTCCCGACATTCCTTTAATTGAGGGTGACGCGGCAGCCTGACTGGCAGCCTGCTCTTTGAGATTAATCAGAGCCTCGGCATGTCGTCGCCAAGGTTGTTTCCTCGTCACATTTTTATGTCATGATGTGCAGTTCTGCCGTGTAATCCTGCGTTCCCGCCCAGCGGTCCAGGACTTCACCAGAGGCGGGTTTTCTCATCTTTTCTCGGCCTCTCTGATAAGACAGAGCAGCTGGCTTTTTTCACACGTGCAACTCAGTCAGTGGAAAAGTACTGGACACCAACCTTCATCGCCGCCATCGGCCGGCTCACGCACACAAAGCTGCGTCCCTGCTGGATTAAATTGCACACGTTGATATTGTGAGAGATCAAACTTGTTATTTGCACCACTCGGTGCATAATCAGAGCCACTGCTGCTGCCACGACACGCCACAGCTGTCGTGCTGCCACGCAGCCGGCGTGTGTTTGACAGCCAGAGTTATTCTGGGGACACCTCATCATTGAGCATGCACGTCCTGTGCAGTTTTTGGAGGGTGAAAAAAAAAAGACAGAGCTCTTAAAACATCAGAGTCCTTAGCATGTTGAGACCTCTCAGTGTGGTCGAGAGCCACGAGTGATCGAACCAGGATGGTGCGGGGAAGCATCATCAAAGAGGTTATTTCATCACGTCGATTTCAGTTCCTAACGTGATGTCATTTTGTCCGGAGGGTTTTACAGCAGCAGAAGCCAGAGAAGGACATGATTGTTCTCAGTCATGCACCTCCAGTGGAAGGTGCAGTTTCAGGGTTGCCCGTGTTTTTGGCCTTTCCCTGCGCCGCTACCAGCACAAGAAGCTTTTGTGGTTCACACACACCTCGTCCGCCTCCGTGCAACATGGTTCTTTTGAGGCTGTTTATCCTTGTTAACTTTATTTACCTCTCAGTTTAAATTTTGTGTACATTTTGTCGGGCATTTAGCGTGGCATTTCCTCGCTGAGTGTTGTTTTCCTGCTCCGTTGGTGGTCCAGAGGTCGTGACGTTGTGAACAGGGCACATTCATTTATGTGTTTGCACACTGTAAAGCTGCTGCCCGCAACACAGCCCCTTAATCCTGTCATCATTTACACCCTTAATTCTTTTTTGAAGTGTCTCTCTCTCTCTCTCTTTCTGTGTGTGTGTGTGTGTGTGTGCGTGCGCGCGCATATATAGGGCATGAGCGTGTGTATTATGAGAGGTCTGTCCCAATATTAAGTTTCCTCCATTTACAAAACAGCAAGCGTTCTGTAACGTCCTACTGTGGAATGAAGAGATAGAAACAGATCATATTGTGATCCTCTCACTGTCACTCATTCAGCAAACTGTCCTCTCCTCTTATTGGTTATTAAATTCATTATTTTGGGGAATTTAAAGTGGTGGGAACAAACCACCAACAATATGAATGAAGTAAATGTGAGCTGACCGTCCAGTTACTGAACACTGACGCTGGCCGTGAAAATGTTGTCCTCTATTCAGACGTGACTTCTGAAAACGTCTACATAATTTATGAGGCCGCTCTTGTTGGTGATGCTCCATCATGTGAATGCGGCGACTGACAGCTTTGAATTCTATCAAATTAGAGTGATAGGAGGAGCTGCTCTGGGACGGATTAAGAAAGGAGCGGCATGAGGGGAACGAGTGTGCCCCTCCAGGAAGAAGCTGAGACCCTGGCATGATGTTTGGGATGTCAGTTCTCAAATGACCAGGGGAGCTGACATTTGGGACCAGCTGCCGAGGACCCGCAGGCAGGGATACAGGAACATCCACGGGCAGGGCCGGCTCACGCCTTCATGGGGCCCCGAGCAGAATTCGATGCTGGGGCCCCTCATTGCTGCCAGTGATAACTGTCGCCTGCTGGAACTCTGATAATGCAATGTCTCATCTCTTTGTATGACTGCACTCGTCAAAACTAGGGGTGACAACCTCGTGCAGCGGCTGGCTCTGACTGAGTGGTCGCCATGGAAACAGATGCTCATTTTTGTGAACTTGCACAGCAAAAAATGAGAAGAAATGCTTTCCTTTAAATTTGGATAACTTTTGATAAAACACAACCCATGACTTCTCAAGTTCTCGTGGTTACCGGATAGAAAGCTTGTACCGAGAGAACATGTTAGTTAGCAACGTTGGAGAGACGTGCTGATGATGTCAGTGTCCTGCTGACGCCTTCGGTTAACATCCGCATCCACCACTTTTCTCCTCTCACAGTCTTTGTTTCTCAGTTTCGGTCGATAAAAACTGGTTGTGCGTTCCAGAGCGTATTTGTAGTTCATCCCACCACAGCAGCGTCCGCCATGTTCCAGATCTGCGCTACAGGACGGAGCTCAGACATCCACGCACTGCAAAGACAACGAAGAGCAACAAATTATTGTCCCTCCCTGGCGGTCGTGGCGATGCTTCTATACGTCTGGTTACGTAACTACGTTCATTCGTGAGTAAAGGAGGCCATAGAGCTAAGAAAGCACCACACAGGTTACGTAGAGGATCACCTAGTCTTGTCACGTTCTCACTGTCAGATGAACAACATGAACCGACTCTTATAGGTGTTTGAGGCTATCGCAGCTACGCTCCTCCTCCTACCCACCCAGCCTGACCTCCAGCGAGTCCGAGGAGCTTCACCTGCATCGCAGCCCAACTCTTCACTGATGGGTGGCGTTTGTGTCCCAGGGAAAATCTCAGCCCTTATAAACACTAATTAGCTGCAGTATCAGAATCTGTGGCTGAGAAACATGAGCTGGTTCCTCTTCAATGGCCGGGTTTGTTGATTGCTTCCACCCGTTATAAATAGAGTGACAGCAAAGGAAGAGTGATCTTTTTCCTTCAAACGGGCGGTTGAAGTCACGCTAAATCAAACAGCAGCAGGATTGTCTCACGCTGCCTTTAATGCTTATTTTAGTCTTTTTAAGTAGGCGAACAGAACCCCTCTGCCCAGTTCACCCCCTGCGTTACAGAACCACGTGACCACTCGTCCGTGATGACCAGGTTTGGGTTTGGGCTGAAGCCGACTGAGGCACTGACAGGCTGCCTGCAGACTTTTCTCTAAAACTTTCCAGTCCTCAGCACAGTTATGCAGACGATGCAGAAGCGCCTCGCCGCCGTTTAGCCTCAGGCTCAAATGTCCTTGAAATGAAACTCAGTCACATGGGAGCATCAAGCAGTTTGTATTAATAGTTGTGGTTGTTAATGGCCACAACTTCAGTGCTGCACTTTGGGTCAGAGGTTAATAGGTGGATTTACAGGTGGCACCACGCCAGCCCACCACCACCTCAGAGCTCCACTCCTGAAGTAATGAAGTACTTCGTCTGGGAGAACCAATCAATCTTGGACCGTTGTGAGCTGCAGACTTCATGTCAGACACAAACAGGAAAACGAAAAAAAACCTCCCCTGGCTTTTAGAGGGAGGAGCAACAACATCGACTCCCGCGAGGACTCCTTCCTGCCCCGGCGGATCAACACCTGGAGCTGTTCACACACCACACACACACTCCTCATCAGACAGAATCATGGCACAAGCTTCTAATTGTCAATTTACAGAAATAATAGTGGGTGCTTTTGACTGCAGGTTCCAGGGGACTCGTGAAAAGCAACGACTACATGATGACTTGTTGTTTCATCACGTGTTGAACGGGAGAGGAAGCGTGTCGATAAAATGGTGTGTGACCTGAACTGTGTGTCATCCATGCGCTGGACGGACCTGACAACCTCCACCGCAGGAGTCCAGGTGTGGAGCGACGCGTCAGGACGTCACCTGGTCAGTCACCAGCCAGTAGAAACGCTCCTCCAGTCTCATCAGCAGCTGCTCCCAAACCTGAGCTTGGGTCCCCCCCCCTGCCCTGGACCATCACTCCCCATCACCCTTTAGAGTTCTATTGCCTCTCAGTTCCGTCTGGGGGCCAGAGAGAGGCACCGGGGCCCGTGGGGGTCCTCGATGGTCTTTCAGGGGTCCTCAGCAAAAACAGGGACAGCCACCAAAAATGAAACACAAGAATTCTGACCCAGTGACACTGATGTGACCTTGAACACTCCAATCAGCCACTCCAACCTTTCTTTTTCACTCAATGGCACGATCATTTCCCTGCTGCTGTTTTCATGGCACATGAGCGAGAAGTCGCTGCGTTTGAAACACAGAAAAATGATCAAACTAAGAAAAAAACCAGGAAAGAAGACTATTTTCATAAAGATGATAGCAGCAACACATTTGTTTGGAAAAGTCACTGGAGAACAAACAACTAGAGCTTTAACATAAAACTAAAAAAACATGGAAGTACGGGAAAAAAAGGAAATGTTTGCACCTGCTGAGAAGTGAAAGATGCACGAGCACACCTGAGGAGAAACGTGAACGTGACATCGAACTGCTGAACATGTCCAAAGATCAAACTGAGAGTTGAACACACAAATGACGTTAAACCACATTCTCTCAAAAGCTGGTATCAATCGTGGAGTCGCAGTGAAAGTACCAGCATGAATATTTGTGGGTTTGAATGAGGCGCTTGACTTCAAACGGGGGGCAGCAGGTCGCCGGGGTGAAATGTGGGGGTCCAGTTCTACCTGCATGTGATGGGCGCCGCGACTATCACTGACTGGCTCCCGCCGCATTAGCATGAGGTCTGCGTCCTCCCTGTGTGGATCCTGGGCTGGTGTGGATGCGTGCCGCTGCTCCTGGAATGCTAACAGATTAGGGGTGGTCTGACTTCCTTCACTGAAGGTTCCGTTCAGTCTTTCTGTGTCCGAGCAGGACGTCTCTGGGATCTCAGCTCAGTTTACTCTTCCCGCAAAAGCACCTTGTAAAAATTCTAACAAATAAAGTGGAAAAAGGATGATGCTGTCCATCCGTGGCATGTCTCTGCTTGACCCGGGGCTCCGCACAAGGCAACATGCAGTTTCCTGGTCTGACAGAGTAAATCTGCGAAGCCTCGCATCCTCCTCACTTAATCCTTGTGATTTAAGAGGCTTGATGAAAGCCTGCAGCTCTGACTTGGATGGTTGAGTCAGAAGAATGAAGGATTGAGTGGCCAGTAAAAACACCGACTCACGTGTTTCTCCTGCATGGTAGACTTGATTGAAGCAGCATGACCGCTCTGGCTCGTCCCCACAAGCGCTCGGTGTGTCCAGCTGGAGGCGTTGGCGGCGACTGCACGCGGGTACGTTGGTTCAGTTTGACAACTTAAAGTCATCAGGTTTCTTTTGCGGATGTTTTTTTTGTCTCTTATTCTGAATTTACAACCATTGTTTTCAGCTTCAGGTCTGATTCACAGATGTGGTGAGATGATAATAAAGGTTAGATTAAATACGTGTTTCGGTCTTTTAACACGGAGGCATTTCCTGAATTCAAAGTCATGAATGTGTTTGTGGCTGCACGGTGGTGCAGGGGTCAGCACTGTGGCCTCACAGCAAGAAGGCTCCGGATTCGAGTCCCGGCTCGGGCGCGGGATCTTTCTGTGTGAGTCTCCATGTTCTCCCTGTTCCTGCTGGGTTCTCTCTGGTACTCCAGCTTCCTCCACAGTCCAAAGACATCAAGAGGGACCAGGTTAATCCAGACTCTAAATTGACCGTAGGTGTGTCTGTGAGTGTGAATGGTTGTTCGTCTCTGTGTGTTGGCCCTGTGATGGACTGGCGACCCGTCCAGGGTGAACCCCGCCTCTCGCCCGTAGGTGCTGGGATAGGCTCCACCCCCCCTCGACCCTTACTAGTGAGGAATAAGTGGAAGATGACGATGGATGGATGGAATGTGTTTGTGCACACTTGACCCAGGGATCCAGGGACCTGACGCCTGGCTCCTAATGTGACTTGGTCAACAGTTCATCAGCCTGAAGAACTGAGTTTCATCGTTTTGTCATCCTGGATCACTTCAGGGTTCTTTTTTCTTTCCTCGCCTTGTAGACGTCACCAATGAAGCTGTTTTATGGAAGAGTAAAGTCACACCGAAACTGCATGTTACGTTTGGACTGCCACAACAAATATCCGTTCTCAAAGTAGAAATGAAATATGACTCAATGCTTCACTGTCGGCTGCCAGAGACATGTCCTCATGTCCAGCAGTGTCCATTCAAAGAAAGCTTTTTCTGAGTCGGCACGTTTGATTTGTTTCTGCAGAAGCGGATCTCAGTTGCTCTCGACTTTAAATCCAGGAGCAAAGAACGAGAGCAAAACAAAATCCAGTTTACAATAAAGTCACTTCCTCATTCTCAACTGCGGCAAAAATCACTTCAGCTTCCAAACAACTGTGGTTTGAATTTGTTTGTTTCTCTCCAAGGGAAATTAAAGCCAACTTTCACCCCCCCAAAAATGTATTTTGCCTTTCCAGTCCTCTCTAATAAGTCTCTTGAGCTCACCAACATTTTGATTGGAGGCAAAAACAAAGCAGTTGTGCGCCACTGTGAAGGCGAGTGAGCGAGCCGGTTCAGCCGAGTGCGTCAGCTGGTCACGCCCGGCGCTACCGAGCCAGCGACGACCAGGGAAGTGTGGGATGGTTGTGGGTTATTGACCATCATGGATTATAGCAGATGATGAAATGCAGAGTTGGCAAACAGACATTTTTGGAGGCTTTGGCTGTCGTCAGTTTCATCAGTGAACAGCACTTCCTCATGAGTAGGGTCGTCTCACACGTGGAAGGTTTAAAGTGTGACGGGAGGCAGGAGCGTTTCAAAGAGGCGGAATTTTAGTTTCCAGTTTCTTGTGCTGCTAAAACTCTAAGACAACACTGATTCTGATGCAGCGAGTTGTGCTTCTTTCTGTAGTCATTTTCTTCTTTGGCCAGCCGTTTGATTGGTTTTACTCCCTGCAGAGTTGCAGCCGCTTTCCAGGTCTCCACAAAGCTGGCGACATGTTTGGAAAAATATATTAACCACTTAAGAAACCTGGCAGACAGCAGCGTGTGTGTGTGTGTGTGTGTGTGTGTGTGTGTGTGTGTGTGTGTGTGGGTGGGTGGGAGGGTGTTGCATAACTTACTAAAATGACTTAAACCGCAAGTCTGAATGTAATTTGGTTTTAGCTTTTATTCTGACAGAACCTCACCCCATGGGGATTTACATTACTGGATTACAAAGTAGGACCTTGCCAAGTGGCAAGAGAGAAAAGCCTTCACGAAAGTTCAGTATACAAACAACACAGTTATTGACAATCAACATGCATAATAGTATAAAACCAAATATATATTAAGGGGGGAAATAAAATATAGAGTTTACTGTATTAGAAAATCAACTGTCCAGTACGTTCATAGAAGATGGTTGAGCACAACAACATGGAAAATCAAACATTTCTGCACAAAAGTGACAACACGCATACAAACACGCCATCATGAAGGCGTTGCCACCCTGCGAGCGCGGCGGGCAGCTGTCCGAGGTGACTGGGAACTGCTCTGAGAACTGGGGTCTCCGTTCTGACGCCCTTTGAGCTGTTCTGGATCGCTGCTGCCACCCAGAAGGTGATGTTCTACATTCATTGTTCTGCAAAACTGAATTTATCTGAAACGTTGCCAACTTGAGATAAAAAATTTGTGTTTTTTTCCCTAAAACTAACAACGCATAGCAATCAACTTTGATAAAAAATAAAAAGTGTAAATACACATGATTAGACTGTACAGTACAAGAGTATAATACAGTTAGAAATCACAGTCACGCCTATAAAAAGATGCATGCATTTGTTTGGAGACAGTTTGTTCTGTGCCATCAGTCCTTGGAAAACAACATTCATACGATTTGCTTTGGATGGAAGTCAGAATCACGGGTGAGAATTTTGTACTAGATACTAATACTTAGAGCCGACATTACCACTCCATGAGGTATTTGAACAGTGACTAGAGTCGACGCCCGTTTGGCGATGTCCAGCAAACAGGAGCGAGACCAGTTTCCAGTGATATTTAAGGCAACAGTATGATAGAGGAAGGCTTTCCGACTGTCACTCACAAAATGCTTGTAGGCTCAGTACACAAAAAGGATGATTTAACAGTTTTGTTCTGTGTGGAATCGAATCAAAACGGAATAAAATATGTGAAACTTTTACGGTCAATTTTGTGAATCTTAGCTGCAAACCTTCCACCACCTCCGAGGAAAAATGATCCCGCTGTAAACTACAGCTTTGCATTACAGTAAAAGACTAAAATAAAGTTTACAGTATAAAACCACTGACACCGCCTCCAGGCTTTTCACACATATTAGAGGTTGAGAGGGAGAGTGGGTGAGGAGGGGGAGAAAAGGGGTGGTGTCCGGCGTTCTCTCTGTTGCAACTAAAGTATTCGCAGCATGCTGGGAGATTGAGTTCTGCAGTTTTGTCACTCCCCGATCACAACAAGACAGGAGATGTTACATAGACGTAGAACAAGAGTGTGTGTTCAAACACACTCGACAGTGTTTGGGTCACTTGAGTGTTGTAGCGCTTCACTGCAGCCCAGCTCAGAGGCGGTAGCGAAGGGCTCTTCCGTACCTGGGGGCTCTCTCAATTTGTTACAGTGTTGTGCAGCATCTAAAGACGGGCAAGACAGGTAACTCTGATCATCCTCTCTGGGCATTCATGTTCCTTTTCTCTGTCCCTCAGAAGTATAGTTTAACAAGGAAGAAACGTAGACGTTCAACTGGTTAGCTTGTCATGCTGTGTAGGCAGGAAGAGATCAGGTCACATGACTTCAAGAGAACATCTTTCACTTTTGCACTTGTTCTTCGGGTGATATTTCTTTATTCTGGCGTGAAAGTCGGCCCTGTCGCGCACCTGCAACCGCCACCGCCCCGCCGTCGCAGCCGGGGTTTGGCGTAATTCATTCAAGGATTAAGTCGATGGCTTGTTTTATCGCTGTGACTGAGTTTGACAAGTCAGACGCCTGCTCTTCCAAAAGCAAACACGCATAAATAATGACAGCCTTTGTGAAAAGGAATTGTAAACTGTTTTGATCTGTTCGACTGAACGTTCCTCTGGAGTCTGTTTCCGTGCAGTTGCCTTAAGGTGTCGCCACAGTGCGGTAATGTAGGAACTGACTTCAGGTAGGCCGAAAAGGAGCGAAATCTCCATTTATCTGCAAAAAGTGTGATAAAATATATATTTCTACAAATCTGTACAATTATACAAGCCTGCTCATCAAAGAGGATCCATTGAATAAACTTATACTATTTAATAGAACTTTATTTAACCTCCAATCGTTTGCTTCTGTGTTTGACTTTGAATTTGCTTCTGGGGTCTCTACGTGTCCATTTTCAGTCGTGTGATATTTACAATATAATACAACTCAATCTCTGGCATTAAACTCAGCTTGGTTTTCGGAGAAAAGGGGCTCATTTGTGTGTAATTATTCACATATAATAATGATGGCCGAGGGCTTGTTTGCTAACTCGCCGTGCAGCCCTGTATTCGTGCTAGAGGGCACTGAGGCAGCTGAGGTAGGGTGCCAGAGAGCTCAGATCGCGTGTCGCTAACGTCGGTCTGTACAAATTCGCTGTGACTCTGTACAGCTTCAATGTTCAGCCCTTGTCGTTGTTCCCCCTCCGTGAACAGACAAAGATGTCTGCCTCCAGCCGCAGCCCGTCCTCTGGCCCTCGCCGTGGGCCTTCTCAGCAGCTGGTGGTGTCCAGCAGCTGCTTGGAGGACTCTTCGTTGCCAGAGTTGGTCCTCCTGTCTTCAGGGGCTTTGGCTGTGGGTTTCTGCTTGCGCTTGATCTTGTACACGTCCCACCTCTCAGACAACAGGCCTTTGTTGAAAATGATGGACGCCAGCCAGGAGAAGAGTAGAATGGACACAAGGGAGATGACCATGATCGCGGTGCGGAAGGGGAAGAACTGGACGAGCTTCCCCTCATCGTCCAGCCGGCAGCCGGGGAAGCGGATGGCGGGTGGGAGGCCGATGAGGGGCTCGCCACTCAGGACTCTCATGATGATTCCCATCAAGTAGCCCACCGTGGCTCCGTAGCCATTCGACACCTTGAAGAAGAGGATGCAGACCAGCTGAGGGAACATGATGGTGTAGGACATGTCCACGCCCACCAGCCAGAAGACCAACACGCTGCTGTCCAGGAAGGTGAGAGCAGTGCCCGCCAGACCCACCACCACCACAGAGATCCGGATCACCCACTGCATCTCCCGGTCCGAGGCCTGCCACAGACAGAAAGCAACATTTGACCTTCGATCTCGTTGTCAACATGAAGCCATCAGCTGCAGCGGTGACGTGGCTCTTTATGGGGAACATTCCTCAGCAGTGAGTCATGAAGCAGATCATTGTTATAATAGGACAAACATCATGTACACACGAAGCTGACAATGTCAAAGTGTGGGCATGCTGTGTATGAGCAACCGTCAAGTCAATAGCAGCTTTGTTGTGTCCAGCTTGGGCTGCTGGAGGACAGTGCAAACAGGCTGTAAATGTCTCACTTCGGCCCACACAGAACCGTACACATGATGCCATGGGAGGCATTCAATACGTGGTGGACATTTACTGCACAAGATGATCCATGAAGGGGAGATAATAACATTCTACACGGTTCTCTGCCAGAGATGTGGAAGGATTGGGCTCAAGTCTGAGAGTCACAGAACTTTGACAGGTTGGGGAGCGATCATTTGGATGTCCCACACCTACAGCAGGTGGAGGTACGCGGCCTCTAGTATTGTATCAACTTGGTAATGCACTCATTCCTTTTTGGCCCAAATAAAAGCAGCACAGGCAGGGACATTTTATTTTCGTCACCATAATTAGAGAGATTCCTTCAAGCAAATATTAGGAGAGAATACAAATGATTTGAAAGGGATAATTTAGGAGTAAGTATTTAGCCTGAACGTGCTAACTCTGGACTCGTAATACCTCTTAGTACCACAAGAGGTGATAGTGAGTCACGGCATTGATGGAGGAACTGAAGCTACGATCTCACACTGAGAATTGAGTTTCAGTCAGAGAGGCCAATGAAGTCCAGATGGTCCTGATGTAGAGTTTTGGTCACCTGATGTCACAGCCTGGATTCGCCAAATACCAAAGCCTGCTGGGTGGTAACTAAAAGTGCTTCATTAGCTTAGCACAGCAGCGCAATCTGCCTGGTGACAAGTGAGACTTTGGTGGAATTCACACATTCACTACGTGAATACCTGCTTCCTGATGATGTTCTTGTAGATATTTGAAGAGAAGAGAGAGGCGGAGGACAGCAGGGCCGAGTCCATGGAGGACATGACGGCAGCAGCTACAGCTCCGATACCGATGACGGAGATGTAGGGCGGGGTGAGGTACTGGAGGGCGATGGGGAGGATGGAGCCTGCTTGGTCGCGCTCATACGGAGTAGGCAACCCATAGCTGGTGGAGTTCCAGTCTGAAGTGTTGGAAGAAGAGAGATGATCATGAGAAGAGGAAGCAAATGTGGTCGTGAGAGCGAGAGTGTTTCATGATCTGCATCGGCGTCAGTACCAGTAGACGCAGCCACAGCGCCAATCAGCACGGACGGAATACCCAGCACCAGGCAGAAGGCTGAAGATGCGAAGCAGGTCACCTGAGCCTGAGTGTAAGATGAGGCGGACAGGATTCTTTGGTAGAAAGCCTGGTAGGCCAAACCCCCCAGAGCCTGGCTCAGACACACAGAGGAGGAGCGGCGTCAGGTTGCATGGCGTTGCAGGAACAATCATGACATGTATTTCTATTAATGAAATGAGCCCCGACATCAGCAGCTTGAGTTGCTAGGGCACACGTCGTCCCCACTCACCAACAGCATGAAGTCATCAAACCATTTTCCGGCTTCACTGAGCTCCACCGTGCCGACCCAGGGAGCCTGGAAGGTCTGGTTGTACGCCGTCAGTGAGATGTCCACAGAGTGAGGGTTCTTCAGCAGGAAGGGAACACACACCCACTGTGTACACAAACACAAAGCTAATCTGATTATGGGCCCAGTGGGGGACGTTTCCAGGCTGACACTGGAAATTAGGAATTAAATGGAGAAGCTCCTCAGAGGTGAGCATGAATTCTGGCACCGCAGCTCGAACGCTTGACAACCAGGCGTCCAATACCACACACATCACACAGACACGCCGAGGAATTTCACAGTCCCGCTTTCTGGCTTGACCTGAGCCTCCAACGGCACGATGTGAAATATTTGATCAATTATGGTGACAAAACCAACTGAGCTCATTGACCTATTTGCATGACAACCACGCTGAAGCCAGAGCGAAGGACAGCTGAAAGGAGCGGGCTGACGCTACCAGCCCATGATTAATTCTACCAGGTAATTCGATCAGCGGGTAGGACAGCTCCGCTGCAGGTGCCTCTGCTGGAATCTAAACTGAAATGTGACGCCTGGGAAAAAGTTCATGTTCTGATAGCACACAGGCTTGACCTGTCCTCCAGAGAAGCTCTCAAAATGGCCGCCGTGTGAATGTACGCACCAGACTGACAAAGATGAGGATGAGCTGGATGACATCAGTGTAGGCCACAGAGTAGAGCCCCCCCAGCAGTGTGTAGATGATGGCCACCACTGAGGAGATGATGATGGAGTAGACGTAGGACAGGTCCAGGATCACACTCATAGTTCCACCTGGAACACAGAGCAGGCGGATGAGCGGCGCGGGACGGACGGCGTCTCCACAGCACAGATTACTACTGATAGACATGCAGCTGGCTTGTATCAAGTGACTCATTATGTTCTTAGTCTCACTTCACACACCAACACACACACACACACACATATACACACTCTTGCACACACTCTCAGATACACACACACACACATCCACTCGGGTGTACGTTAACGTAGAAGCTAGGAGTAACGTTCTCTTGTGATACAGTTCACCCCAAAAAAAGGCATCCAGCCATCGTCTGCTCCCCTCACGCTGACGGAAGGTCAGGTGAAGCGTTTTAGTCCACAAAACTACTGGAGTTTTGCAGGTGAAGGTGTTGCGGTGATCTCGCCGACAACAGAAACGGAGGGAGACCAGTTCAGACATACATAAAAAAAACCCTGCATAATTAAAACATCAAATGCCTCCGCGCTGCTCGTCGACGTGTCACGTTGTTTTGAAAACCTCACTGGCGCCATGTTTGTTGTCTCGTGACCAACATGCCATCGAGGCCAGGAGCGCCACGCGACACTGCGACCGCAAACATGGCATCAGTGACATTTTTCAAAACAACTTGACTTGTGAGGGCTTCAGGACTTCAGGCGAGCAGTGCGGCGGCGCCTTATGGGTTTCTTCTGAATTCCTCCAACACTGGAGAGCGGTCTCCTTTCACTTCAATCTTTTGTGACATCACTGCAGCAACTTCACCTGAGAAACTGCTGCAGTGTTTTGTGGGATAAAAAACTTGACTCGCACTTCCATCAAATCCAGGGTGAGCAGATGAAGACTGAATCTCCATGTTTGGCTGAAGTGTTAACCCCGAAAATCATACAGAGGCATAAAAAGGTCTTGTCATCTGTATGAAGAATAACTTAATCATTGCCATATTTGGTTTAAACATTTAAAAAGCATCCATGAGCTTAGAAGATGCAACAAGCTGACATAAAAGTGGTAACGAGCAAATTAAATCAAACAGAACTGTACAGGAAAACACAGGACAGAAGCAGCCTATTGATTGTGAGACTCCAGGAACGGTTTTCCTCCCTCACGGGGGAATTATCACCCCTTCAATAACAGAATCTTATTATTTTAAATAAAAATGTAAATAGAAGCTTTTTCAAGAAATGATAATGTGTAAAAAATAAATAAATAAATAAATAAATGTAAACAAGTGAATTAAAAAATAAAGATATCTTGTTACTCAAACAAGGCAAGCAAAACGTCACTACCTTCACAGTCTCTTCTGCCACATTGCCAGGGTCCCCCCAGCCGCAGCCTGCAGCCACACCACAACAATGCCCTTAAACAGAGAAGTGTCAGATCGGCACCATCGATCGCCACTCACCCCCCCACCACAACCTCCACCCCCACCCCCCCTGACCTGCCACCCCTCGACTGACCCCATCATCCTTGGAACCACCCGGTTTGCTCTGTCTGTCCTCCAGTTGAGTGGCATAGCTCACCTTCCCGTTTGATTTTTCACCCGGAACATCTCTGATGTCTGACCTTGGAATACCGGAAGCTTTTGATTTAGCGTTGAGCTGATATTGATATTCAAAGAGTTTTTGTGCCTTTAAGACTGATAACCCATCACATCAATCTTCACATTCATGTCATCATCTGTGTTCACACTTGGCACTAAAACACACCGTCACCAGGCGGACCTGAACGATGTCACGCAGGCAGGAAAACGTCGCTGAGCGTTGAGGGTGAAATCCAACTTCAGTCTCAAACGTTGCGTGGATGCGGAGCCTCTCAGCATTCCTTCACTCCTGAGGTGCTGCTGACACCACAAACCTCCGCTCAGCGATGCTGGGCGCCAACGGGGCAGCAAAACCTCTAAAATGTCCGTTTTTATTGCTCACATCAGTTTTATTTCTGAGGTTGTTTGTCTGAGTTGTCCTCTGTAGCTTTGCTGTGCTTTTCAAACATACTCAAGTTTATCGGAAAAGCAAAACGGGACCAGG
The DNA here is from genome assembly GCF_037954235.1 of Aulostomus chinensis. NCBI lineage: Eukaryota > Metazoa > Chordata > Actinopteri > Syngnathiformes > Aulostomidae > Aulostomus > Aulostomus chinensis. Next base: position 1,876,492 of record NC_141327.1, on the reverse strand, counting down.
AATAGTCAGTGGAGATGCATTCTGGTGCCAGGTGTGAACTGGATCCGTCTGGACACACATCCATGTCAGAAAAAAGATCTTTCAGGTCTTGCTTGTCCCATAGTTTAGTTTATGAAGGTATTACACCGATTACATAATCAGAGTATCGTAAATAATTCCTGAGTGGTGCGTTCTCCTGATTTAGCGTTCGGTCCTGTGTGCTGAGCTGTGCTGTTCCCCCTCAGCTAAATTTAGGAAGAAGAAAGGTGGAATGAGATTTAGTGGGGCCAGGGTGGCACCGTGGATGGACAGGGGGAGAATACTCCCTCCCCTGTGTTGTTTTTAGATCCTCTTCTCTCTCTCTCTCTCTCTCTCTCACACGCACGCGCACACACACACACACACACACACACACACACACACATCCTTCTCACCCTGATTCCTTCCCGGCAGAAATGTGACCATGGCTGTTTACTACACAACTGAGAGGAAGCACATGATAAGTGGGTTTTAAAGGTGAAATCCTCCCTGACACTGACCAGTCTCTCTCTCTCTCTCTCTCTCTCTCTTACACACACACACACACACACACACACACACACACACACACACACACACACACACACACACCACTGAAACTCAGTTTAGGCTATACATACACACACTTGACAGTTTCCAAGCAACAAATAACCCTCAAGAGTGTCAAATGCTGTGTGTGTGTGTGCGCGCGCGCGCGTGTGTGTGTGTGTGTGTGTGTGTGTGTGTGTGTGCGTGTGCGTGAGCTCACATAAGGGATGCATATCTGTCCTAGAAACAACGAGAGGAGCTTCTACTGAGGAGCGAGGGGTCCCCTGATTCTAAATTGGTTTAATAGGTTTGGACAGAAACGTCCTGGGACGCATTCCTGCCTCCTACCCGTCCTTTTGTGGACAGCACAGCTTCTGCTGCTACCTTAGTCGCTCAGATCTAAACATCATTGTACTCTCAGATCAGTGAGGAATCAGACATTGAACCTGTCAGTCACATCTGCATGGAAAAAGTCTCTAGTTTGAATAATCGATCACCTTTCACAATCAACAGGCTGCTCGATGTTTAACCCCCTGTTTCAAATAACACTGGAAAAGAAAACAGCGTTAAAACAGACAAGAAAACATCATGATCACGCGCACACCCACACTCGCATCCACGAACCAAACCCGTGAACACATGCATCATTAAACCGTGGCATGGGGATAACTACGTATGAATTTTGCAGCGAATATAGAACCACCAGCTCTAATTATATCCCAGGGGGGCACTTTCATCTTAAAATAGATGATCCTATTAGATGAGTAACTTTCCATGTGAAACAATAATAAACTGATCAGTCACATGACCGCTTCGGAGCAGAGCGGCTCTCCGTCTCTGGGTGTGAAGCTGGCGCGCGCGCCATTTATTTGTCCATTTCTATTCTCTAAAATATTAATCACTTCTTTTATTGTTGTTTGTATAAACCAATGATCGGTCCGTCTGATATTTTATTATTCACGGGAGAATTTTATGAGAAGAATTTTGACCTGGCAAGTGAAACATGACTTTAATATGTGCAGAAACCTTTTGTACGGGACTTCCTCATGTGCTCCTCATGTCACAACATGTGACCACAGTCTGGTTTTTTTCCTGGGTAGCGATGCACTCGATGGCTAAAGATAATATCCTGCTAGAAAACTGAAGATGAGGCTGACAGTTCGCTGGCAGGCCGCCGCACTCGCTGCCGAACGCGGTGACATACAGAGGACAGGCCTGTTCTTGTTCCTGGGTACGATCACTCTGAGCTGGTCCATAGTAACCCTGAGCTTTAGCTCTCATAGTTGGTGGTTGTTGCTATGACAGAGTACTGAATGTACACAGCTACAACGCTGAAAGCTTGATAGACCTGCTACACCTGTCTGCATTGGCCACTTTCACGTTAATACACACAGAGGAGAAGCCACACACCGAGCTAAATAAGTTCTAGAAGCATCAGAAACACAGGACAATGATGTCGCGGGGCCTCGTGCGTCTATTATTTCTTCACCTGTGCTATTTTAGTCATTTCTCAGAGCGGCACGATCATCGTGTCCATCTGTTTTTCTACTCATGTGTCGGTGCACATTGTGTCCTCCGTTATAGGGATGTGTGCAGGATTGCGTAAGCGTGTATTAGCACACACAAAGCCAAACACTTGTACAGTGTGAAGTAACTCACCCAGGCTGACGAGAGTGCGTGCCACCCACAGCACATCGGCCACCAGTGCAGGAAAGATCAGTGCACTGCTCAGGAAGTTCCCATACTTCTGTTGGAAAGGGTCCATCATTGTCACATACTTGTTCTCTCTCATGGGCTTCGCAAAGAAAAAGCCACCTGGAGCGAAAGGGAAGGGATTAGTGTCAAATCGTCTGGAAACGATAAGGTCGCGTGTTTTACGGCATGCCTATAATTCTATCAAGCGAAAGCCTGCATGAGACTGAGCGGAAGGGGGGGTCGATGGCATGGTGCATGTGAACAGTTAGGAAAACAAAGTGTTCCCTCCTGATAATACAACAAACACCTTTCAGCTGAACCCTCGGCTCCACTTGGCCAACAATGGACAAGAACAGAACAGAGAACGTTACATTTCCTGATAGGGGGCTTTGGACTTTCCACTTCCCATAACTCTCCCACCATGTGGGCCATTGCGACAATGAGCACTTGTGATCTCACCTGTCACAAACACCTACAGATGAATGAGTGAGTATCACAGCGCTAGTTTCATGTCTCTGGAGCTCAAGTCTGTGGGTGAACCCAACCTGTTGCAGCTGTTGCCTCAGGTTACCATCCAGAACTGATTTCTCATGCTCCTATTTTTAACCCGAGCGACACTTTTATTAGCATGGGCACGGGGTGAAGTGGGGGGGGGGGGTGATGGGAGGGGGGGGGGGTGATGGGGGGGGGGGCCGGGGGTTACTGGAGCTGTGGTCAACAACATGTCAACTTCAAACAGAAGCTGGTGAGCTTCATTTTGGTGTTTTACTGAAAATGCCATGGACAGCAGCGCATTCCCCTCTGCTGCATCGATACCAGTGCCCGGCTGCAGCTCTCAGCGTCCCACATGAACATGTTTATGCTCTATCTTTGCTGACAACACCAACTTCACAAGAGAAAAGCTCAAATTATGTATTTACATAAATAAGATTGAGTGTGTGTTATGCAATATGTCCCAGAATCTCCTCCTGTCAACATTTACTGGAGCTTGTCGGTGTTCATTTCTGACAGCCGTCGAGCTTCATAAGCACAAGTCGTATCCAGTTTGGCCCAGTTGCAATCAGGTGACATATTTTGCCAAGAAAAAGGAGCAGCTGGTGATCTAAGGGTTTACAGTTCCGGTTGATACTCACCTAAGAAGAAGGTTAGGACGTAGGGCACAGGCATGAGAGCCCACACGGCTCCTAATGTTGGGTTGTACGTAGCCTCGGCTATACCCAGGATGAAGCCTCCACCCACCCACGTGGCTGCAGGGACACACACGCATGATCAACATCTTGGAAACTTCAAACAACAGACTGCAACTATGCTCCTCCGTCCCTACGACCGCTTTACCGGTTAGTGTGAAGATGCCGACGAGCAGGTTAATGTTGCGCCCGGCCAGTAGTGTTATCTCCATGCCGTCTCCTGTGCACTTCTTCTCCTCCTTCTTAGAGCGCATGGACGCCCAGATGCCCGTTCCCAGGATGAGCAGGTAGAACACCGCCATCACCACCAGACCCGGCACATTCAGAGCCATAATGAGTTTCTCTGGGTGTCCTGTTGGACAAGAGAGAAAAATAACAAACGTGACGATTAGAAAAGGACAAGAAGAGCGGGCAACATCCAAATGCTGTGCAAAAAGCACAATCAATCACATTTCAAAACATGGCTGCTCATTTTTAACTTGGTTCAAAAACATGTGCAGGGTGGGGGTGGCAGAGGATGCAAGTTTGCAACTGTAAGGTCATTCTGACAATTCGCATGTGCAGAAAGCTATAAGTGTGAATGATAAACAATGAAGGCAACACGTAATTTGTATTCACATGAATGAAGAGAAGGGTGGGTGAGGTGGGAGGGGAAGTCTAGAGGTCTTCCTACTGAAACAGTGAGACGAGGACAGGAAACTAAGAGGAGAACATCTTGATGAACCAGGTTCTACTTGCTGGGCAGAAGGGAGGATGAAGTGAGGAAATATAAAGTGGAGGACAAAAAAAGCAAAAGGGTGCGAGGGATGAAGGATGAGGAGGAGTCGGAGAGGCGAAGGGGGTCTCACCATGTGTGCAGCAGCACTGACTGTCCCCCCCTCTTCAGTGGATGGATGGTGGTTCGACCCCAAACATCGGGAAGTGAACACAACTCAGAGCCATATTAGTGCGTACGTGCGTGCGTGTGCGTGTGTGTGTGTGTGTGGTAAGAGGATGATAGTAAGGCGTTTCATCTGCTTGGCTGATGGCGACTAAACTTGCTCAGACAGGTTTTCCATTTAAACAAAAAGGTTCTTTTTCTGTTGACATTTCTCATAAAGACTTTCATCTGTTTCACAGAGACACGACCACCACCCAGAGAGACAAACGCCAGTGAGCTCTGGCTCAAACTGAAACTGGAGCAAGAATGCATGTAAAAACAGTCCAGAGAATAGGGAGAGGGGAAAAAAGGAAATGTTTGCGAAAGGAAAGGACTGAAAAATACGAGTGGAGCTGCATGGATGTGTGTTTATGTGAAGGAATGGAAGAGGGGCTGGGGAGGGGGGCTCCACACCAAAGTCAACAGAAGCCTGAAAAGCTTACTCACGTGGCCCAGGTTTTTTCTATGTGTGTGTGTTTGTGCCTGTGTTAACATAGTAAGTATCGCAGACTTCAAACTGCACATGGCTGCTATAGTGAGACACAAGACAGGAAGTGCTGGTCAAAAGAGGAAAAGGCAGCGGAAGCTCAATCCACAACATCTCAGTCACTTCAAGTGTCACTTCGTCACATTGATCCATGGGCAACTCATGAAGTGTCTTGACGGACATGAGCTGCGTACAGCAGCATTATAATCTGTAATAGGCTGAGTTTCAAGTTTCAGGGGGTGGGCAGCACAAGCACCCCCCCCCCCACACACACACACACACATCTGCTCTATGAAAAAAAGAAATCTGTCAGTGTTTCTGTGGCTCGATTATCTCAACAAGCGATCGATGTCAAACTCTCCCTGTCCTTTACTGATGCACCATGAACTGCATTGCTGTAGGAGTCTGGGTTCTGGCGTCCGAGAGGGTCTGGGATCTGAGGGGCTCAGATGTCTAGGGGTCTGGGGAGTTCTAAGGTTTTAGGTTGTATGAGGTCTTAGGGGTCTGAGTTGGTCTGGTGTCTGAGTTGGTCTGTGGTCTGAGTTGGTCTGGGGTCTGAGCTGGTCTGGTGTCTGAGTTGGTCTGTGGTCTGAGTTGGTCTGGGGTCTGAGCTGGTCTGGTGTCTGAGTTGGTCTGGGGTCTGAGTTGGTCTGGGGTCTGAGCTGGTCTGGTGTCTGAGTTGGTCTGGGGTCTGAGTTGGTCCGGGCCTCAGGGGTCTGGTGTCTGAGTTGGTCTTTGTCTGAGTTGGTCTAGGGTCTGAGCTGGTCTGGTGTGTTATGGTGAGGACTGGTTTGTAATAAGCATGGAAATGCTCGAGGTTGTGGTCCTCATGAGACCGCACCAATACTGTTCCTCAATCCTAATTCTGAGTTCGGAGCCCTTACAGCGTCGGACACACTGCCCCCTGCTGGAGAGACGGCAGACTGACTGGCTGGTGGCACCAGTTCCATGTTTATTGAGGGTCTTACAATCCTACAATTCTACAATTTCATTTAGCAGACGCTTTTGTCCAAAGCGACGTTCAACACAAGCAAGAACTCAGACTTAATTAAGGAAAAGTCCATAGGAAGCGCAAAAGTGCTTCAGTTGTGATTTGGTCACAGGTACTGCCATCTAGTGGCAGAAGAAGTGTCGCCCCCCCCCCTCTTTTTTTTTTTGGACAAACATACAACATCACACAGCACAGTTAGTGCTACATAGTCACTAAGTGCTGGGTCTTGGACCCTCTGACTGATTCTACCCCAAAGAGGAGCAGAGTCAGGTTCAGTGCCTCGGTGCTCTCTGAACAATTGAGTCTTCAATTGTCTCTTAAAAGTAGAAAGGGGGTCTTGGGGTCTTGATTGTGTTATAACACAAAACTTCTTTGACTGCAATGTCTGACTTTGATCTCCGAGTTATCACTTTGATGTGGCTTCAAGTTTCTGTTTGATCTCCACCACCAAAAGGATTTCACGGAGCATCAAAGCCATCCGGGCAGAATCCTGAATTTCCTCTCTGTCATTCTAAGTGACACATCATCCGACTGGCTGTCAGTATCACTGAAACCAGAATCCTGACTCTCATTTCAGACCCTAGACTCCTTGTTCCTCAGCCCCCCTCAGACCCAGACTAGACTCCACGTGGTGCAGTGGCAGAAAGAAACAAATGTCCGCTGCCCAAACCTCAAGGCTGGAGTGTGACAGGGCCTCTGAGTACGACGGCCAGTTGGATTAACCCTTGCGGCCTGAATGAGACCACCTGGACCAGCAGTGGACTCTTACATGAAGGCTTAATATGTCTTTGAGACACTCAGGGCAACTAATCTGTACTTAAGTGTGCATTTTACCGACAGCCGTGATGAGACTCTTGGTGGCCGTTAAACGCTTAACACCTTGTCGTAAATGATAAACGCCACGATAGCTGCAGGCGTTCATAGTGACGTCAGACGTCGCGACGGTGTCTGGTACTGACACAAGGAGATTTGGACGGAAGTCAGTTGAACGCTTAGTCGTTTTTTTAATGTTGCGAGATGACAACTTGTTGGTGGTACACAACTAATGTCTGGATTCATTCCAGGGACTTGTTAAAACTTTATGGGGCCTTGTGTAACCGCTGGGGCAGCAGAATTCCCCTTGCATTTTTCGTCAGCTTGTAAAACAAAAAGAATGTTCTTGAGGTAAAAGGAGGACACCAAGTCCCAGTTCCGTGATTTTTGTCCAAATGCTCCCTTTTGAAATGTTGAGTTAATGGGCAGTCGCGTTCTACTTTTTTTACCTTTCACGAAGTTGAATTTATTTCATTTTTTAACTAAACCACACATGCTGCCGTCTCAGGCTGGCTCATCTGCCTTGCAGAAATCAGCTAGCCTCAGATTTCTGTAGCTAGTAGCTAACGTTCTCTGCTTCTCTTTGTTGTTGTTGTTTACCACGATTTCAGCATTTTTCAGCCTTCAGCCTGTTGCTACGTTGATGAAGTGGCACTATAAAACCAAAACTGAGCTGTGGGGGTGGATTTATTTATTTATTTTTGTATTTTTTTTTTAACCTCTGAGGGGTTTCTGAGAGTAAAAAGGGGAATAGCAGAGTTTCATGTCAGTGTATATTTGTGCTTTACTCTTTGTGTCACTCGTTACCGCGGGGCAGGACATCTATTGTCCAGAATATTTGAGTGGTTCCCTCTGGTCTGTCCAAGTATGCAAGATATTTCACAAAGTTAAAAGAGAGGACTTCAGTTCTGCGGGGATATGGATTGACCTATTTTGAAGTGAAGAAATCGTCCCATTATACGTCCCCCTCCCTCACTACGCACTCAACACACACACCAGGACTTGGCCTGTGAATGTGGATCGTCTGCCATTCCTCAGTCAGGCCGATGTACTCGAGTTACCGACTTCTTCCTGACATGCAATATAGGGAAGATGCATTGGCTCATATATTTAAAGGGATTCAGTCACACTTCATTTAGCTTTCCTCACACTAAATGTTTCTCGTGTTTTGAGCGATTGAAGGTCTGGATTCAATGTGAGTTAATTTTCTCCCGTAAAAAAGAAAATATTGAAATAAAGTTTGACTGAGACGATGCCAAGTAAGTATTTAGTTCCTGCGCTGTAGGTGACTCGCTGCCAGAGCTGCGAAACTCACAGCAGCACAGAAAAGGTCAATAAAACTTGATGGCTTTTCCTGATGAGGCCCCAATAAAAGTCTGGATAATGCAGCAAAATTCAGAGTCAAGTAAGGATTTTGTCACCCTTGAGTTTAAAAAGCTCCTGAGCTGCTTGCGCCGCTTCCATGTTAATTCGCTTGACGAGACCTTTCCAAGTTGACAGGAGCTTTGACAGGATTATATTACACTTGTGTAATCACAAGGATGACGCGTGTGATTTGTTCCCTCGCAGCAGGTGCAAAAAAAACTAACAAGAGCGTTCATGTGGATGTCAGTCAAGCGCAGCTGGTTCATGCCAGCACAGGAGGCTCGATCAGCCCAGAGAAAAACATCATGCACACCTGCACAGGTCTGCACGGCCTTTAAAGCTTACGTAAACTGTTAGTGTACACATGTTTGTCTTGGCTATGCAGACACTGTTGATGCATCTTTGATGCCTTGTGATACACTGCAATGTTTGTTCATGTCCGTACAGGTAGAAATGTGCTCACCTTTTCTGAGTTCAGGTTCCCCCCCCCACACTCATTTCCCCTCGATGCCTTGCTCAATAGTAACATGAAGTGTACTTCAATATACTTGGATGCCTTCACCCCAGCCTGAAGAACAGTCACGACCGAAGTCAGATAAAACTCGGCTGAAGTCAGACTGCATCGGCCTGTTTTGTGGTCACTTGCACAAAGAGCAACAATGTTTGGTCTTTGTTGCTTTGAATTATTTATATATATATATATATATATATAGATATATATATATAGATATATATATATATATATATATATATATATAAATATATATAGATATAGATATAGATATATAGATAGATAGATAGATAGATAGATAGATAGATAGTTTTGAGGCTTTAATTTCCTGAAAAATGACTTCATGAAGTCCGGGAAAGTTCTATGGGTTCTGGGGGGCTCCGAAATCTGGGGGTCGGAGCTGTTCGGTGGTCTGAATTATGTCAGTTCCATTGTGACTCCTAGGAAGTCTTGGTTAAGAGGAGCCCAAGTTAACCATCCAATCAGTGATGGTTAACTGTCTGCACGTCACTTCCTACTTCCTGAAACATGTTTGGTGGACGATCAAGCGCCCTCACGCGTGTCTTCATGTTGCTGTAGGTGAGATGCTGGTTAACAAAGAGAAGACAACTAGTCGTTTATAACTGTATTCTGACTCTTGTCCACAGAGAGCTGACAGGAAAACGTTAGGGTGCCACACAGCCGGAGTCTGCAGATTTATCAGTGTTCAACCTGCGTCCCTGTGTCAGGGCAGGCCAGCATCACCTGCTGATCTCATGAGGAAACCAAGGAATCTCCTGGGTAAGCTCTCATTGTTGAGCATCCAGGTCCCTCGTCTCCAAGCCAGAAGGACTTTGGTTTAATGTCTCACATCATGTGTGTGTTTACCAGCAGCTGGAGATACCAGCAGGTTCAGTTCTACATCAGATCCACCAGTAAACACCAGACTGGTGGATGGTGGAGGTTCAGTTCTACATCAGATCCACCAGTAAACACCAGACTGGTGGATGGTGAAGGTTCAGTTCTACATCAGATCCACCAGTAAACACCAGACCGGTGGATGGTGGAGGTTCAGGTCTACATCAGATCCACCAGTAAACACCAGACCGGTGGATGGTGGAGGTTCAGTTCTATGTCAGATCCACCAGTAAACACCAGACCGGTGGATGGTGGAGGTTCAGTTCTACATCAGATCCACCAGTAAACACCAGACCGGTGGATGGTGGAGGTTCAGTTCTACGTCAGATCCACCAGTAAACACCAGACCGGTGGATGGTGGAGGTTCAGTTCTATGTCAGATCCACCAGTACACACCAGACTGGTGGATGGGGGAGGTTCAGTTCTACATCAGATCCACCAGTAAACACCAGACCGGTGGATGGTGGAGGTTCAGTTCTATGTCAGATCCACCAGTAAACACCAGACCGGTGGATGGTGGAGGTTCAGTTCTATGTCAGATCCACCAGTAAACACCAGACCGGTGGATGGTGGAGGTTCAGTTCTATGTCAGATCCACCAGTACACACCAGACCGGTGGATGGTGGAGGTTCAGTTCTATGTCAGATCCACCAGTACACACCAGACTGGTGGATGGGGGAGGTTCAGTTCTATGTCAGATCCACCAGTAAACACCAGACCGGTGGATGGTGGAGGTTCAGTTCTACATCAGATCCACCAGTAAACACCAGACTGGTGGATGTTGGAGGTTCAGTTCTACATCAGATCCACCAGTAAACACCAGACCTGTGGATGGTGGAGTTTCAGTTCTACATCAGATCCACCAGTAACACCAGACCGGTGGATGTTGGAGGTTCAGTTCTACATCAGATCCACCAGTAACACCAGACTGGTGGATGGTGGAGGTTCAGTTCTACATCAGATCCACCAGTAAACACCAGACCGGTGGATGGTGGAGGTTCAGGTCTACATCAGATCCACCAGTAACACCAGACCGGTGGATGTTGGAGGTTCAGTTCTACATCAGATCCACCAGTAAACACCAGACCGGTGGATGGTGGAGGTTCAGGTCTACATCAGATCCACCAGTAAACACCAGACCGGTGGATGTTGGAGTGGTGGAGTCTTAAAAACCTGGGTTGCTAACAAGAGTCTAGAGGAGCCTACAGAGGTCATGGAAGTCATTAAAGGTCATCAGAGGGAAGACACAAGATGCCTGAAGCTTAGTGGTGGTGACCTTGAAGTCATGTGACCCTGGTGTAGCTCCTTCCTAGGCTAACGTTAGCTTAGCACTGCTAACCGTAGCATCCAGGCTTCCAGCATCATCAGAGGGTTCATTAGTGAAGATGATCTTGATGAACTGAACCTGGAAGATCATCAACTTTTGTTCACCAGAGCTGATTTACTGGTTCAATCACCACAATCACATGGAGCGATCCTATTGGCTGCTGGGGGAGGAACCAGGAGATGACCACTTCCTGTTGGTGGAGGAACCAGGAGATGACCACTTCCTGTTTGACCACAAACATACTTCATCCCCCTACCACCTTACTACCAGGCAGCAACATTGATCATGAGGTAACATCATGTCTTAATGGTGGAGATGTGTGACTCGATCAGCAAACATTCAGGTGGATCCCGACGGCTCTTCTGCATCTCCTTTTAGGGACATTTAAAAGGAGGAATTACATGGAGATGAAAGTGACCTAATTAACGTCACTGCAAAAACAAGCACAACATATGAAGAGTTTGCACGACTGCCAACTGTAGGTATCTGCCCTCTTTACTTCCTGCTTTTATGGTGACATGTTAGTCTAAATCAAGTTGTGCCCTGAACAAACATCGCCTGGTGTGTTGCCCCTCTGAAACCAAGGAGCAGAGGCTCACCCCCGCTGCATGTGGCTGGATCAGTCATGCTAATCTATGCTATACCTTTAAATATAATCTCACTCCTGAAAACAACCTCTTTCTATGTTTGATGGAAGCAAGAAAAGCTGTACATCATGAATGTAAATGCCTGCAGCATAGATCAACTGGGATCTTCTTGTTTGACTGGAGGCTACACAAACATTTCCCACCTTGAGGTATACTGGGAGCAGCTGGGAGCCGTCTCACGTGCAGTGCTCATGTGAGGTGTGTGCTGGAGGAACACACATTATTCTACCGCCTCTAAATTGGTCTCTCATATTCTGTCCCACAATTAGCGGTTGCCGAAACACATATTCATCACACACACGCGCGCGCGCACACACACACACATGCGCACACACACACACACACACACACACACACACACACACACACACACACACACACACACACAAAAAGAGCAACAGCTTAACCCAAACCTATCATTTCTCTGCTTTAACAAGCGCACATAAAAACTTTCTAAGTTCAAATAGGCTCTTTCTAACAAGCAATGGGCAGTCAGTTAAACTACACACACAGACACACACACACACACACACACACACAGATTTAATACATGGACAAGTCATTACTAACACACAAGCAAGGAATCTCTCCTCACTGTTCTGTCTGTGACTTGATCAACAACAACAACAACAACAACAACAACTTGTTGAACTGATCGACGTCAAACTTGGCGTGTGCTTTCCTGGTGCCTCAGGAACGAGTTGTGTGGAGGTTGAAGTCCACGGTCCGGGGGGATTGGGTTGGGTTCTGGATCGTAACCATCCAGCCATGTTTATTTAGCCTGCAGCTAAATTTGATATAACATGAATTTTGATTTGATGGATTAACCCTCAGCGCTCTCTCATGGTGGCACTGAGCGAGACCAGCTGGCACTTTCAGTTTGACCAAGTCGCTTGTGCGTTCGGGGAGTAGTGATTACACGGCTGGATTAAGAAGACCTGGATTATACTGAACAACGACCTGGAGAGTTTGTAAACAGACCCGTTTGGACTGTTTAGCTGTTGTTAGCCATCAGTCGCCATTATCTTCCATCTGAGGATACGTCGCTGGCTCTTTGTACATTCTGGAGTCACGAAGAAGCGATGAAGGAGGGAAAAAATGTCGGGAGCTCAAGACTCCTTTTAGTGAGGGCTTGAATAAGAAAAACTGTGTGGGTGAAGTCTGACAATGACGAGGGTGTAGCTGGTTGTGTGGTGGAGGAGACGCTTCTATGCTGTTGATTCTATATTTACTTCTATAAAGAAGCTCAAATTTTGACACAGAATCAACAGAGTCATTAAAAAACACCTTTGTGAGCTCTGTTAGCAACTCTTAGTGCACACAAGACACCTTGAGGGGGAAGTTCACTGGACTGAATGACCAGTGAACGCTATCCTCTCGGTAGCTCCAGTGAGAGTCTGGAGTCCTGTCCTCTCGGAGCAGCAGCACCGTTCTAAACCAAACCCCCTGCTGACTGACCGGTGGCTCATGTTTGCAGGTCAAGACGACTTTGGCGCTCGCGTTGGTCGGTTTGAGCTCAAACTGACATCCACCACAAAGCAGATAGCCAATAAAACAACCTGACGAAGTGACAGCGTCAGATTAATAACAATAATAATGCATGGCATATTGGAAGATACAACCATGATATGTTTCACTTCCCATCCCTGGTCATAAATCAGTGTAATGGGAGTGTCATGTCATTTTCTTATTAATGTCACTTCCGCAACCATCTTGCTCAGCATCTGGCATCTGGTAACTTTCCACAACTGCACAGCTCAAGTGTTGAGAGCAGCGGAGCGCTGGCAGACTGACAGAAGCACGCAGGGTACATCGCTGAGTGCGTCGCACGGGCTACCTGGAGTCTACACACATACTTCTGTTTCAGGTTAAACATGTTAAGTGAGTATAGAAATGTTTCATAGATTATTTTTTTATCTGACGTTTGAAAAAGATAAAAAAAAAAATCAACATTAACCATCAAAAAAAAGAAAACACCCATTCACCAGGAAAGCCGCACAAAAATCCCCTGAAGCTGTGAATCAGTTTCTTTTCAAAGTTTGAATCAGACGGCTGCTGTCTGACTGTAAAAATAGGCTGTAGGATCCCTCTGTGGTGTGAGATTACAGCATCTGACCCAACTACCGCTCCACCGCGCCGCACTCAATTAAAATGCAGCTCTTCAACTTTCCTGACGTCTGAGATCCAACCTGCACGCTAAAGAACTTTTCTCCCACAGAACAATGGTGACTAGAGAAATGAATGTTGCCAGGAATACACAGCAGTTTTGACTTGACCTACTGACATTTGGAGTGGTTGTACGAGGGCTGAACGTAACCTCTGGCTGTGTTTGGCCCGGAGAAATCAGGACCGGATTTATTACCTATGTGAGAAGAGTATCTTTGAACACGAGTAGTCTCTCTGTCCAAATAATCCATGAGGTATTCTTTCATACAGGTGCAGAAGTGTGTCTTGGCACAGGCACAGCTATTACTCTCCTTCTATGAATACCTCAACCCCCCCCCCCCCCCACACACACCCACACACACACACACACACACACACACACACACCTCCCTACTTCCCTGCCTCTCAGTACTTTTCCGTTCAGTCTCTCTCTTCTGCCAACTGTATGTTTTGCTGCCTGCTTCTTCTCCATCTCCACCCCCTGCAATCTTGAGCGTTTACTGACATTATCGTGTGCTATTAGCTGCCGGCGGGGAACCGAGTGCAGCGAGCAACTTTCACTACTCGTGGCTGTGCACATGCACACTTCACACTGCAGGACTCCAGCCAGGGAAATCTAAACTCTCTGTGCTCCAGACACAAACATATCATCTTCCACTGAGGAGGAACACGATGAAGGTATCAACTGAGAGGTCATAATCAAATATGCATTCATTCAAATGCAGCTCCTCTTAATATTCAGCTTTATTATGAACATCACTTAACTTGTACGTCTCATAAGACTTGAGGCATGAGTTCCCTGGACCGGCTCCAGCCTTGATGACTTAATAAGAAGCATAAGAGCACATCAGTCGCCGTAAGCTGACTAAGCTGAGCAGAACCTCAGGTAGAGCGAGCCTGCACCTCAGGGACCAGGACTGTGACTGAGGCTGGCAGGTACAGCGTGAACGAGACAGGCAGTGTGTCAGTGACTAATTCTGACAATATGTTTATTGCGTTATCATTGTTTGTGACGACCAGGAAAAATCACTGATCGCCGGAAGTTTACAGGGATTATGAATGAAGAAACAAACAACTCAGGAAAAGAAAAAAAAACTGGAGTAAAATAAAACTCCACAGCAGCCGGCTTAGGAACGGTGTCTCTCAGGGATTTCTATGTGATACACTCTCACTTAGTGTGACCCAACTTGGCAAAACATGTAAAACACACACATACACGCTAACATACAGCCATAACATGACACTCTGCATTGAAAGAAGAAAACGCATACATGAGGACAGGGTAAACCTGAACACAGGAGAGAAGTGAGCAGATGAAATAAGAGATACATACCTAAGGAAGGGGTTAAGAGTGCGTGTCAGTTCTGAGTGATGAGGATGATGATGATGATGAGCAGAGGGAACAGAGGCTAGTCTCACAGGACACAACAGGCCAGATGATTAACTCAGTCCAGGAGGTGAGTGGATCATGCAACACTCATCCACGGTGTAGGGGATGGAGAGACGGCCAACAGATGGAGGGCCACACAAAGAAACAGTGTTCAGTCGTTTTGGCAGAGAGGGATTTCTCTTCCCAATGGAAAAAGTTCAAAAGTCTATGATAAAACTTAAAAAAAAACCAAACAGAACTCAACAGCAAAAAAAAAGGGAGAGGAGTCAGAGAAGATGTTCAAAGCTCATGTGGCCGACTCATTGAGGGAGGATGGAACTCTCTAGAACCACCACGCGCTTATAAGCCAGGCTGTGTGGGAGGGGTCAGCCAGTGCACTGAAGGAAGGGAAGCTGCCACGAGCGCGACGCGATTGGTGACTGCATCAAGGCTCCCGTCTGCAGCCAATTAGCTGAGTCCAGGATGGAGGGGAGGGCCTGCCCCTGTTGAGCTCTGGTCCACATGAGGATGACTCTGTCTGTGGAGGCACTGGCACCTCCAGCTGCTCACGACCAGCTCATTAACCCTCGTACCATCGCTGGATCAAATTCTCCTCTCATCTAAGAGACAGTCTGTTCCTGTGTTCGTGCCCTATCAGCCATGACTCATCTGTGTCTCACCTAGCTGCCGTGTTTCACAGCGGCTGCACAGCCAGCGACGGTCACACTCTCTTGGTACAAGTAGAAAAACAGCTCCTTCCACAGAGCGTTTTGTTTTACTGGTGTGTGTTGGTGCGTGAGTGTGGGTGCACTGGCCTGCCTCCTCGCTCAGGCCTCACACAGAGCCCTCCTTGTTCCGTCTATATGGTTTAGTGTATCAAGCATTTAGTAAATCACAAGGGAAGAAGGAAACAGAAGCTGTGTGGCAGATGGAAGAATGACTTTGGGTCAGAACTCCCTCGAATGCCTTTAAAATTCTCTGCTCATATTCAATCAACAGAGATCAAAGCGCACCTTGACCTATATATTGCTGCAAAGGGCCCTTTGTACGGTCCAGGTGAGCTGTTCAGAGGTCACACGCAGCCTCCAAGTCAAATACGTTCAGGCCGTTTTCACATATTCTCAGTCTGGTGAGGAAAGACAAAATCATTTCACATCAACAAATCTGACATAAGTGTGACCTGCTGCTTTTTTACAGCAGCAGAACAAATAGGATTTGCAACATTCTCATGACAACTCATCATTCAGCTGCAGGCCTTTGAAAAGAAAGAAAAACATGAAACCACCAATGCGATATTAGTTGTTGTTGATCCAGATCATGAGATCTAAATCAGCATCCTGTTTTTACAATGAAAGAAAAAAAAGCAGCTCTCCCTCTCTGAGAGAAATAAAAACAACCTTCTTATAATCAAATACCACAGGGAACTTCAGTACCAACTGCCAACCTCATCTCCTGTCTGGCAAACTCACGTTTCCCCCACCAACAGTCCTAAAGCTGCGAGTCCAGTGTTTTTCTCCTCAGCTTGAATCAACACGGCCCAGTTGTGCTGTTCCTTTAAGAGTTCTCTTCCTGTACCCAGAAAAACGCTCGCTCCCTCTCTCTCTCTCTCTCTCTCTCTCTGTATGTGTGTGTGTGTGTGTGTGTGTGTGTGTGTGTACTTGGTGTGTGTTACCTATTGGAGATCCTTTCTGGTATAAACACCAACTCTATCAGGACCAGGTCCGAATGCAGCACAGCATAATTTCTGAGGGTCATATTTTCTCCTGAAGAGTAGGTAGAGGAGAAGAGTATGTATGTATGTATATATACTCATAAAAATACACAGAGTACCATATTTGACTCAGCAAAGCAACCCAACTGGAAATCTAAGTCCTTGACCTTGAGCAGTGCAAGACAAAGCTCTCAAACGTAAATCAAAACGTTGATAAGTCACAATTAAAAGTAGCTGCTGGTTTATTCTCTGTAGTTCATGAATGATCAAAATTAGAACCGATTCCTTCGTCTGCTTCTGTGCTCGCTGGATGTCAGAACTCCCGTCGGTCCAGGTGGTTTACGCTCGCTTTAGGCGAGAACTTGGTTTGTTTGAGTTGTGAACCAAGTGCCTGTATGACGGTGCTGTTGATGTGGGCTCCACCCTCCCAGACTCTGCTCAGGTGCAACCCGGAGAGAGCAGCATCTGTTACACTTCATGAGAACCAGAAGAGCAATCGAGTGTCCCAGCCTGCCAGACAGGTTACATTTTACTTCCACATGAGCTGGGCCTGGAACTGCATAGTACCTGCCTGGAACTGCATAGTACCTGCCTGGAACTGCATAGTACCTGCCTGGAACTGCATAGTAACAGTCTGGTACTGCATAGTACCTGCCTTGAACTGCATAGTACCTGCCTGGAACTGACCCATACTCACAGAGGTCCACATACAACAAGACGAGGAGTTCCCCTTCTGGTTTGTCTCACATTTGAGGTCATGTGATCGCAGTCAACAGGGAAGGGAAAGATGTCGTCAGAGCAGCAGGGGCGTTTAGCATCGTGGGCGACTACACAGTCTTTGGTGGCTGCAGTCGCAGCAGCATGGCGGACAGCGATGGTGTTTCTTTTGCATTTTTAGCTCCAGTCTGTTTTTCAACTCAACTCTGACTGACTGATGATGGAAAGTCGCTGCTTGAACACCGAGGGTTGAATTTGAGCCTGAGGTTTAAAAAAAAAAAAGTTGTGGAAGTCGCTGACAGAGACAGCAAATTTTCATTCCTTCTCTCAGATTATTGTTGGGTAATTTATCACTGATGATGATGACGACGACGACGATGATGATGATGATGATGACGACGACGACGACAACGATGATGATGATGATGATGATGATGATGTCTTAAAAACAGGCCCCTGTTTCACTGAGATCCAACATGTTTATCTTCCTTACAACAGTGGCGTCTCCAGATTTGGCCAGGAATCAGACTTGATAACCAAACGCCATCGTACAATTAAAAGACAGCGGCTGAGGTGCGATGTCCTCTGTGCATACTTGAAATGACCGATGGAAGAGGAGTTGGACGTCTTTCTTTCTGAGCTGAAGCTGATCTGCCTCCTGCTGCACAGACCAGTTGCAGACTGGGGAGGCCAGTAAGATTTCAAGGGTGGCCGTGTTGACCGCAGATGGATTCCCAGTTGTTCATGAGCAGTGCAGATTTGTTTGAGAAATCTTTATTGTTTAACGTGTGTGTGTGTGTGTGTGTGTGTGTGTGTGTGTGTGTGTGCGTGTGTGTGTGCGCGTGTGTGCCTGGTACGTCCCGGGCGGCCCTGCTATACACAAAGCTGCTCACCAGTGTTTGTTTGCATGCCACAGAATCATGATGTCTCGTGAAGTTCCTCCGCTGGCATATCGGGATGATCTAGAAGTGGAGAGCCAGGATGTTATGATGTCATCACTGAGAGTTAATCTTGCTGCTGTTTTTTTCAGCACTTGTCTGCCACACAACAATACTTCAACTGTACCACCCCACTCTTGTTAGGTTTATGAAAGCAACATCAAACCAGACTGCCGTTACTTATTGAGAGAAGGTCTACAGTAGTCAAGTACTCAATGAGTCCATCAACGAGGTTTTCTTAGGCACTCAGTATTGCTGATTGACAGACAGAGTGGAGAGAGCCAGGAACGTCCAGCAGGACCCACCAGCTGCCCTGCGCAGTATTCACTACTACTTGGATACCAATACCAATGTTACAAGAGAACTTCCAGGTTCAGTGACCAGCCAAGCAGCATTAAAGACAGGTTTGGCAGCTCTTGAGTACAGAACAAGTGGCCGCTGTAAACTCTTCCCTCGTGACGATAATCATGTTCATCTTTTATTGAATCTCTTTGCTGTTGAATTATTTGAATGGAGGCGCTGTTGCTAGGTTACACTGGGAGGCGTAACCCGTCACATTTATCAGGACACAGAATTGAGTGTAGTTGCTAAGGAACGAGTGAGGGACACATGGGGACAGTTACCAGCATCCTCGTCAGACGGCCTACTCATCCACCCGTGATTACCTCACCATTGCGCCCAAGTACTCAGTGCATACGGCTACAAAACTACTGAGTATGATCATCCTGTTGTGTGGTCCTGGGTTGGTTACTCTGAGCTCCGGGACCATCTGACCGGGATGGATGAACCCTGGTAGCAGACCCGGGTCTCGGCTCTTTGTTGGGGCTCCCAAGCAAACGTGTCAGCTGTGTGGAGACGATGAGCAAATCTGAGATGCTCTGACCTCAGAGGCATCAGGAAGACGGCTGCCTTTGTGTCCAAGGTTGAGAGCTACTTTAACAGCTGGTCTTCTGATTTACGATCTCGTTTATAGACCACGAATGCAGCGCACGAGATGAAACAAGAGTGGATGTTGCCAGTCAGATCATCACGTTTTTTATCGGCTCTCTCACTACAGTTTGAGCACCACATAGTCAGTCAGCGCGCCCTCTTCTTCTGCTGGATGACGCAATGCGGTGGACTCTTTAGTTTGAGCTGCTCATTCTGCTTCTTCATTTTTCTGCTGCCTGCCGTGTTGCTACCAAGGCCAGCGGGTAAGTGAGTGAAAGTTCTCCTTCCAGGAAACAGTCAAGGGACATGAGGTGAAAACAAGCTAGATAGGTACATCGTCTATCTTAAAGATACATAGAACCTTTAGTCCTCACCACAGTGGAACATAGTTGGACTATTGGTGACATGCAGCTACGGCAGCAGTGGGAACCATAACCCTTGACTCCGTTTATACTGTGGTGTATCCAGCTGGAGACGAGCTGCTGGCCATTAATCCTGACACTGCCACGGTTGCACTCATTCTGTGTATTTTCTTCCTCTCACGCTGTTCTTCTGAAGTGTATAAGTGTCTTTGTTTGGAGTTGCACTGCCTGCCTCAAACTGCTTCTTATTCTGAGTTCCTGAATGCTGTGACTGGCAGAGGGAGCAGGTTCGACAGCATGAACTTATATTATGGGTACATACATCTTATCATGGTTGTGTTTCCTGATAACATGGCACCAGCACAATCATCTCATGCGTGGCAGTTACATCACCATGGAAGTCGAGTTTGAAACCACAATAAAAAAACAAAACACAATGAGTTCCCATATGAATGCTGATCTTTTCAAGTTTGTTTCTTCAGTTCCTGTTGGAATCACACCTGGCAACCCATTACTGGGACAAATAAACCTTCCATACCATTCCTGTGTGTTTCATGTCCAACACGAGAGCTTGAGTTCACTCGCTGGGTAATGACAGTTGTCATGAGTTTAAGTACAAATTCGCAGACAAATGTCCTATGAACTGTACTCACACATGAACGTCTGGCCTGACGTAACGTTACGAGTTTGGTTCTGACCACAGTTGAAGGAAGGGCCATAATGGAGCCCCAGCTGACTTTGTCGTTAGCTCCTAGCAGACATTTGCTGAATTAAAAGCGTCATTAGTGCAGAGCTTTGTTTGATTCAGAAAACAGTGACGCTGCCACCTTGATACCGAGACAAGTCACGAGTTTGGCTTCTATGCTTGGCTCCTGCTGCTTCTGTCTTTGTGTTTCAGGCGGCTCCGTTCACAGCGCTCATGCAACTGTAAAACCCATTGAAAAAAAACAAAACAGGGACCACTGGCCAGGCAGGAAACTGGCGTTGAGGGTTTTTATTTTCAATGGAGTAACTAGAGGAAGCGTTTCAGTCCTTCACCTGTGGGTGGGATCTGATCCATGTGAGAACAACAGCCACTGCAGAGGTGCTCCAGCTCCCTCATTTACAAAGGTAACAACAACAGCCCAGAGCATCAGAAGCCTCGGTTCAAATTTGTACTTTTAAAATGTTAATGACCAAACATGAAGTCATATGTTCCTAATTTCTGTGTTTGAAGGGAGGCCAGACGCACATAGGCCAAATTCTGCTTTCAAACCTAAAGGGAAACTACAATGAATATTCACTACTAGTCGTCTTAAAGTGCCAGCAAAGTGTGTGAGTGTGTGTGTGTGTGTGTGTGTGTGTGGGGGGGGGGGGGGGGGGGGGGGGGGGCTTCCTAAAAAATTAGAGAGTGAAAGCTCCAGGAAACATTCCAGGGACATTTGGTGAAAACAACGCTTGCGACTGCCAGTTAGCGTCTCTAATCTTGCTGCTTATCAGCCTCCTCGGTTGTGACTCTAACTTAAACTTCCTGGAGTTTGATCCCATTGAAAAATATGTTTTCAGTTTGATAGGTACATCTTTGTCACAGAAAAGTCATTCACACTATCTTAAAGATACCCAGGACCTTAGAACAAAAAAACTAACATGTCAGCACCCTGGTGGCTCATCTACGACATCAGCACATCTCTACAGAGGGACAAAAAGCTCAGAAACAAACTAATGGACTCATTCTGCCGACACTCGCCACAAAATGAAGTTTTAACAAGCTACACAAAGACAAATCTTAGATTATCAATCAATGACAAAATGTAAGTTTGGTTTTCATCAACTGGACACCCCAGAGCACAGAGAGGCAGCACTGTCTAACACGCTGAAATGATATTTCACCCAAAAACTGCACTGCAGGTCCCCCCTGCTGCGTTACTTCTTTGTGACTCCAGGATGCAGAAAGAACCGGCCATGTGCATTTAGCTTGAGGCTAATAGAGACCATAGGCTTACAACAGCTAAACTGTCCAAAAACATCCGTTTACAAACTCAACCGCAGCCTCCGGTATAATCCACGTCGTCTTCATCCGGCCGTATGATCGTGATGATTTGAGATAAGAACGGATTAGATCCTTTCCAGCTCAGTGCTACAAGGAACCACAAGATAGGGTCGTGAAAAGGGAGGGATACATTACTTCTCATCACTCCTGTTGTGTCTACAACTGGACACCCGATGAACCCCCCAACCTGGAGGACCAAGAGGCGAGCATCACCAGCCTGGTGACAGAATCCAACGCTCTCCATCCCAGGAGCTGAGCTCTGCAGCTGCACCTGGAGCACCTACGACACTCAAGAAGGTAATCAGAGCTGGTTTTCTGCCTCCCAACACGAATGTAGCTCCTGCTCTTCCCCCCAACCGGTCAAAGCAGAAGGCCGTCCCCACTGATCCTGGGTCTGCTCGATGTTCCTGCCTGTTAAAAGGAAGGTTTTCATCACTGCTGCTGCAGGATGTGCTTGCTCATGGAGAATTGTTGGGTGTAAATTCATTGAAGGAGTGTGGTTCTAGACCTGCTCTACCTGTAAAGTGTCATGAGAGAACTTTTGTTGTGATTTGGCACCATACAAAAAAAATTGACTTGACGTGACTTGACTTGGTTGATGATGCCGCTGTCAAAATAGAGGATTAGAAAAAGCCTTTTCTGAAAGCATCAAGTGGTAACGTTAGTAGAATAAACTCGGCTGTAAGTGTAGATAATGCAAAAATAAACTAAATGACGGTAAGTTATGGTGGTTCTAGGTAGAAGGGGTCCAGATGTGCTCTCATAGACAGAGACAAGATGACAAAAATGCTTTGTGACATATTCAGCAAAGAAGCAGGAGAAGACAGAGAGCTGTAAGTAGATTAAAAGTAAATTCAATTAAATAAAAAATGCATTTGATATAAATCAGAAAATATGCTTGGTTCTTATTGAGGGTTTCCGCTCACAGTCTTGGGTTTGGGTCAGCAAATTGCACTGAAATGCAGAGAAACTTTGACTGAGTTAAAATGAAACCTAAATCTAGTTGTATTATGTCATTTATTCTCAACGGTGCATTTGTATCTGTTCTCTTTCTCAGCCAGGGCGGAGCACAACACAACACACGATACACCAATCTAATCTCACTTGTTTCCCTATGGAATCAAATACGTGCGGTTCACGTGTGTGGAGGGTTGTGTACTGGGGGTCCTGGATCAACATCCCCATTCCAAATAGGCCAAGAAGAGGCATGTCAATTTTGGAAACGAAGCGTGCGCAAGACCGTCAGGCTGAAGAATGACAAGAATGTTTCGGGCGTGACTGTCATATTACTGAAGTCAGACGGTTAGGAAAAAATTGTCAGCAGCAACTTCAGAAAACTACGGAGGAGTCAGCAAGGATTGAGTTTGAAGCCTGCTGGGCCAACAGTGAAGGCCTTCTTTTCTCTCAACAAACTCCACAACCTACACGACTATGACCTCGGTGATCAACTCAGTGTGTTAATTGCGCAGTTGTAAAACTCATGTCCTTGCAGTTGCAGGGTGTCAGTTCAACGATCAGCGCTGTCTTTGACCATGACATACGAGCCACAGTATGCTAACATCAAACCATTACATCATTTATCAGCTTCTTGCTGCATGCCAATTCGCCTATCTTGATATCTAGGTCACTCAGCCCCAGTTTAAGGAAGCAGATCTATATTTTATCACGGACGTCAGGCTGCTCTGAGATCTGTGAGCTGTACTTCAAGAGCATAACATGCTGTCAGAGTTGAAGTGCTCCGACTGTAGCCGGCCAGCAGTGGACTTGGCTCCGCAGCTGGGGAGGATTAAAGTCAGCCCCGGCTCCCTTCGTCTATGACTGCTTGGCAGGCAGCACTGATTTGTAATTTGACCAACAATTCAGCACAGCCTGGTAGTTTTTATTGGATTGTGCTCCCAAAGCAGGCACAGACTCCACTAAAGAGACCCAGAGATAATTAAGGAGGCACAATTTGCATCAATGTGAACAACAAGACCATTGGCCAATGGCAGTCCAGCTACTGTAATTATATGGCACAGCAGCTGAAGCTCTGGTGCACTGGACTACTTTCACAAACCCAACCATTTCTGAGAAGACTGGGAATACGTGCTAAATGCCTGGCTTCAGCAGACGACAGCAGATCACACGCTGAACCACTGGGCCAGATCAGGCATTGCAGACGACGTGACTTGTCTTCAGCTGAAGCCAATTGAACACACCAGCCACCACACGCTCATGAAACTCTGTCAAGACTGAGAGTCACCAGAGAAACAAACAAGAGAGCTAGGAGCTGTTTTTAAATGTCTGTACAATCTGCACCAAAATAGTAAGAAAAGAAAAACATGCATTTAGCTGGAAGTGTAGACGTTTCTTTGTTTTTTTGTTTGTTTTAGTGTGTGTGTGTGTGTGTGTGGTTACTGGTGTGGACAAGGAAGAACTAAGACAGACTCGGCTGAATAAAATCCTGTAAGGAAATCATCCTGTGAATTTCCAGCTTAATCCAGTTGATGAGCAAAAAAGACACTGATGATTTGGCTGTGAAAAGTTTAAAAAAAAGGAATCGATGTATTTCAAGGAGACAAACTACGCTGATCAGCCTTTGAAAAACAGGAAACGTGTCTGGTCAGTCTTGTGTATCAAATCCCATGATTGCATGGATGAGTCACTGTTTGAATTCTATTCGCCTCATCTCTCAGTAGTTTTCCACTTCACCTCACCTGTCTGCCTGCCACTCCTTCCTCATCAACGACTCCACTCTATATATCGCTATATATCCCTAACCACGAGCTTCATTCTAGCGTTCCTGGTTCCTCTTTGCCTTTCCTCTGGGCTCCTTGATGCACTCCTGCAATGGTGTGGTTCCGTAGGTTTAGCCCTCGTCTCTTTGGCGACTCATCCTCAATCTCCGTACACACCATTGTGTGTTTCCCGTTTCCTGCTGGCTTCCCGACGTCTTGCTTATCTTCGACCTCACACCTGCCTGCTCCCGCTTGGTTTGTCTCCTTCAGTCTTTGGCTCTTCTGGTTCTGGACTCAAGCTCCATTTGACTACATCTCTGCTTAGATTCTTAACAATCTAAGACTTAAGACTCGCTGCATGGAGCTCTTGGTGAACTGTTTCCTTTGTCGCCTCTTGGTTCTGTGTTCTTATCATCAGTAAAAGTCATTACCAAGTACATCTGCCTGGTGCTGAGCTGCATTTGGGTATTCTCACCGACTGCTACAGTGGAATCATGCCAAAGACTGACCCAGCATGCCCAATCTTGCCTGAAGGACTGAGCAGATGCTCTGACAACATGAGGCTCTGCTCATAGTTTGTAAAGCTGAGGTTCGTCGGGCTGTGACTAAGCAGGAACAAGCTTTGGCTGCACTGGTCACCCAGGTTCTGCATTTGGTCATCACTCTAGCTCAACTTCCAACTGCTGTCCCACTCCAAGCTTTGGCACCTCCAATCTGGTGAACCTAAAGGTTGTTCTGTTGCTCTCTTTGCTCTGCAGCCCTACACCCTCGCCTAAGAGGATGCAAAAGTGGGGTTCACCATTAATCATCTGACAGGAAGAGCTCATCTATGGGGAATGACTCAATGGGAACAACGCCCCCTGCTCCTCCTTACAAGCCTTCAAGCTGGAGCTCTGTAAGGTGTTTGGGAAAGCTTCCCAAGGTCCTGATTCTGCTGATGGACTGCTGGGGCTGAGTCAGGGAGTGAGAACCATCACCGACTACGCTATCGACTTCTGCATTCAGGCATGAGTGGAATTTGGTGGCTCAGTGTGATCCCTTTGTGATCTGCTGGGTCTGAGGGACAACACTAAGGATGGGTTGGTGTGCTATGGTCTCTTCTTTCTATGCTGGATGCTCTCAGTGAACTAGCCTCCTAGCTAGATCGATGCACGCAAGCTAGATGAAGAGAGTGAAAGTGGGGACAACTGGAATGACACTCGGCGCCTGCAGCCAGTCAACAGACCCATGCAGATTGGGCGAACCAGGCACACTGCAGGAATGCTGCCAGGGGAACCTCTGCCTTTACTGGGGCCAGGCTGGCCACTTTGCCTCTTTGCCTATGTCCTGTAAAAGGCTGGACTCACCAGTAGAAGGGGCAGTGCTGGTGAGTTCCGCATACCACATCCCTTTCTACACACATACTTTGAGCCAGCCCACCTGCTCCTGCCCCAGGACTCACACACTCTCAGCATTCTAATTGACTCTGGTATCAATGCCAGTCTCAATAATGAGGAGGTGGCTCTCTAGCTTGGTTCTGCTAACCGTTCAGTTTTGTGCCAGTGCCCTCAACGGACAATTCCCGGGGGGGGTGTTACTCACCAGACCAGTAAAAGCAGAAGGCCATCCCTACTGATCCTGGATCTGCTCCACCTTCCTGCCTGGTAAAGGAAAGTTTTCGTCGCCGCTGTTGCAGGATGTGCTTGCTGATGGGGAATTAGATTCATTGAAGGTGTGAGGTGCTGGACCTGCTCTACTTGGAAAGTATCAGGAGAGAACTTTTGTTGTGTTTTTGCGCCACACAAATAAAAGTGACTTGACTTGACTTGACCAGACATAACCAGTCAAGATGCTCCTGTCTGGTTGCCATCCTGAAATGACCCAGTTTCACATCCTAAGGTGTCCTCATCCTGGGCTAGCCCTAGCTCTGCCACCACAAGCCCAACATTGACTGGACAACAGGGTTCATCCAGGGGGTGGGGTCCTCCTTGTCACCAAGTTTGTTTGAAGCAAACATCTGCTTCTCAGCCACCCACCATTACCAGCTCAGCGCCAGATTACAGGGGATATAATCAAGTGCCATGATTTCAGGAAGGTCTTCAGCAATGCCATAGCCACCTCTCTGCCACCTCACCACGCTTCTGATTGTACTATTGTCCTCCTGCCCCCAAAAGACAGGCTACGGACACTTTCATTGATGACTCTCTGGCAGCAGGCATCATCCGGCTCTCTTCTTCTCCTGCAGCGTTTTTTCTTTGTGGAGAAGAAAGACAATATCCCTCCATTGATTACCAGGGCATGAACGACATCATGATCAAAAAGTGCTACCCTCTTCCTCTCATCTCTTCAGCCTTCAAGATTCTTGATGGGGGTCATCATCGTCAGCAGGTTGAATCTGAGTGATGCTTATAATCGGGTACATGAAGGAGATGAATGGAAGACGGCAATCAACACACCAACTGGACATTACGAATACCTTGCGGTGTCAATTATCAATGATCAATGATGTGCACAAAGACATGTTTAATTAATACGTTTTGTCTAAGTGGATGACATTCTGATCTTTTCCAAAGACAAGAAAGAGCATGACCATCATGATCAGGCGGTCTTTCAACGGCCCTTTTTTTTAAAGTTGAGTAATGTGAGTTCCACTCACCTTCCGTCTTCTTCCTGGGGTACGTCGTAGGGAGGGGCCAGATGAATCCTGCCACAGTATCTGCTGTCACTGCTTGGCCTGTCCCTGATTCCCACAAGGAGCCCCAATGTTTCCTTGGGTTTGCCAGTTCTTACCAGAAGTTCATTCGAGGTTATCCCATCGCTGCAATGCCTCTCGCTGCCCTACCGTTCTTCAAGGTTCTTTTTTGGTGGTCACTGCTCTCTGATGCAGCTTTCCAGTCTTTTAAGACAGGTTCATGTTCGCCACATCCTCTAGCTTTCCTTAGTCCACAACTCTTCACTCACCTGTCACCCTGGGGTGCAACATGCCAAGGAGGTGGTCCAGTGAAGATTCTGGTGAGCTACAGAGGAAGAAGACATCCTTTAGTTGGTGGAGGCTCATTCTACAGCCCCTACCGCTGCATACTCGCCACTGGTCCCACATCTCTCTAGACTTTGTTACCAGTCTGTCACTGTCCAACGGTCACAAGACCATCCTGATGATGGTAGAAATGTTAAGTAAACTGACTCACTTCATGCCCTTGCCCAAGCTCCTCTCAGCCAAGGAAACAGCAGAACTGTGTTTGTGACATGTCTTATGGCTACGTGGTTTCCCCATTCATGTAGTTTTGGTGCAGGGCCCCCAGTTCTCCTCCTCCTTCTAAGAGAGTTCTGCACCCTGGTCCTACCACAGTTAGCCTGTCATCCAGGTTCCATTCTCAGGCCAATGGCCAGACAGAGAGGAAGAACCAGGAGATGGCAGTAAATCTGCTCTGCATGGTCTCAAGCAACTCCTATGAGTGGAATACATTGACAACACCTTGACCAGTTTTGCCATCCCACTTCTGGTATTCCTACAGGTATGTTCAGGCCTTCATCCACTGTTGCCACAGGCCCTGGTCACAAGCCAGACCCACCTTCCTCAGGAATGCCGATTGTTACTCTGCTGCTGCAACCAGGCCCCCCCCCCCCCACACCAAGTGGTTCAGATGGTGTGTCTCTCCAACTGAGATGTACGTCTGTGGGTGGAATCCAGGACATTGGCACCCAGTTTCCTCAGCCCCTCCAAGATACAGAAAGTCATCAACCCTGTGGCTGTCAGGTGAAAAGGTCCGTGCTATTCCACCCTACCCTCCATGTGTCAAAGATGAAGCTAGTCCAGGAGGTCCCTGCAGCTCCGCCACCACCAGTGTCATGTATGCTTGATGAGGGTCTGACCTACACTGTGCACCGCATCTTCATTATCATTGTCATGAGAGGGGGCTCCAATGCCTGGTGGACTTGGAGGGATAGAGTCCTGAAGAGAGGTCTTGGGTCTCTGCATGGCATATTCTTGACATCACCCTTACCAACTGTCCCAGCGGTCCATGTCCACCAGAGGCCCCAGAAAGAGAGATCCCTCTCCTCAGCCACCCAGACCACCTGATGTTAATAACTATGACAACAGTGATGACTCCCCCTCCAACGAAGAAGAAATGTCTGAAGACACTTGGATAGAAGCTGAAGGGGTCATCTCAGATTGTTCTTAGATGAGACTGCAGCGCTCTTAGTACTGATCTCCTGGTTACGACTCATACCACACACACACACACACACACACACACACACACACACTCACTCTCTGTCTCAATTTATGTTGTATATATTTTCTGTTATATAAACATATAATCAGGACTTGTGACACCAAACCAGCAGTCAGGGTCAGGATTTGCTGCTTTTTACAAATCCTTCAGCATCAAGTCAGCGGCAGCAGAAGCTCAATCTCAGTCTGGCCTGTAAATAGTTAATTTAGTCTTCTCATCAGAAAAAATCTGAGGCTTCTAAAAATAGTATTCAAATGAATGATAATTGTAGCAACTTCTGAACAATCCCTAATCATTTCCTGAAACCCACTCGACCAATAACACACTTCCCTGTGAAGCGGCACCAACTCCTGGTTTGAGTCCTGCCCATTTCTAGGCCAAGCCTTGCCCCCTCCAAGTATGGCAGGGGATAGAGATAACTTTGGTGGTTTTACAGTTACAGATAATGGTACGCTTGCTCATACCTACTCTTGTTTTGCTGCGTGCAGCTCTCAGTCAACTATTTCCTGTGTTGCATCTGCTGTGCTCATCATCTACATATTAAAAGGCTTTACCAACTACTGTATATCTGCCTGGCACAGAGCTGCTCTTGGGTCTTCGCACCACCCGTTATAAGTTGAAAACAATTCATTGTAATCTTTATATAAGCTGCCTATAGATAAGTGCCCAACTAGATTGGCTGCAGAGTCCATGTCATAATGCCAAGAGATCATCTGACAGTGTCATTTATCTGGATTACTTGTGTGGATTCACTGCAGTCTGCCTCAGTGAGCTTTGAAAGTTCAGCAGTTAACAGGGTTTAAGGTCAAGCTTCAGGAAGGTGTTAAATCCAAGCTGAGCACACATGTAGGGCTGCGTGGAGTCACGTCTCCTTTCTGAGGGAAACATTGGCTCAAGCCGGCCCAGAGTAAATCTCTCAGTGACTGTTTACTGTGAATGTTTGGTCTTGGTTATATTCACATGGTGACACTGGTGGTTTAGCTCATTGAATGAGCACATGACATTATTAGCTCATGCTGTGTATTTCTGTCACTGAATCCCCCCCCCCCCCCCCCCAGGAACTTGAACGGATAAGAGATATAGAAAATGATGGATGGATTGATGGATGTCCTTGATTGATTGGGGATGAATTTAAGATTCACGTTGGCTCACTTGCAAAATCTAGTTTCGTGCTTCTCTTCCAATTACCTTGAGACAATCTTCTGCGACCTGCTCGTGGTTTCTTGATTGACTCTGTCAAGAAAGTCTCTTCACTTAACAAATTCTTAGAAAGGAGAATTGTAAGAAGTACATATGCTTCCATTCCTCCCAACAACAAAGTTGAGTCAAATCAGCAAACAAACAGGACTATAACAGATCCAGTCAAATCCAGACAGATGTTGTCACACCCGAGACAAGCTCAGGCAGATATTAATTACTATTCTTCACAGAATTTGACTCGAGGATCATTTTTGCTGGAACAGGATACCATATTTGGTCCAACTCATGCTGCACATCACTTGACTCAAGTGTAAATGTCTAAATATCTGATCCAGCTCGTCAGTGGACGGTATGAAATGAGGGGATGACGCCAGCGTTATCTCACTCTTCGCTTTTGGAGGCCTCAAGCTCAGCGGTTTGTATGTGGCCAACTGGATTTTTTTGCAACCACAATCATAAGATGACAGTCAGTATGGGTGATGGGAAGTACAGGACTGCATGGGTCCAAAGATTCCATGCCTGCAACCAAAGACACCTGCCCAAAACCAAACTGCACCATTTATGACTGGAAAACTGAGACCCCGGTGACACAGACCTGAGCAGCAGCAAAATCAAACGTGGCTCCTATTATTAACTTTACAAGCTGTCTAAGCTGATGTAGAAGCCTGCTCCTCCTGGTGCTGCCTGACGGCGCGCTGACTCATATAATCCACCAATGATGCGATTCCTTGCCAAGAAAATTGTTAATAAAAATAAGCCACCCCCTTGTTATTTCAGCATTAATCCCCTTGTCACAGACAACAGTCACTCAAGAAGTGAAACGTCTCATTTCCTGCAGCTCACTTTACCTCTCGTTGTATGAGGCGTAGCAAAGATTAACAGGTAACTTCCACCGTTTGTCAGTTTGAACATTTTTAAATTCTACTCATACTCTAATTTATTGTTTATTTTACTGGAAGTTGGACAATAATTAACAAAATCGTAGAGTTGTCCATCAGAGCAGTCGGCCAACACTCATCGAGCTGACATCACCATCTTCCGCTGACAGCGTTCAGATCCTTGACAATCACCGACCAGATCATCTGATGACCCGCTTCCCAAAAACCAGCACTGACCGATCAGGACAATGACACCAGCTGTATGTTGGCCCTGATACTGGTTCGAACTGAAGTAAAGTCACTCTGCAGGGGTGGGATGGCAACACCATGGCAACATGTTAGAGGTAAGAAAAAATACTGTCTTCAACACCAGATGGAGGCTGAAAATCATGCAAAGGAGCACCAGAAAGCATAACTGAAGCGACAAACCCTGTGAAACAAATCATCTGCCCACACTCAGACACTTATTTTGAAATTGCCCTATCCTGTCCTGTCCCCAAGACCTGAAACCTGGAAAATCTCAGGAAAAACCTGTAGCTGTTCTGGTCCGACGGACAGTGAGGACGAGGGGTTCCCACAGACAGGCGACCCTACTGGCTGGAGCTGTTCCCCGTGTTCTGGGGTTTTCTGGGTGCCTTGGTGGCCTGGTCCTGACCTGCCTGCTATCCTGGACCGGGGGCATGTTGTCCTGGTCCCCCACAGCAGCTACAGTCAGCTACCCACAGCATCCAAGACAAACCGTAGGACACACATACACACACATATACACACATACACACACGCGGTGCACAACTGATACATAATCACACACTCAGACACTTATTTTGAAATTGCCCTATCCTGTCCCTCTCTTCCTGTCCTCAGTCCAATGAACCAATACCATTCCATCGTCATCTTCCGCTTATTCCTACACATTAAGGGTCACGGGGGGGGGTGGAGCCTATCCCAGTGTCAACGGGCGAGAGGCGGGGTTCACCCTGGACAGGTCACCAGTCCATCGCAGGGCCAACACACAGAGACGAACAACCATTCACACTCACATTCACACCTACGGTCAATTTAGAGTATCAATCAGCCTTGTCCCCAATTGCATGTTTTTGGACTGTGGAGGAAGCTGGAGTACCAGAGAGAACCCACACAGGAACACGGAGAACATGGAGACTCACACAGAAAGATCCCGTGCCCGAGCCGGGACTCGAACCCGGAACCTTCTAGCTGTGAGGCCACAGTACTAACCACTGCACCACCATGCAGCCCCAACACCATTCCTAATAAAGTAAAACACAAATGGCCACAGGAGGAGTTTATCAGGTTCCTCCTTTGCAGAGTAAAACTGCTTCAGTACAACGAGGCACCAGGAACATGGATGCTGCTGCTGAATGGGACAGGGGGAAAGAAAAAAGAAAAAAAAGAAACTGAAACAAAACACACCGGTTGGAATTTGCTTCTTTAAATTCCAGGATTGAGAGTTTGGTTTTGGTCCACTAAACAGGACCGCGCCACAGAGACGTGAGCGTGACACCATGAGACGAGTGTTTGTTGAAAACTGAACTTTACAAATAGCGTGATGGTGTTCCTCCACAATGGAAGAGTTTACATGGTTCCATCACCAGAAGAAGAGGAGGACTTCCGTCCTACTGAAGCCGGAGGGTCTGACGTGAGTCGAGCAGCAAATCCCCAGGTTCTGGCTTCATTACAGGGACTAAACTACATGAACTGAATACCTGGAAACCTTTTTTTCCTCCTGAGTTTCTTTCAATTTGTTTTTTTTTTTTTTTTGGATACCTCTTTAGCCTCTCTCCTTTATTTCTTTACAAGGCCAATATCAGTGCACATAAAAACTACCACTGAGCATGAAATGCCTCATGAGCTAAAACTCACTTGACGAGAGTGGAGCGGTTGAAGGGAGAGTCCAGCTCGTTCTAGCATGTCCACATTACAAATTATACCTTTGCATAATTTGATTTTCTTGGAGTATTATTGAGTTGCACTTCAATTACACTAAAATATGTCTTTAACATGTCTGCACATGTTTTTGCATGTGCTGCTGCAGCCTCACAGTAATCTAATAGTATTCAATTCAGAGCGTCACCTTGCTGGTTGATTTATGGGATCATTACTTGATCTAACCTCATAACGCTGCTCTGCCCTCAGAGTCGGGCTTGAATGAATCGGCCCTGTGAGAGGAGTTAAACAGCTGGACAACAATGATATAAAGCAGGCAAAACAAGTTATAAAACTCCTGTTGTTGTTTGGGGAACAATGTCCTGTTGTGTACCACATTTTATGGGATGCAGGGTGTTTGTTTAGTAGGCGTCTGACTTGGGTTTACATGACACACCTCTGCAGCTCAACGTTGCTTCATTCAACACTGCTGCTTTCAGGCATTCGTAGCCTGAGAATTCCAATGCAACAAGTAAAAGGGGAATACACACAGGTGGCTGCCATTTGTACGCTGATACACCCTCAGTTACTATCGCTTGAAACCATCCTCGTCTCTGTGTGCAGGTCAATTACAGTCCTGCTGTAACAGGAAGTGTTACTTATCTTCAGTAATGTGATGAGTTACAGACACAGGAAGTGAGTCTGAAGGCAGCTACACCAGTAACACCAGTGACACAAAGGTGGTGGTGGTGGTGGTGGGGCAGTATGTGTACTCTTCACACTGACAAATGCTGATGAGATTAAGAGGTGCTGATAAGCCGATGGCGTCGGAACGCCGAGTGTAAACACTCCCGGGGTGTGATGTCAGTGGAGGTGGTGGTTCTGGCCGATGCAGCAGGAGACAGCGCTCAACCGCCAGCAAAACCCGAAACAAACACCACCACTTTCTCATTTACAACCAGTTGACAATACAACAGCGACCATGAACGCTTTCCAATTCTTTCCAGGACCATAAGCTCTGCCTCTGCCAAAGAGGTCACATGATCAGTGGGGTGCGTCTGTGTATTTTTTGTATTTTGCAGAATATCTTTAAAAAACGATGGATTTAAATGAGATATGCTAAAAAGACAGGTGTCGTTAAGGCCAACATGTTTCTAACTTTTGGAGGCGATGAGGATCAAACCGATGATTTTGATACAATCTTCACTCTTAGAGCAACGCAGGGTTGGGTCCTAAAACCTGTAAACACATTCTCATTTTTAAACATCTGGTTCCCTGGACTCCAGTCCACCAGTAAACACCAGACCGGTGGATGGTGGAGGTTCAGTTCTACATCAGATCCACCAGTAAACACCAGACCGGTGGATGGTGGAGGTTCAGTTCTACATCAGATCCACCAGTAAACACCAGACCGGTGGATGGTGGAGGTTCAGTTCTACATCAGATCCACCAGTAAACACCAGACCGGTGGATGGTGGAGGTTCAGGTCTACATCAGATCCACCAGTAAACACCAGACCGGTGGATGGTGGAGGTTCAGTTCTACATCAGATCCACCAGTAAACACCAGACTGGTGGATGGTGGAGGTTCAGTTCTACATCAGATCCACCAGTAAACACCAGACCAGTGGATGGTGGAGGTTCAGTTCTACATCAGATCCACCAGTAAACACCAGACTGGTGGATGTTGGAGTGGTGGAATCTTAAAAACCTGGGTTGCTAAAAAGAGTCTAAAGGAGCCTACAGAGGTCATGGAGGTCATTAAAGGTCATCTGGGGAAACACAATAAGCCTAAAGCTCAGTGGTGGTGACCTTGAAGTCATGTGACCCTGGAGCAGTTCCTCCATAGGCTAACATTAGCTTAGCACTGCTACTCGTTGCATTCAGGCTTCCAGCACCTTCAGAGTGGAATTCATTAATTGATAAGAGTCAAGATTACAAAGAAAACATGTTGTTAGACCCGGAGCTGATGTCCAGAGGAACAGCCTTACTGGCCTTTTGTCAGGGGAAGCCACGGAGATGCCCACTCCCAGGTTCATCACCCATGGCCTGTATGGTGGACTTATTGGCTCTGGGGGCTCTCTCGTGTTTTTCAAAACAAATAGTTGCGGTCATAAGGTCCAGGAAAGACCCTGGTTGAGGGTGAAGTACACACTCTTGTCCCAGCAGCAGTTGCTCTGAGTGTCTCAAAGTGACCTGAGAGGCTTTACAGTCAATTGGAGTTAATTGACAGCCTGCTGCTTCTCATGGTGTTGTGAAAGGGCAACTGACACGACTCAGTTGGCTGTGACTCCCTGTTTAACAACCTGGAACACATTCCATGATTAGTTTATCCTGTTACAGGTAGATATGAATCTCTGGATAAACAGAAGTGTGAGCAAAAGATGTGTATTCTCATCAAAGAATGAAGTACAGAGCGTCTGCCTGCAGGTCTGCAGTCAGTATCCCAGCACAAGCTGTGTCAAAACAATTCACGGGTTCGTCAGACTTCCAGGTATCTTGATGACAGCAAAGAAGCTCCCTGTTCCAGTTCAGCCCCACTCAAGTAATCAACAACAGGTTTGAGATTGCTTCTCATGAATGACTGTGATGAATGATTTGTTGAGTCACACTGCATAAAATGTATTATTTCTTTGTTGGTGATGTTTCCCAGAGGGTTACTCACAAGATGCTGCAGGCGAACGAGATGCTCTGTGACAGCGGCCTGAAAGCTACAAATTATGTACTTGAAAATAAGACATCAGAATGAGTCACAGAGGCCACAGCAACCTTCTCCTGACAGCAGCGCCATCTCTGTCAGTGGTGCACACACACAGAACCACCTGTTTCACTCTGCCAAAGCCACGAGAGAGAGAGAGAGAGAGGGAGAGAGGGAGGGAGAGAGAGAGAGAGCGAGCGAGCTCAATGCCGAGTGTTTTTCCATGACGTCTCTGGTATGAGAGCGCGTCGCATGTGTATTTCCTCTTGGACATCAGAGAGAGTTTGTGCTTGCTGCATGATACCAACATCAGGAAGTCAGAGAGAGACAATTACTGATGCAAAGATCTAATAGTTTGGAGGGGAAGCACAACGTCTCAACTCTTACCAGAGGAAGAGAGGCCAATGTGTCTAACAACCCAGAGAAAAAGTCGCAGTTGCTGCAACCTCAACCCAAACTAAGCAGAACTGACGGTGAACCTCACGAAGAGCAGCTTCGCCCGTGGCATCAACTGTGTCTGCGTGCCGTGACAACGTGGACTTTTGCAACACGAAATGCTCCTGTGACATGAACATACGTGCAAAGGGTGGCGATAAAGAGGAAACACGTAACTTGATGCCACGCAATGTCGCACTTTGGCCCAGTTTCACACACAATGTGGCTTTCTGAGTAAAGTGACCAGTGTTTATTGCAATTTCCAAGATTGTTTCTTCAAAAAGTCAATGAATTTGCAAAAAAACCCAAACTTTCATCGACTACTTATTTGAATTAATAATAATAATAAAAATCCATAATTAGAACAATTAAACCATTTGAATATGACTATTATTTTGATGACAGGTTCAGCAAACCCCAACATGACCAGGTCAGGTGGGTAATGACAGCTTTGGTCTGACGCGGAGCCAAACGCCGCTGGTCCATCGGAGTCATGGACGTGTTGAAGGACGATTTTGTCCGTAACGACTGAGGCCTCGTCTGACATTCGTTTGATTTTCTCAGTGAGTTTCTACGATGTCCAGCTGAAACCTTCGGCTGACGGAACTCAAGATTCCTGCAGTGCCAAAGACAAAGTCATTTTTTTACTACGATTAAAAACAGATACAGTGGTTAAAATCAAGCGCGAACAGTTGAAACTCGCAGACTTTTGACATTCAACTGAACAGTTTAACACCCAAGACTAATTTCTCCCTCTGATTTCACTGAGAACAGAACGAGGACAAAGAAGTTCAAGCAAACAAGCCCTGCAACAGGCTGGTGAGCAGCCTTGGTCTCTGGAGGCCCCGCTGTCTGGGCTCTGCTCGGTGACGTCTGTCTTTTCTGTTTTGGAGGCCGTTCTTGTCATCGTATTTATCAAAGTCAGACTCATTCTTGAATCGTGTAATTATGATCATGGCGGGTTCCTTCAGGTCAGGAGGTCCAGGAGGGAATCCAGAACTCTACGACTCATTAAAGTGGTCACGGAACAAGCAGCTGACATAGGAAAGACCGGTGCCAGCACACAGAGGTAAGAGTCAACGGCTGTTTTCAAAGACAGCAGCTGTCAAGGAGGCGGCCGGTCAGAACAGATTGACGCACATCAGAGAAGACGGGCAGAATGTTGGCAACGGGTCCAGCGTTTAGGGGCCGACCCGGTCGGACCAGGAATAAAAAGTAGAGCAGAGCTGATGGATGCTGAGTGGTACGGAGCATCTGCTGAAATAACAGCAGCAAACAATGAAAACTGAGGAAGAGGAAGATGTTCCACGACAGAAACAGGAAGCAGGTTTGCTCTGGTAGGAAACAGGTTCTGACTCAGGCCCCGGATGAAAAACGGTTCAGCAGTTCAGGAACAAAGGATGTCCGATGAATACTGCGATGCTGCGAGCAGGAAGCAGAAGAACAGCTTTTATTAAAAGAAGTAATGATGCATGCGTGGGTGGGGCTTGACAGCGTTGGCGTGACCTGTTCTAGGCAGGTGAGTTACTGGGGCGGAAGGACAAAACCAGTCAGAGGACACAGCACACTTCCTCCTCCTAAAGTTCTGGTAGCTGAAGTGTTGTACAGCCAGACTGACAGTAAACTGGACAAACAGCGCCCCACACTGGACGAGTCTAGAATAGCATGATACCTAACTGTACTCACAGAGTTCTACTGATCTGAGCCGAAACCCAGTTCCATCTGGGTTAACAAGTTCTAGAATTTCCTTTCTATCCCCGAATCATATTTTGAAGTGATAGATATTTCTGACTGGCTGCTTGTTAGCAATTATTCCCACTTAATCCTCAAAAAACCAGAAATCATCTGGACAGATATTTGTATGTTTGCATTCATCAGTCACCATCAAGTCTTGCACCCAGACGTTCCTCAGTTGCCGTGCCAAAGCACCATCCTTCACTGCCTTTGTGTGTGCAAACCGGCTTTGAAAGGAAAAACCCTCGAAATAAGTCACAGGGGCCAACACGTCAGCCGTGTAGCTTGCAGCTCCCGGCGCCGCAACCACGTGGCTGAGCAGATTCCTGCCTTCAGATCCACTTCCTTGACTTTGACGTGAGATCCAGCGTTGATCATCACAGATGTTCTCCTGCTGACTCTGCGTCTGAGTCAGTATCTCCCATGTGCTCCGAAGTCCTGCACATGACCAAACTCCACGGATCATCGTCGCCTGGGAAGGTGTCACATGGAGGTTGTAAGTCTCAGAAAACAGGCAGAAACTTGCAAAAGGCTATATTGAATTTGGAGTTATCCAGTAGAACAAGGTTTTTTTTAGGGCCTGAGCCAGAAGGTACTTCAGGCGAAGACCCTATCATGTTTGCTGGGCAGAGCAACACATTAGCAGCACTAAAAACACTAAAAACAGACACTAAACAGTGTCCCAGGCCCCCCCTAAACCCATGAGGCAGCTGGGCCAGACGGCCTGGAGCCGGTTTTCACATACACACCATTCAAAACCTGGTACTAGACTGTTCTTGTTTTGTTTTTGTTTTTACGGGTCAAATCAGGCATGATGGTGATTTTCCACTGCACATGAAATAAAGACCAAGTTCCCCCGAACCGCGAGTCAACTCAGAATGAATGAAAGTCCCAAAAGTGAGTCCCAGCAGTCCTGCTTTATGTCGAGTTTAGGGGAAATAACAGAGAAATGTCAAGCTGATTTGAGAGAAGAACTTCCCTCGGCTTAATAACAACAACAACAACAATAATGATAATAATAAATATACAGTAATTGCAATAGTTATTTTTGGTTGTTTTTTCTTTTTATCAGGTTGTAGCGTTTGTTCATTAATTGGAAAAATTGTTAAGGTTGTTCCAGCTGTCCCTGGTCTCCCCTATTATGTTGTGAAGGTGCTTTATACTGAACTCTCCTTTGGTTTGCAGCCAAGTTTCACGTTTTCTCATATTTGTATTACATAAGTCTCTATTAAAGTCCCAGTAGGAAAACACTTGAACTATTTCTGAGGGATGAACCGAAGCCCCGCTTTCATGGCTGCACTGGAATCTTGACAGACCACTCACATCACAAAGAAACATGTGTGTCAGGGTTTCATGTCTAAATTTATGACGCAGGCCTCTCAAGTCTTGCTGCTCTGAAATAGACCGACCCATATCTTAGCACAGCAGCCTTTTTAGGCCCTATACAACCTCACCCATTTGTGTCAGTGACATACGATGGCAGAAGGTCGCGTCTAGACAAATCATTATATCAGGTCAGGGAACAGATTCGGCCTCCTCAGCTGGAAGCTGATGTAAGACGCCCCGGTGAGTGAGAAAGCGCCACTATTCGTTGAGCTGGAGTGACAACGTGTTGACACTACTGCAAGTAAAAAATTGTTTTGCAGGCCCTCTTTAAAAATCCGGGCCAGCGCGAGCTCAGGACCAGCTGCTTTTAATGCTGAAGATTATCTGCCCTTCAAGGCTTGTGTTACACTCATGGAGCAAAATTAACTCCCTGCTGTGAGGACAACAACGGATCACCTGATATCAGTCGATTACCCAGGGGACAAAATGAAGACAATCTATTATTGATGTGGGAGTCGAAATGCGCAGTATTTATTCATGAAAGAAACTAATATTAGACTTCATACAGAACGTGGTGGCATAGACGAAACATTCAACGAGCTAAACGTGCTGATAATAACATGTTAATTACAAATAAACCACAATACAAACACATACAGACCCGACCCCCAACCGTACAGTTCCCCTTGTCGTCACCAGGCTGCTGAGTCTGGCGCAGCTGCAGCGTCTCCACGCTGTCCGACCTCACTGTGTCAGTTCCTTTGAGTTGGTCCATGTAAATGTGTCAGACCACTTCAGATTTTGTACTTCTCAATACTAGTTGTGCTGCATTGCTCTTGTATGCCTCCATGATGTGGGCCTGTCACACTGACCTTTGACCTTTGAACACCAAACTCTTTTCAGTTCCTCCTTCAGTGCCATTCCAGAGGTACCGGGTTAGAGAGAAGGACGGAGGGATGCTGGCCCACGCCTGTCACAGGCACTGCAGTTAAAGGGATCGTTCTACCTATCAAAGTGCTCCCTGGTGGTGGTGCAACCACCCTTGAGGGGATTGCTGACAGGTAACCAGCTGATGAGGAAGTCAGGAGGTTTTCTTCTTCTTTTCTTACAGCACTAGACAGGGAGCAGAAGACTGGATGGAGAGAGAAAGACTGGATGGGGAGAGGAAGACTGGATGGAGAGAGGAAGACTGGATGGAGAGAGGAAGACTGGATGGAGAGAAGAAGACTGGATGGGGAGAAGAAGACTGGATGGAGAGAGGAAGATTGGATGGAGAGAAGAAGACTTGATGGAGAGAGGAAGACTGGATGGAGAGAAGAAGACTGGATGGAGAGAGGAAGACTGGATGGAGAGAGGAAGACTGGATGGAGAGAAGAAGACTTGATGGAGAGAGGAAGACTGGATGGAGAGAAGAAGACTTGATGGGGAGAAGAAGATTGGATGGAGAGAGGAAGACTGGATGGAGAGAGGAAGACTGGATGGAGAGAGGAAGACTGGATGGAGAGAAGAAGACTGAATGGAGAGAAGAAGACTGGATGGAGAGAAGAAGACTGGATGGAGAGAGGAAGACTGGATGGAGAGAAGAAGACTGAATGGAGAGAAGAAGACTGGATGGAGAGAAGAAGACTGAATGGACAGAAGAAGACTGAATGGACAGAAGAAGACTGGATGGAGAGAAGAAGACGATGGAGAGAAGAGGACTGGATGGAGAGAAGAAGACTGAATGGAGAGAGGAAGACTGGATGGAGAGAGGAAGACTGGATGGAGAGAAGAAGACTGAATGGAGAGAGGAAGACTGAATGGGGAGAAGAAGACGATGGAGAGAAGAAGACTGGATGGAGAGAAGAGGACTGGATGGAGAGAGGAAGACTGGATGGAGAGAAGAAGACTGAATGGAGAGAAGAAGACGATGGAGAGAAGAAGACTGAATGGAGAGAAGAAGACTGGATGGAGAGAAGAAGACTGGATGGAGAGAGGAAGACTGGATGGAGAGAAGAAGACTGGATGCAGAGAGGAAGACTGGATGGAGAGAAGAAGACTGGATGCAGAGAGGAAGACTGGATGGAGAGAAGAAGACTGGATGCAGAGAGGAAGACTGGATGGAGAGAAGAAGACTGGATGGAGAGAGGAAGACTGGATGCAGAGAGGAAGACTGGATGGAGAGAAGAAGACTGGATGCAGAGAGGAAGACTGGAGGGAGAGAGGAAGACTGGATGGAGAGAAGAAGACTGAATGGAGAGAAGAAGACTGGATGGAGAGAGGAAGACTGAATGGAGAGAAGAAGACTGGATGGAGAGAAGAAGACTGGATGGAGAGAGGAAGAGTGGATGGAGAGAAGAGGACTGGATGGAGAGAGGAAGACTGGATGGAGAGAAGAAGACTGAATGGAGAGAGGAAGACTGGATGGAGAGAAGAAGACTGGATGGAAAGAAGAAGACTGGATGGAGAGAGGAAGACTGGATGGAGAGAAGAAGACGATGGAGAGAAGAAGACGGAATGGAGAGAAGAAGACTGGATGGAGAGAGGAAGACTGGATGGAGAGAGGAAGACTGGATGGAGAGAGGAAGACGATGGAGAGAAGAAGACTGGATGGAGAGAGGAAGACTGGATGGAGAGAAGAAGACTGGATGGGGAGAAGAAGA
The DNA here is from genome assembly GCF_037954235.1 of Aulostomus chinensis. Lineage (NCBI taxonomy): Eukaryota > Metazoa > Chordata > Actinopteri > Syngnathiformes > Aulostomidae > Aulostomus > Aulostomus chinensis. The sequence continues at coordinate 1,835,155 of NC_141327.1, read as the reverse complement.
CTGGATGGAGAGAGGAAGACTGGATGGAGAGAAGAAGACTGGATGGAGAGAGGAAGACTGAATGGAGAGAGGAAGACTGAATGGAGAGAAGAAGACTGGATGGGGAGAAGAAGACTGGATGGGGAGAAGAAGACTGGATGGAGAGAGAGAGGAAGACTGGATGGAGAGAGGAAGACGATGGAGAGAAGAAGACTGGATGGAGAGAGGAAGACTGGATGGAGAGAAGAAGACTGAATGGAGAGAAGAAGACTGGATGGAGAGAGGAAGACTGGATGCAGAGAGGAAGACTAGATGGAGAGAAGAAGACGATGGAGAGAAGAAGACTGAATGGAGAGAAGAAGACTGGATGGAGAGAAGAAGACTGGATGGAGAGAGGAAGACTGGATGGAGAGAAGAAGACTGGATGCAGAGAGGAAGACTGGATGGAGAGAAGAAGACTGGATGCAGAGAGGAAGACTGGATGGAGAGAAGAAGACTGGATGCAGAGAGGAAGACTGGATGGAGAGAAGAAGACTGGATGGAGAGAGGAAGACTGGATGCAGAGAGGAAGACTGGATGGAGAGAAGAAGACTGGATGCAGAGAGGAAGACTGGATGCAGAGAGGAAGACTGGATGGAGAGAAGAAGACTGAATGGAGAGAAGAAGACTGGATGGAGAGAGGAAGACTGAATGGAGAGAAGAAGACTGGATGGAGAGAAGAAGACTGGATGGAGAGAGGAAGAGTGGATGGAGAGAAGAGGACTGGATGGAGAGAGGAAGACTGGATGGAGAGAAGAAGACTGAATGGAGAGAGGAAGACTGGATGGAGAGAAGAAGACTGGATGGAAAGAAGAAGACTGGATGGAGAGAGGAAGACTGGATGGAGAGAAGAAGACGATGGAGAGAAGAAGACGGAATGGAGAGAAGAAGACTGGATGGAGAGAGGAAGACTGGATGGAGAGAGGAAGACGATGGAGAGAAGAAGACTGGATGGAGAGAGGAAGACTGGATGGAGAGAAGAAGACTGGATGGGGAGAAGAAGACTGGATGGAGAGAGGAAGACTGGATGGAGAGAAGAAGACTGGATGGAGAGAGGAAGACTGAATGGAGAGAGGAAGACTGAATGGAGAGAAGAAGACTGGATGGGGAGAAGAAGACTGGATGGGGAGAAGAAGACTGGATGGAGAGAGAGAGGAAGACTGGATGGAGAGAGGAAGACGATGGAGAGAAGAAGACTGGATGGAGAGAGGAAGACTGGATGGAGAGAAGAAGACTGAATGGAGAGAAGAAGACTGGATGGGGAGAAGAAGACTGGATGGAGAGAGGAAGACTGGATGGAGAGAAGAAGACTGGATGGAGAGAGGAAGACTGAATGGAGAGAGGAAGACTGAATGGAGAGAAGAAGACTGGATGGGGAGAAGAAGACTGGATGGGGAGAAGAAGACTGGATGGAGAGAGGAAGACTGGATGGAGAGAAGAAGACTGAATGGAGAGAAGAAGACTGGATGGAGAGAGGAAGACTGGATGGAGAGAAGAAGACTGAATGGAGAGAAGAAGACTGGATGGAGAGAAGAAGACTGGATGGAGAGAAGAGGACTGGATGGAGAGAAGAAGACTGGATGCAGAGAGGAAGAGTGGATGGAGAGAGAGAGGAAGACTGGATGCAGTCGAGCAGGTGTACCTGTGAAATCAATCAACACCTTGCTGTGAATTTCACGTTTACATCCTTCTGGAAAGTACCTGATGAATCCAGGTACTCGCGTACACGCTGAGCAGGTTAACTGGGCAGACAACGCCCTCTGGTGGCCTCTCTGATATGAACCAGTAAAAAAAACCCTTGGGAAAGAGCAGACCAGGTAACAACACTTAGTTTTTGTATTTCAGATTAAAGGAATTCATGCAACGGTTTGTAATAAAGTAAGAGAGAAGCTCACACCACTTAAAATGTCTGTTCTCATAGTGGATTAGGATGAAGAACCAGAACCCTAACCCCCTACCAACCTTTACTCTATCATGTGCACTAACGAAGTGTCATCGTTGTCTCTAACTGGGTCAAACGGCAGCTGACTCACCGGGAGTAAATGCTAAAAAGGGAAGTTTTCACTTTGCACAGCCAACACGCACAAGAAGAAATGTTGATGTTTTTCTGCCACAACACTGGAAACGCTTGTATTTGTTAAGAATGATTTTTCATCAGGAGGCGGCCCGGTGGAGCAGTGGTCCTCACTGTGGCCCCCAGCAAGAGGGTTGTGGGTGGAGCAGTGGTCCTCACTGTGGCCCCCAGCAAGAGGGTTGTGGGTGGAGCAGTGGTCCTCACTGTGGCCCCCAGCAAGAGGGTTGTGGGTGGAGCAGTGGTCCTCACTGTGGCCCCAGCAAGAGGGTTGTGGGTGGAGCAGTGGTCCTCACTGTGGCCCCCAGCAAGAGGGTTGTGGGTGGAGCCCCGGCTGCAGCACGGGGTCTTTCTGTGTGAGTCTCCATGTTCTCCCTGTTCCTGCTGGGTTCTCTCTGGTACTCCAGCTTCCTCCACAGTCCAAAGACATCAAGAGGGGACCAGGTTAATCCAGACTCTAAATTGACCGTAGGCGTGGCTGGGAGAGCCAATGGTTGTCTGTCTCTATGTGTTGGCCCTGCCATGGACTGGTGACCTGTCCAGGGGGAAGGCTGCTGGGATAGGCTCCACCCCCACCACCCTCAACAGGAGAAGAGGGGGAACATGGAGGGATGGATGGATGGCGTTTTCATTCAAGTTCTGAATAACTGCACAAGCGCTAACTGAACTCTGCGTACATTCCTCCAGTCCTGTATCATAGACGTAAAACACCACATCCCAAGCAGTATTTTGTGTTCATACAAGTACTGCTGTATTAGTACACACATACACCAACCACAGCTTTGTCATTTAACTATTTATTTATATTTAGAAAATATGCAGCATTATGCATCATGCTCACATAACATCTTTGGTATTTGGCAGTCCAACAGCATATTGTGTTCCAAACGCTAACAGAGGCATTAAAATATTGAGGTGTACTCTTAAACTTCTACAAATTTAGAAAATACAAAACATCTAAAAAACAGTTTACAAAAAATAGAATTTTCTGTCTAACTCTACCTGAGCTGAGCTATTAGCAGGTTTATACACACAGCTGTTTCCTCTCACCTGGCCGAAGCGTGCTGACGTCACTCATGTTGAATCAACAAGTTTCAGCTTCTCCAACATGAAATCACAGTAAAGGTCATCGGGTTTATTATGGCGGCTGGTTTATTTACGCTGGTTTGGCCAGTAACAATCACCTGGTCTCTCTGGTTCCCACTCCTACCTGTGGCTTTCGCAGCTTCCTTCACTTGGCTGACCATCAAAGGTACAATTTGTCCCTCATAAGAACAAGCTCGGGCTTTGTATCCTACACCACTAAGGCCAACTGAGGCTAAATTCCTTAGCATGAGCCGGCATCCATTTAACACTTGAAAAAGGTGATAATCTTCGTGAGGGGACATCCAAGATGGCTGCTGCTACGGCGAAGAGCTCCAGAGGCTCCTGGTCACGCCGTGTAACTCTGGGTTTAGGATACAGCTGCAGCTCTGACCAAATACCTCTGACAGTAACTCACTATCGCCCCCTAGGGAGCAAAGAGCTATTATGTCCCAACACTGACCAGCGCTATCTTGTTCAGGTGCTTACAAATTGTCACTTTTAATGAACTTCAGCCCGGCGCCACCTCCCTGCTACAGAGTGTCACAGCTGACTCTGTGTGTGAGTGGAGCAGGTCAACGTTTCTATCAGGCACTGACATAAATCTACAAGAATAAAAGCATCACGATAAACATGAGCGTGGGAACCTCTGATGGTAAAAGACGATGCTAAAATGGTCCGAAAAATTCAAGGAATGACAGGAGACTTTGACGGGAATCAAAGTATGAACCCGCCATGTGGCCACAGGACTTTTTACGCCATGTGGTTCCTCCGAGGCGCCGCGCTGCACCTAAACCAGACTCAGGTGAGAGGGTTGGGGGTTAAAAGCTGAACACCTTCACACGACCAGGTGACGACTCAGTGTTGATAAGAGAACTTCGAACTATAAAACCGACAGCTTGCAGTTGCAGGTAAAGCACTAACGCATCAATCCAACAGTGTCATGAGGAAGTGATTAGCCAGGATTCCGGCCACCAGCACCACCACCATGGCAACCAAGGTCAGCCCACGCCGTAGAACCAGCTGGGTCACTGAGAGGACATCTCCCACTGTGGTCGTAGCAGAGGTAGCCTGATCTGGGACCTCCTGGTCCTTCTCGGCGCTCTCACAGCTGGACCCAGTAGCGGTGACCTGGTCCTGGTTATGGTTCGAGTCTAGAGATTTAAAAGCAAACATTTCCTTTAAACCTTGAGAGACGAGCAGCTGCGACCAGCGAATGTGCCAGCACGCACCTGTGTTCTCCTTCTCTTGGTCTGCTTTGGTCTGGACTCCGGCTCTCACAAGGGCCTGGACAGAGACAAGGAAGTTGTTAGTCTGAGTTGGTTCCAGCTGCGGCTGTGGGAGCAGTGCAGCTACACACCTCATCCGCAGCCTTTTTCCAGTCCAGTTTGCAGAGAAATGTGATGAAGAAAATGGACTGCATGACCACGCAAACGGTAAGTCCTGTCCAAAGTCCTGTTTGAGAGGAGAAAGACGCTTTCCTGAATCTCCCTTCACGAGCAGGACATGTGATGACGAATCTTCATGGCTGCATCTTACCAACAATGCCCATTTTGGCTGCGAACATCAAGGACACGCCGATGGGGAAGCCGATGAAGTAGTAACCCACCAGGTTGCACAGCGCACCAATCAGCTGCTTCCCTGCTCCTCTGAGCACGCCTCCAGCCACGCCCTGTCCATGTCAAACACACATGTTCTCAAACCAGCTTCCCCGCACATTCATGGGCCTAAAAACTCTTATTTCTGTCAGGAAGCTGCTGTAGAAACGGATTCTCACCGCGACGGCGTCGGCAAGGTGCACGAAGAAGAATACGACCATGACATCTGACACCCTCTGAAGAATGTCTCTGAAAGATGGAGAAGACAGAATACTGGTGAGCAACTCAACTACTACAACTAATTCATGTACTACTACTAAATGTAGCTGCTATGACGTCCACGTGTCCCGATGTGTCATGCATGACGTAGTAGAGGCTGGAACATCGCTGTCCTGTCACTGAAAATTATATTGGGAGTTTTATCACTCATTGCACAGCCCTCATGACCATGGACACATGTAACATGACGTAACACACCACAGAAACATTCTCCTCCTACAGAGATTAAAGTTTGTTTCTCAACTAATAAGTTAAGCTGTAACTGGGGAGGCTATGTGTAACCAGTAAGCCCAGTTAGCGGTGCCTGATGGGACAGACTGAGCTCAGTCAGCAGGGACACGACCACCTCCACGTGGAACTGTCTGGTTGGGCGTTGACTCACTCCTCCGAGGTGAAAATGTATCCGATGACATTCCTGGAGATGCTGAGACTCGCTCCAACGAAACACGCAGTTATGACTGCGACAGGAACAGAGAACAAGAGGTTAACAGAAATAAAACGGATGAGGTCAGTATGAGGGGGGTCATCGTATCGCTGAAGATAAACTTCACACCAAGCATGTTTACGCCTGAGAGATTCATGTCAGATGTCCACTGTGATTCTTGACTTATCAGACGCTGACATCACTTCCTCCTTCGGGACACACACACACGATGAAGTGTCCTCATGAGGTTTTAGCATTCACCGGTCTAAGAGTTCTCTTCATCATACGAATGTTTCATTCCCAAGCAACAGAATTAACCTCATCACAATGAAACCTATTGTCCTCCTGAGAGCCAGCTGTTCTTCATGAGCAGGTAAACCTGCTGCTAACGTCCATATAAGGTCAGAGGTCACTTACGGGTGAGTACAGGAGCAGAGCTACAGAGGAGGACATAGAATTACAACAGAACCATGCACCAGATGTTGTAGTCAGCTCTTACAGTCAATTAAAATGTTAGAGAATAATACAGAAAGTTAATAATAACAGTATCTATAAAATACTTGATGCTTGCAGCTCTCATTAGAGCCACTAACGTCCGGACAGTGGGGAGGTGGGGGGGTCGGAGCTCTAGCTGTGTATTTTCTGCCATGTCAGCAGAAGCAAGAGTTTGTCTGCGTTGGACGAGACCTCAGAGGACGAACGGCTCGTGTACGTGACCCAACGCGTGACCTCATCATGCAGAGAGCCTGTTTGTTCTGTGCATGTTCTGCAGTAACCTGTTCGACATCTTACAGGCAGAGATGATGGGAACTTTGCTGGACAGCTTGGCTTGCTTGATGTTTCCTGCACCGAGGGCATTCCCGACCCGGACGCTCGCAGCAGCAGAGAATCCCATCGGGAACTGTGAAGGAAAGCGGCGTCACTGGCTGCTCCGGCTGCAGCGTTTATGATGAATTCACCCTTCATCTCACCATGTAAGCTACAACCGCCAGCTCATAGGTTATCGACTGAGCTCCCAGCTCCGCCTCGCTGATGACGCCGGCAAGGAACCCTCCCACCTCAAACATCCACCACTCCAGGCACAGCATGAGCATGCTGGGGATGGCCAGCTGCACGAAGGGGCCCCACTCCTGGAGGCAGTCCAGGGACCAACCTGAAGGTCAGAGTCCAGCCGTCCAGAGAGATGGTGAAATACAGAGCGACCTTTCATTTAATCAGATGAGACACTGAATCCCTATGATGAGGCGAGGAGATCACTCAATAACCCCAATTCCTCAAAGATGAGCTCTGTAGCCTCTCCTCTCCACGCCGTTACACAGTGACACACAGTTACTCATTCAAACAAACATTACACGCCGGAGCGTCAGACCACAGTGGCGGAACGCCAACGTGCGTGCGGAGAAGATGCTGCCACTGCTGTGAGGAAACAGGTGAAAGCAGCCAATCCAATCAGAGCACAGAATCCAGCTTTTCTATCAATACTGCGTTTCAGGATGAGAGGAGAGGAGAACTGACCCCCCCACGTGGCCTTGTGCAGTCCCCTCCAGCAAATATACATGAATAAGACCACGGCCAGCACATACTGGGAGATGGCGTTGGCTGCTGCAGATCCCCTTCAAGAAGAAGAAAAGAGACATTCACTTCCTGGCAGGTAGAACCAGACGCTGTTCACACTTTGAGTCCAAACACTGGTAGAACTTTTAAAATAGCGGTGACAAAGACAGGTCTCATACAAATATCCTGTAACCGGAATAAGTTACACTGTTAAGATGCAGGAAAACTCACGCAACCCCCAATTCCAGATAGTAGAGGAAGACGTAGTTGATGACAGCGTTGAGGACATTTCCTACCGCTCCTGTTACCACCTGAGGCCAAATAATCCCCTGGAAGACAAACAGCACCATCTGGTCGTGACTTTCGCCTTCATCCCTGCCATCCCATCCTGTATCATCATGTTTGACGTCGGCGAAACTGCACCTGATTCTGAAGATACCTTCCCTGCAGCTGGTACATGAAGGCAGCCTGAGGACGGACGGAGCTGATCAGAGCTAAAGAGTAGTGACCGAGCAAAGAGTGGATACCTGACGCCAGAGTGTGGACTCACAGGGAGAGCAGGCATGAAGATCTTCACGTAGAGCTGAGAGAGGCTGCGGAGCAGGAGACCAAGGGCGAGCGTCAAAGTATGAAGGACAACTCATCAGCAGCACTCTCGCTCAAATTAAGGACATCAGGTGCATTTTCCCCACCTGCATTAAATCGTTGTGACATTTTTGGACAGCTTATCTATTGTTAGCCGTCTCTCCTAGCTTCCAGCTAAATGTACGTGGCTGGCTCTGTCTACATTCTGGAGTCACACAGAATAAATGCAGGAGGGAAAAAAGGTCTCTGGGCTCAAGGCTCCTGTTGGTGAGTCATTGAGAAACACTTGGAGGCTGAGCTTCCTGTTAAAAATCAACTTCACAATATTAACAGGGACACTCTTCTGTCCAGTACTTCATCTCCATACGCGTAACCTCAGAGTTGTCAAGTTCATGGCCACTGCAACGAACTGTGACCCACTGTGCCAGCGTCTCTTGGCTCTTGTTCAGCTCCCAAATGAAGACACATGTAACAGTAAATCATTCATCCCCTCCAGCAGCCCGTGAAACCTGGCTAATCCAGCCAGCCGGCCACCTGAGCCCTCAGCATCGTCTCCACTGGTTTGTCATCCTGTTTCTTAGTGAGACCAGAGAACCACCAGAAACACCTCCACAACACTGAAGAGCTGGACTGAGGCTGACTGAGGGAAAGGGTCATTTCCTCCACTGACGCCACAGCAGAATTCAAGCCCTCCTACTGATAATAGTGCGATAATTTAGAGACAGAGAAAGTCTGATGCCAGGTAGGAGGCTGTGATGCATCGGTGAGAATATCATGTTCCCGAATTGAATAACTCATCCCACAGGGTTGATCCTGGTGGTTTAAGGGGACCTACAATGCTCCATTCCAGATTTATTAAAGAGTCACGCTGCATTCAAAGAGAAAAATCCTCGTTTATGTTGTACTGGCCCTGCAGTCCCCCCCCCCCCCCCCCCCCACCCTCCTCTGACCTTCCTCTTCCAACTCCAGGAAGGCAGCACGCTGTGCTTGTGAGCACCACCTCATCCTCCTGGAAGCTGGTTAGAAACACACTAGCAGGCTGCTATTGTTGTGCACGGTAGTCACACACTAAGGGTGGCTTCAGCTGTGATATCTGACACAACAAGACGACCGGCCGCTGCTAATTCTCCACTCCACAAAGCCCCTGAAGCTTCTTTCAGCTCAATGTTTGGATTTCCTGGCCCTCGGCTGATGAGTCCCTCATAAATGTGTGTATCTGTGTGTCTGGATGTGACCACAAATCCACGGCGTCGCCGGTGGAGATACTGAGGGTGAGTGTTGTTTCGGGGATGGAATGGTGACTGACCTGGCGACCTCTGGGCTCTGTCTGACAGCGAGGAGGAGAGGTTCTGTGTTGATGAGGATCGCCCAGCAGGGGAAACAGGCCAGCAGCAGAATCAGAACCCCCCTCTGGAGGATCACACCTACACGCTTCAAGTTACCGCTCCCATACGTCTGCGTGAACCAGAGACACACAGCCACACCACAACCCGGTCAAAGAAAACTAACCCGATACAAAAGCCCTGTGTTGCTGCTGGGTAAGGAGATCCAGAACAACCTGGGACCCAGCTGGAGGAGGCGTGAGATGCTCTTGGTTAGAGAAACAAAGCGAGGGTTGATGACGCTACCTGAGATATGAGGGTGTCACATGTCAACGACAAGCCAGTGCCAATGGAAATACCAGTGACGTTAACCACCTGCAACCACAGACACAGATATCAGGGATTCAGCACACCAGCAGCAGCCGTCCACAGACATGAACAGTTGAACTCCACTGTAAATCACTGCTGAGGGTGGGGGTGAAATACTCCCTAAGTCTGCTGGATCCCTATGTATTGATTATTTTAGGATTTGGAGCGTTCAGAGCGCCGTCTGGTTCCACTCTGGCGCCCGTCGGCTGGGATGTCAGCGACTGAGAACGGCTCCTCACCGCGATGGACAGCGACACTCCTGCCAGCTCCGTTTTGCCGAGATGACCACAAAACACGGTGCTGACGAAACTGATCATGAACACCATCAACTGGGAAATGACCTGGAGCACAACAACAAACACATGGCTGGTGTCAGTTCTCATGCAAGCACAGGTGATTAACCCGGCTCTCATTTCAGGACCTGACGGTTCAGCCGGGAACTCACGGACGAGGTTCACAGTAAACCAGCAGCCGTGAAACATCGGCTGTTCAGAGTCCAGCAAGCACACCTTCTCACCCCCGCTGGCAGAGCGGTTAGTGATTACTGTGTGTGTGTGTGTGTGTGTGTGTGTGTGTGTGTGTGTGTGTGTGTGTGTGTGAGTGTGTGTGTGTGTGTGATCATAAATCTGAATTAAGAGCTCTACTATTCTTTGAACCAGATGCCTCAAACTGAAATCAGGACTTGGCAAAATGATCTGGAAGATGTCTTTAACCAGAGTGGCTACTGGTCTTTACTAGTCATCATTAACTAGACGCGTGTATGATCAGGTCACCTGGTAGTGACTTGTGAATCCTGAGTTGGAGCCGTGTTAACGTACCTATAAATGTTGTCATCACATTTAAAGGATCAATAAAGCACGTCAGCAAATGAAAACACAGGAATCCCAAACCAAACTCCTATCCAGGGCTCCTTGCACGCTGCTGACTGCTTCCTGCGTCCCCGTCCCAGGCGTCACATGATAAATTATAGACATCAACAATGACGGACAGTGAACCAGTGCTGAGGAGCAGGTCAACCCTCACAAGTGCGTTCAGTGTCATGAAGGATTTATTGTTCAAAGACTCCTGGGAGTCTGCGGCATTCCAGGCTGGATTCTAACACCTCTGAGAGGGAAGATTCCCGCCTCATAGTGATTCCCGGGAACGTTACTCAGAAACTCTGGGTTCATTTCAACGAGCTGCTGGATGCAGTTACTGTCACAGTACTAGTTATCATTAGTAGAGACGTGTAATATCACCACCCAGAAGTATTAGATCAAGGTACCCCAACACTGTCCACATATGTGTCCAAACTATGCAGAGTAGCTGCAGGAGAACCCAGGAGGAGACAGGTGGGACACAGGAGGAGACAGGTGGGACACAGGAGGAGACAAGTGGGACACAGGAGGAGACAGGTGGGACACAGGAGGAGACAGGTGGGACACAGGAGGAGACAAGTGGGACACAGGAGGAGACAGGTGGGACACAGGAGGAGACAGGTGGGACACAGAGGGACACAGGAGGAGACAGGTGGGACACAGGAGGAGACAGGTGGGACACAGAGGGACACAGGAGGAGACAGGTGGGACACAGGAGGAGACAAGCGGGACACAGGAGGAGACAGGTGGGACACAGAGGGACACAGGAGGAGACAGGTGGGACACAGTAGGTTCCGGTACCTAGGATGACACAGCTCCGCGCGTGCCGCGTCTCAACTTACCACCGGTCCCGCTAGCTTGAAAAGTTGGACCAGCTCTTTCCGATAGACCGGCGGGACGAAGCCCCCCAGCCGCCTCAGACAGGACCCCCGGCCCCCCGCAGAAGAAGCCGCTTCTGCTGCCTTCAAGTCCTCCTTCAGCTCCTCCAGAGCCTCCGAGGTTTTCAGCGACGTCTTAACTTCAGCGGCGTCCATGTCGAGGAGCTCTCGACCGACACTGTCTCAGCGCTACTGAGCCTTCCCTCCAGAGGTGACGACACACACACACACACACACACACACACACACACACACACACACACACACACACACACACACACACACACACACACACACACACACAGCCAATCGCCACTTGCAGCAGTTTGGGGGCGTCCCTGTCCGTGACGCAGCATTCACGTGCGCATTCAGTTACACAAATAATTCTTGTTCATAAAAGGCTGTTTACCAGAGACCGACCAGGACCAGGAACATGACCAAGACCAAGACCAGGAACAGGCCCAGGACCTAGACCAAGACCAAGACCAAGACCAAGACCAGGAACAGGAACTGGACTGGGTACAGGACCAGGATTAGGTCACAGCTAGAAGGTCGTGTTTGATTCCCTCAGAGGACGCTGTGGGCGCTGCGTGCGTGTCTTCTCCTCCTCCTTGGGGGCGTCTAAAGGGCCCTCCATGTTGTCCCTGTGTCTCCAGGGGTTTCCTGTCCAGGAACCCTCACAAAAACACACAACAATCCTGGTCACTACAGCACCTCCTGGTCCACCAGGGGAAAAGAAACGGTGGGAATAATTTGGTCCTCCCACGCGCTACGTCCTACTGGTGAAAGTCCCCCCTGTCTTGTGACAAGAAGCGGTCTGCCGTGCATAGGGGGGTGCATGAGTCCAGTTCTGGGCTCTCCCCAGCTTGGCAGAGATCGGTAGTGTCTGTAAGCCAAAGGTAGCGCCCAGGACTCCTAGCAAAGTGGCACCGGGTGTGCCGGAGAAATTGGGTTACAAAAATCAGGGATACAGTTTTTTAAAATAAAAAGACCAGGATTAGCGACAGGACTGGGACCAGTCCCAGCACCAGGGACAGGCTAAGACAGAGACCGGGGACAGGTCCAGAAATCTTACATGTTTTAAAGTCTCAATAAATCATCTGATATTTGAAATGTGAAGTTGCAAACATTTGATCCGTTATCTGTCTTTTAATTTCTGTCTGGTCCTGGTCCTTTCATGTCCTGGTCCGCACATCCTGGCCCTCTCACGTCCTGGTTCTCTCACGTCCTGGTCCGCACATCCTGGCCCTCTCATGTCCTGATCCTCTTACATCCTGGTCCTCTCACGTCCTGGTCCGCACATCCTGGTCCTCTCTCGTCCTGGTCCTCTTACATCCTGGTCCTCTTACGTCCTGGTCCTCTCACATCCTGGTCCTTTTACGTCCTGGACCTCTTACATCCTGGTCCTCTTAAATCCTGGCCCTCTCATGTCCTGATCCTCTCACATCCTGGTCCTCTTACATCCTGGTCCTCTTAAATCCTGGTCCTCACGTCCTGGTCCTCACATCCTGGTCCTCACGTCCTGGTCCTCACATCCTGGTCCTCACGTCCTGGTCCTCTCACGTCCTGGTCCGCACATCCTGGCCCTCTCATGTCCTGATCCTCTTACATCCTGGTCCTCACGTCCTGGTCCTCACATCCTGGTCCTCACGTCCTGGTCCTGGATGCTGTTTACCCGGTGCTCCTCCAGCCTGGAGGCTCAGTGGTGACTGGTTCTAATTTCCTGCTTTCAACGGGCAGCCTGGCGGCTGCAGGGTGGCTGGACGAGGCTGAGGAGACAGTTGGACGCAAGTCCAAGGCATTTTAACCACACAACCACCTTCAGATTCTACCAGGCCTTTGACGTGAACCCAAAAGTCTGTGTTCACTAAGGCGGCGCCAAAGGAACCTGAGGAACGTCATGTTCAAATAACTGGAGCTCATCAAACAACCCCAGCAGTGTGTTTGTCAGGCAGCGGGACAGCGGCGCTCCCAGGTAACGATCGATGGACGGCATTACATCCCGGGATGCTGCGATCCACAGACGCTGGCGTGTGCGTCACCTTTGACCTGCTTTTAAAGCAAAGCAGCTGATTTGGGAAGAGAAAGAAACCCCACTCATTTATCCATTCATTCCTCCACACATTCACAAAAAATGATGTGAACTGATTTATTTCAAAAGCCGTCAAAACTTAAATTGATGTAAGAGATTAGTTCGAGTTAATCAGTGACACAACAGGTACATGACCTCCAGCCGTCACCTGCTTCCACTGAAACTGGCCCCGCCCTCCTGAAGAGCCCCAGGCAGGTACCACACTTGCATCGTTCACCTACTTTAATGAATAAACCAGTATTTTGTCAAATACTGCATCTCGTACACGCCTCCTCCCGGCGCCCTGGACACTGAGGAGATCAGGGAGGAGCAGAGTTCACCTCCCACACCAGGGGAGGAACACCAGTCTGACCTAGATGACCTTTGCACCGCCCACTTGTGCAGACAGGTGAGCTCCTGCCACACAGGCTGACACTTTCACGCTGACCTCCTCAGGTATGACGTGAGCTGTCCGAAGGAGCGCGTGGCTCCTCCCACTGCAGGCAAGCAAAGGTGTGACTGATGAGAATGGCGGTCGTGTTCTATTCAGCCACTCCAGTGTGCCGATGCACATGATACCAGGCCTGTGGCCCGGCTAAAGGGAACAGTACCATCATGAAGGTCGTCACTCGCACCCGTGTCCTGCACAAGTAGACACAAAACACCTCGGGACAGCCCAGTGGCCACAAGCGGCGAGTCATCACCAAATAAACGGCCTTGACTTTGTAGTTAATTTAATTAGTGTGAGTCGTTCAAACTGCTGTCGGGTCAGCTGGTGGAGAACGCACGGTTCCGTTCAGTGCAGACCAGTCGTCCCACAGAGGAGGTGTAAATGACACCAGACCAATCCTGGCTAAGTCTCTTTGAAAGGTCTTCTCTAGGAAAACCGGCCCGGATGCTCAAAGCTGCCTGAACCAGTCAAGATTACTTCCTGTTTTATTCCAGATTTACTTCCTGCCCTCCTGCACCGCCTGTTTTTGTCATGAGCTGCTCCGCCCTGACCTCCGACAGCTGTGACAGGATCCAACACACGCTGAAGACCAGTGGGTGTCTGGACGGTCGGAGAACCTGGGGGGGCAGAGATGCTCATTGTTGTATATGTTGTTGAGCACACGTGGATGTAACCAGGTAACTAATGTAACTAGCCGAGGTAACTAGTGCAGAGGCGAATCAGAGCGACTGTTGTGTGTCCTCCACAGTGTCAGCCTCAGCAGCTGAAGTCAGAGGGACGAGTCCTGACTGAGCTCAAAGCCCTGGACACTCATCAGTACCTGGAGGGAACATCTGACCAGTCACTGAGGTGACAGAAGAACTGCAGGAGATGGGTGTGAGTGGAACTCCCCTTCAGTGACCGGCTCCTTCCCCCCACCTGTGTGAAGGAGCCGCATGGCAGGTCTTCCTCCCTGCAGCTGTCAGACGGTCCAGTCACCGCTGCTCTCAGTGACTACTGGACACCATTGTTCAAGACTGGACTGTGCAATGAAAATACTGTCATCACTGCTGCTCTTCTTGACCACACTTTGCTCATTGTTTTGGTAGATTTTCACCGTTGCTCTTTATTTGCTCTGTTTGTTATCCTGTCCACCTTTAGCTGCTGCAGCAATGTACATTTCCCCACTGCGGAACAAATTAAGGTTTTATTATTAAAGCATTTTTCCATCTTGTCAACTGACGATGACGAGACCTCAGATGTGTCTACAGGTGAGAAGGACAGGGACGGCTTAAGACCCGTCCACACGCCGAGGAAGAACCTGCCAACATACAAAGAACAAACACGCAAAATGATTTAAACGCCAAGAACTGAAGGCTCCCATGTCTCACTTGTAGTCTGGACGGGCCTCCTGGAGGAGCTCCAACAGCAGGCCCAGAGCTCCTCCAGGAGGCCCGTGCCTGCTGCTGCTCCTGTCAAACAGCTTTTAGGTGCAGATTCAACTGATCTCAGCACATTTTAACTATAAAACAGCACAAGGACATAAAAAAACGGTTTGGGAACTTTCATACTTTATAGAATATTTAGGTTATAATATTGATATGTCGGTGGAGCAGTGGTCCTCACTGTGGCCCCCAGCAAGAAGGTTGTGGGTGGAGCCCCGGCTGCAGCACGGGGTCTTTCTGGGTGAGTCTCCATGTTCTCCCTGTTCCTGCTGGGTTCTCTCTGGTACTCCAGCTTCCTCCACAGTCCAAAGACATCAAGAGGGACCAGGTTAATCCAGACTCTAAATTGACCGTAGGCGTGGCTGGGAGAGCCAATGGTTGTCTGTCTCTATGTGTTGGCCCTGCCATGGACTGGTGACCTGTCCAGGGGGAAGGCTGCTGGGATAGGCTCCACCCCCACCACCCTCAACAGGAGAAGAGGGAAAACATGGATGGATGGTGTCTTTGAACATGCGTGTTCCTGGCGGTGTGTACTGGCTCTCTCCCTCTGAGCAGCTCCTGGATGCTGAGTGCTGATGTGTTCCTCTGTCTTATACATTACGACTGCAGTGTTCCGGTCAACAGGATCTTCTAGTTTTAGACGATGTAAGCTGATTAAAGCGCACTTGATGATTTGCAGCTTGACTCACATCGTTACAAAAAATACTCAACACCTTCATCATGGACAAAAGGTTTGAGAGGCGAGACTGGCAGGCCCTGGTTTGGCCACCGCTCCCCCTCATTGGGACCCAGCGGTCCAGACCAATGCACCTCACCTGAGCTCCGGTCGTTATGAGCCGGCTGAGGGAGCATCAGGTTGACATGAACCAGCAGGTGCCAGAGGGAGCGGGAACAACGCAGGGCGGGACCGTCCAAACAGGAAGCAGTCATCTGTGTCCTCCCTCCCTCTGCACTCCCCACTCAGTGTGGGGTCTTTGATGACTTCCTAGAAATACTTCACGTGGAAAAGAGGGAGACTTTTACTTTGATCTATAATTGGTAATCTGTCTTGTGTCAGACAACAGTGGACACAAACTCACTCCCCCAACATTGTTGCTCGAGCCTCTGCTTTGTCAGACATATTCCTGACACCTTCCTCTTCCTGTTCCTCTTCCTCAGGCTCAGGCGAGGTTTTCCTTGACAGAGGCGAGTAACCACTCTCATCCTTCTCTTTATTCATCTCTGCTTCTCCTTCCTTCTCTTCGGTGAAGCCGGTGTGCCATTGACACGACCATGAAGTGCTGCAGACAGTCAAGTGTTCTGACCCACAAGTGTATGATTCTGGCACTGGGTGGGGGGATGTCATCATCTACATGTATATTCAGTTTTGATTAATGTGCTTGAGAAGTAACAATTATTCATACCTCTTCCTGTCCCTGTATGTTTCTAAATTATTCTACTACGAACTGTCCTGGGTGACGTTTATTAACCAGAGAACAATAAGCAATAGTAATTACTCAAGCAAAAAGGTCAGACATTTCCTGGAACTCCATCCATCCATCGTCATCTTCCACTTATTCCTTACTAGTAAGGGTCGCGGGGGCTGGAGCCTATCCCAGCATCTACGGGCGAGAGGCGGGGTTCACCCTGGACAGGTCACCAGTCCATCACAGGGCCAACACACAGAGACAGACAACCATTCACACTCACAATCACACCTACGGTCAATTTAGAGTATCAATCAGCCTCGTCCCCTCTTGATGTCTTTGGACTGTGGGAGGAAGCTGGAGTACCAGAGAGAACCCAGCAGGAACAGGGAGAACATGGAGACTCACACAGGAAGATCCCACGCCCGAGCCGGGACTCCAACCCGGACCCTTCTTGCTGTGAGGCCACAGTGCTGACCCCTGCTCCACTGTGCAGCCATTTCCTGTACCTATGTTTTCCAAATTCCAAACCGTTGTGTTGAGGACTGTTGCTCGGGTGAAATTTCAAAAAAGAAGGGAATGGATGCACAATACTGTTTTTTTGTGTGTGCCAGTGTCAGATATCTTACAGCTGATTTAGCTGATGGGTGAAAATTACCCATGTTAATATAATCTGTATGAAAACAAGTTCATATGATTGTTGCATTTTGGGAATACGTAAACATATGTAGTTTTGTTCTTTATTTACAAAACATTTGAAAAAGCAAATATTATCACTGAGGGTTCTGATGGTGTTTGGTTTCATCTTTACTGGGACGATTATCCTGCATCTGTACAGAGGAGGATTCAATCTGTAAATCAAGGCAGTTGCAGAACCGAGAGAATTACAGGCATATTCATCAACACTTAGAACTTGAGCACCCATTATGAAGCCACTGTTGTAATTATTTTATGTTTTGCTGTTTACATTTAATTCATGAAAACTGATTATGATTATAATTTGGATGTAAGAAGTGATTTTTTTTTGCCTTAAATATGACATAATGTTTATTTTTGTCTTGATTGGTGAATAAATAACATTTAAGTGAAATAAAAAGGAAATACTCAAATATCATAGAAGCCCCTCGACTTTTTCTACGGTAGTCGACAGTACCGGTCTGTGGACTTCCGGTGAAAACTCCAAAATAAAAAGCAATCGCTCACTTCTGCCTCCGCAGTAGCGCATCTGCGACCACACGGGGGCAGTGTCGGCTCACTGCCGGTCAGACTCCACCGCAATCGTTGAAGAATATCTTCAAAAGTAAAGTTTTAATAAAAATAGATTTAAACCTGTTGTTTTCCTCTGTAGCAGATGGAGGTGTATGGAAACTAAGATAAAACGCTAACGCAAACAGTATTAAACATTTATCAGTCACTTACGGATTTTTTTAATCAACCATATAAATCACAGCCATCGCGGTTCAATCTGTTAATCCAGCAAAAATTTATATCTATAAGTACTGATAAATTGCTGATTATGTGACCGTGATATTGGTGCTTGTGTGCCCACCTGAGCCCCCGTGTGCTGGTGCCCCCCCGTACAGGAAGAGCAGAGACAAGTGAACAACAAGCCGTGGGAGACGCGGACAGGAGACCGCAGAGGTGGGTGTTTTCCTCGTCTTCCCCCCGAATTCTCGTCCTGCCGTGGACGGTCGACAGGTACCGGCTCCGTGTGGTTGTTGGACCACCTTGCGGTGGGTTTACTGCCTCTGATCAGCTCTGTTGTTCTTATTCTCGGCATTTGGACCGTCTCGGTGCAGCGGCAGTCGGCTCGGCTCGGCTAGGCTAGGCTAGGCCTGAGGCCACCCTGCTAACACGGACGGACTGTGAAAAACAAGCTCAGCAGCTCCCGGACTCGGCCGTGGCTTGTCTCTCGCCATCGTGAGCCCGGTTTGATTAACTGGATTTGGCTTTCAGCAGAGGGGAACACGAACGAGGGGTTGTGAGTTGGATTTCCTCGAAACGCCACGCTAGCTCGGTAGCTACAGCAGCACAGGGTCTGTAGCCAGCTTCTCTCCTGTCTGCTGGTTTCCGTGCTGAGTGGCTCATGTTGTGTGACAGACCGTGTATGAGCGGTGGAAAGTGACTGAAATCACGACAGTTTGGCCGTCAGGTCGCCCTGCTCCCCCGCTAGTGGGTCTGCAGCAGCGGGATGTTCAGCTGCGGTCGTCTGGGACGCACAATTTCAACGCGACAGCATTAAAACCCCGAAGGCTGCGGCTGCTCCTGCTGGGTGCCTCACGCCTCGAAACAGCTACGTTCAACCAGTTTCTATCGCCAGATTTCCCCGAGCTGGGCGTTGAGGACAGGTGAGGGAACACGGAAGTGCGCGGTCAAACCTTAGAAGTCAAAGTCCAGCATCGGTTTACTTATCATCAGGAATATAGTATAACACCCCCCCCCCCGCGCGCGTGTGTGTGTGTGCGCGCGCGCGTCGATGTGGTCCGCCAGGTAGAGGCTTCAAGAATGGGAGGCAGAGCCGGAGACGAGAACCTGTTGAGTGGGTCTGGAGGTGCGGGTGTGGTAAACGCGCTTCTTCTTACATTATTCAGTCTGTGGTGGAGAAGCTTGAAACACAGGCAGCCTCTCGGCTTACAGCTCCTGACCGGGAAGCTCACACTCCCGGATCCCCCTGCAGGTCAGAAGCAGGGCAGAGTTGAACCTGATAAATCAGCTGATGAGTCGGTTTCACTGAAATACGACATGCCGGGCATTCTCCTCCAAACTCCCCCGGGCATGTCTGAATGTACCTGCTGGGACAGAGATGAAGGAGATTACGGACAAGTTGGGACAAGCAGTTTTCTCAGAAATGTCCCCTCTGCTAGACGTGTAACTGAAGGGGGAAACATGCAAAGTTTCTTCTGCTGCCTCGAATCTGTTCGTGGCCTGCAGTCTGCCAGGCCTGAAGTCTTGCTGCTGAGCCAGTCGTTTTAACCAGGGCTATCATTTGTGAACTTCTGTAATGAAGGGCTTTCAGAAACCATGGGTGTGGCCCTCTGACACACAGAAGCCTGGGTATTCTGATATTTGCTCCTCCCCCCTCCATTTATTCCTCCTCTCTCTGCGTCTCAACGGTTACACCTGCAGTCTGTGTTTATATTTGAACGGCGAGCGCTCGGCTGCTCTCTGTGTCAGGCCTGCCGTCAGGATGAGGTGTGGACTCAGTTCTTAGTTTTGTTGCCGCCACAGCAGCATTTCATTCAAGTGGTGGTTGGACTTTACTGCAGATGATCGACCTTTAGTAAGTACTAGTACTACAGCTACTACTGCTGTCCCAGTGTGGCTGCGGGGACACTGATGTCCAGCGGGGACGCGTGATGGCCGATTCTCTCTTACATCTGATATTTTACAACTCATTTGCCAAATGCTGACATTCAGTGTTGTTGATCTTATCTGTTAAAAACAAGTGTATTGGGAAATCCAAGCGGGGTGGAGCCTATCCATTATTTATTTTATTTGAATTCATCGTTACAGAAAAAACTTGAGTGATCAGTCTCTGGCGTGTCTCTACGCCCGTGTAGCTCACGCGATGGAGCACTGAAACCTCGCCTGTCAGAGGTCACAGGTTCTCCTGGCGGCACGCTGGCTGAGATAATGATGGTTCATGTCTGAAGGTCAAATCAGCGCCGACTCTCATCAAAAAGCTGTGACGTTGTCTTTGAATATGAAGCCTGAACCAACCGTGGCGCTGGGACTGGGGTCTGCGTGGTAGCCCACTTCTGATCGATTCCCTTTTAGATTTCTGATCTTTTTGGTGTGGAAAAGAATCTCAGGTTCCGGCTGAGCTAAGAAATGATTTGCTTTCATGTGGGATTTCTTGGCCAGTGAGAAACGTCTGCCAGGCCTCCCTGGGTGCTGCTCCTGTTACTGGACTCGCTGCTCAGCTGGGAAGGAGCAGTTGTACTGGTTCATCTTGGGCCCAGTATATGGTGCTGCTGGTGCTGAGGCTCTACTGGTCCTGCTGCATAAGAAGATGTTTGAGCACATCTTTTTCTAAGTTGGATTCTTTTGTCATTTCAACCACTGCACCCTGGCATCGGAGACGCAGGAGTTTGGGGTCATTGTGTCGTACGGTGCAACTGTCCTGAAAACAGTCTGGTTCTGATAAAAATCAGTGTATGAGCTACGGACCATGTATGGTCCCAGTGGATGGAGGTTTTGGAACAGCTCTCCATTCCCATTCCTACTCCAGTCATTTAGATCTGTGGCTTTGAGGCTCTTTATTTTTTGTTGCTCTTTATATTTGGAACTGCAATGTTCTTGATCCCTAAACAAATTCTGCTGTCTTATTTGATAAAATATTCCACCCACCAACTTGAGACAGGTTGTTCTCCATCTGTGGGATGTTGATACTGAGTGCGGTTCTGATGTTTGGGAGCGGCTCAGATTGTTCTGGTTGGTAAGTTGTGTCTCTTTGCGAGCAGAAATCGAGTTGCCTGAGCTTCCTTCCTCTCTAAGAATAGTGATTTGGCGTCCTGTAGATGAGACAGCTGGCCTTGCAGAGGTCCCTGGAAAAGTCTGTGTGGGTAGGCATGTGTGCATGAGCTGCTGCACTATAGGCCACATGGGTTGGGGGGGGGGGGGGGTTCATGGGTCCAAGTCAGGATGGCAAAGGCGGTAGTGGCTGGATATGAGCCAAGGCTAACGCGCAAAACGCACTGAGGCCAAATCTCTGTGTGACAATTCAGATGAGGCTGAGTCAGCGGAGCACTTGGCCAAGCCACAACAGCATTTTACCATAGCTTCACCTCAGCTGTGTGTGTGTGTGTGTGTGTGTGTGTGTGTGGGGGTGGACTGGAATAGAATGCATGTCAGATTTCCACAACCACCAGTGGTAACGTTGCTGGAATGGCAATGATAGCATACGATAGTCAGGGACGACTGCAGTCAGAGTCCTCAGTGAGCACCAGCGGATTCAACTGAACCGACATTTACAAGTTTGTGTTTTCAAAAGTTTCCAGTGCAGACATCAACGCTGTGTGCACATCTCAGGTTGTGTGTTGGCTGAGTGGTAAGAGGCTTAGCAGTGTAATTCCAGGACTATCCCATTAGCAGATGTGAATGAGTCCTGCCGCTGATGGCCTCCCTCTAATGGAGTGACTAATGCCCAGACATTAAGTGGCTAAAGCCACTTAAAGCTCTCACAAG
Source organism: Aulostomus chinensis (assembly GCF_037954235.1). NCBI lineage: Eukaryota > Metazoa > Chordata > Actinopteri > Syngnathiformes > Aulostomidae > Aulostomus > Aulostomus chinensis. Next base: position 1,813,578 of record NC_141327.1, on the reverse strand, counting down.
CAACTTCTCATGGCCACAGAAATGTTAGCGGAGCAGCTTGTGTGGTTTTGTCCTCCTCCTCATCACCAAGTTGAACTCTTGGTGCCTCCAACCATCATGCAAGTGTAGCGATGTGCAGGTCGACTCCCGAGGCCCCTGAATCTGCAGGTAGCGGTCCTCACCTGAAGGAAGGTACAGTCTTGGCGTTCGAACCGTGCATCGGCTTTGTAGTCATGCTGAGCAGCTCGTGAGAGTTGAGGTGTGCTGTTGACAGCAGGAGTGTGTCAGAGTTGACCGGTGACACTGGTGATGGCCATTAATTGGTGTGTGTTTGAACGATTTTCTCACCTTGTTATATTTGTAAAGACTTTAACGTGTGTGTGTGTGTGTGTGTGTGTGTGTGTGTGTGTGTGTGTGTGTGTGTGTGTGTGTGTGTGTGATGAATGACTGTTAGGCATGTGCTTGCTTGTCAATAGAGTTTCCTCAGATTGACCCTTGAGGGAGAATTAAAGACAGCAGCTTGATATTAACATACCCACCAAGAAAGTTGATCTCCTTTCAGTTTGTGAACGTTTTCATCTGGACTTCCTCCCTTTGCTCTGTATGTTTGTTTCCCTTGATGGGTCAGAGAGGAGAGGGAGCTCAGTTTGTCTTTTCATGAGAGGAGTGTTTGGTGAGAACAAAACTGGTAATGTGAGTGAGGCACAATGGAAGAGTAAAGGGCTCCCTTATTAGGCTCGCTTCCAACAGCTGAGGCAGGATATGACACGCTAAATCTCACTCTGGAATGTACGACAATGGTGGATGTGTGTTTTTGTGCATCTCATGTGGTTCTGTCCACAGATGTGTGGGTTTTTGTTTTTCTTTCTTCACACTTCTTGAAAGTAAGAGTGCTGCAGTATTTCCAGAACTGGAGTACCAGTCACCTTTCGTATCTGTCGCTCCAGCACAGTCACTCACACTCATGCTGATATTCGCGCACACCCAAACTTAATACACTACTCTTTGTTCAGCCAGCCTGGTGTGTGTGTGTGTGTGTGTGTGTGTGTGTGCGCGTGCGTGTGTGTGTGTGTGTGTGTGCAGATTTACTCTACATGACTCAGTGGACTTTGAAGTTGAAAATGGTTTTTGCCCTGGTTTGGAGATGAGCCATGCTTGTGTCACCCCGGTACGAGACAGAGTGCTGAAGTAATCTTCTCCTCACTCCTCCCTCCCCAGTGTCCCTGCTGAGGAAGCTGTCACTCTCATTTCTGAGGAGCTGACCGTCGCCATGTCTCACTAATGTGTGTTAAGGCTTCACTTTGCTGTCTAGAGGCTGGTTTGACCGTTCAAATAAACCTGTGTTGTTTTGATTTTGCGCTTTTGTGTTTCAAATTCTTTGATTGCCATGAAGAGACACGGACAAACGGATGTTGCCTGGTTGTAAATCAAACTAACCTTATAAGTAAGCCATTACTCTGTCGCTGAGTGAAGAGACAGTTGGTCTCGTGACCGTACTTCAGTCTAGACCTCCATATTGGCAGAACTGCCCTCATCCCCCTGCGTCAAGTGGAAAGCTGCTGGTTGTCATGCGTCCGATCAGTGCGTCATTCGCTCTGAGGTGGTAATCAAAAGTCCCATCTGCTATCCAGAGGTCCCAGTTTATAGTTGACTGCCTTCTGAATTTGTTTTAAAACTCGTACTTTTTGTTGATCTTAGGTGCCACAATAATTCAAAGTTTGAAGCTCCTGTAATGGTTGAAGTAACACTCCAACACAAAAGAATGCCATCACCTCCACCGTCACTAACACTCTGAACTCAAACGCCTCTGGCTTTTCAAACCCTGTGCCATGATGGTCTAACACTGAGTTACTCTCACTCTTGTGCTCTCCTCCCTCTTCCCTTCTCACGTTCTCTGCATCTTTAGGAGAGAAGTGCTAACAAGCTTCACATGCTGCGTCTAAAAACACTGTAATCATGCATCTCACTCACTATTTTTAACGCTGCGGAGCAGAAGGTGAAGAAGACACACCGAAGAAGTGTCTGGTTCTTCTCCATCTCTTTGCAGCTGGTGCTCATCCCACCTTGAGTCTGAGCTCCATCACTTCTGTAAATTAATTCTCCAGCTCTCTCTGCACCTCCTGTTTCTGCTCTCCACTTCTGTGCTCCAGCTCTACTCGCATCTACGTCCCAGTTTCACCTCTACAGGGGGTCCTCATTTCCTTGTGCCACCACCACTCACCTCTGTCACCTGCCTTTCTACCTGTACACTTGGGTGATTCAGCCTTGTTGTGTCTTGGTTCTTTGATTCAGTCCTGCTGGTGGTGGGATCTCTGGTGCTGACCCTGTCCTGTCCTGTGCTCTGCTCTCAGTGTGTGAATGGAGCAGTGTGCGAGTACAGCCTCCCTGCTGGCCTCGGTGCGGGAGCAGGAGAGGCAGTTTGAGATGCTGAGCCGAGCTCTGGAGGAGGAGCGGAGGTCATGCGCCGGCACCTTGCCCCGCCCCCTCCCCAACATGCAGGTAACACGAAGCAAGCCTTGCCCCTCTTTCCACCGTCCTGCACGTTTTCCATCAAAAATCCCCTCGGACTCGCCTCGATCCGAGTAAAGATCCATCATCACCCTCATGGTCACCCACCTTCTGTTTGTGTGGCCTGGCTTCATGGCAGCAGAACCTGGATGAAATCTGGGAGAAAAATACCTCCTCGTGGGTTTTAATCAGGCAGGGCTCTTGATTTGTGTTTTGACGGCCAAAGGTGAGGCCTCTATAAACGAGTTCAGCGCTGAGTCCAACTGAATGAAGTTCTTCTAGAGTAGCCGTCCTGAGGAGGTAATTTACACCCTCTGTTGCATCTTGCAACTTTTCACGCATTCTTTCCATCCTCCAGTGGTTCATCAGTTACCGTCCATTCATAATGAAACCCCTCTCATCATCACGTCCCTTCCCCAGTCCAGCCTAACAGTGTCACCCATCGTGTTTGTCTGTTGGTGTTTGCATGTCCAGTTTGACATTTCACATCCACACATGATGAGACACCCTGTGGATCACGCTTAAGTCAGTTACTGCTTCAGACTGAAGATCTCCCTCAGACACACACACACACACACACACACACACACACACACACACACACATTCCTTGCCTTGGGGACAAACTTTGAAACAGACAACAACCAGGCTCTTTCGCTTTCTCTGTTTCATTTGTTCCTGTTGTGTATTAATTCGAAGAACATTGTACAGTCCCATGTAACTCTAGTGGCTGATAAGAATAAAGGTAGCCCGTGTGTGTGAGGGTGAGAGCAGGACAGAAATGTAGCCTTTGCTGGTTCTTATCTCAGCTGTGTGTGTTTACATAGCCCAAGGCTCCGGCATGCCTCTGCCACTCTTCCAGGCAGCACAGCACAACCCCAGTCTTAACTGACAGGTTCCCACACGCTAGTCTGCCCAGCACTTTCTACTATTCTCTCTGCTTCTTCTTTACCAAAGAGGCCTCGTCAGGCTCCACGTACGTCTCGTCTTTCTCATCAGTTGCACCTCAGAACGTTGTCCATGAGCTTCTTACAAACCCTGTTTCCAGCTTTCAGCAGTTTTTGACATTCAGAATTGAACTTTCCCTCCATCTCAGTGAGACAACTAGCTCTCATCTCTGAATCAGCAGTAAACACTTCCAGCCCAACTGTGTCCCTCTTACCTCTGTGGTTGTGGAGGTGAAGCTGAGCAGGCTGTACTAGAAATACTGGAGCTCCCCCTCTGGCTGGCCCGGGAAGTGCACCACACCCATCACCTGCCTGTAGGCAATGCTGGTGGTGTCCACTCATGAGAGGAGCTTCTTTCTGTTTGAATGTTTCCGTGGGTCATTTCATCACTCACTAATTGCCTTGATCCATGCTTTTCTTCATCAAAGCTTGTTTATTAATTGGATTGTGCTCCATTCAGCCACCATGTCTGTGTGTTGGTTGACGTAATTTGATCTGAGTTCATGTGATGTCATTGTCAGTGTTCCTTAGGGTTGTCACGGTTCTACAGATGCAAAATTTGATCTTTACTTTTGATTTTTAAGGGAAAGACTCGATTTAAACAGGGACAACTATACCCTGTTTGATGGCAAGAACTGATTTGTAAAAAGTCTGTTTTATTCCTTTTTTATATACATAAAAGTTATAAATATGATCCACATGCCTTCAAATAATGTATGTTGTTTTTTGACTTAAAAAAAAAAGCTTTTTTATTTACTTAAATTTTGAACTAGTTACGTTTTAGATCAGTTTTAGAATGTGCTTTTCTGGGCACCCAGGAAGTGTAGCAGGCTATGGTGTTGCCTACCAACACAGGGGCTGCTGGGGGGTGGGGTTGCTTTAGCTAGTTGTTGTCAACAAACATGAACACCAAAAGTTTTAGAATCAGCACAAAATATCTGCTAACCTGAATGTGGATGCTAGAACCTCTGCTGCCACTGATTGGGAAGCCATTCCTGACCTGAAGCCTGGCAGCTCTCCTGCTGGGAAAACTACACCCGCCCCGCCTTTGACAAGCGCTGGAGCGGTAACGTGGCTCCATCTCGGCTTTTAATAGCAGCCATGGCGTCGTGTTAATAAGTGCATTAATTGGAAGCAATATCTTTAAAGCCTCAGATTCACAACCATGTGCTGTAGTCACATGAAGGTGTTCATCACACGCGCATTGGGTTTGATTCTTTTAGAACTTGTACGCTTCTCTTATTTGCTGTTGATCCTCTTTGGCTTTTTCCATCAGCATAAAGCAAAAGGACAGAACAAGGATCATGTTTTTTGATAAATGAGTATTTAGACCAGGTGTTGATACAAATATGAAATACTCACATGTTAACTGACACTAAACCCCCTGAATTATACTTAAAAACATTTTTTTTTTTACAAAATAAAAGGGATTTTTTACATTGCAAATTTTTGATACAACTTTCCAGCTCTGACATTTTCGCACACCCACAGCCGTGATTTAATTTGTCCTTAGATTTGTTTTAGCACTTTGGCGTTGTTCCACTTAGAGCAGTTTTAGAAGATAAAACATGACATAACTCTGAGGTATTGAATGACAAAGGGTTTTGTGGCGATTTGGTCAATGCCATTCAAGTATGGGAGCTAAATAACAAAGCTGAAGCGGCTGCATTTATGGTCTAAACTGTGCTGCTTCTCAGAATCAAAGTGAACTGGCTGCTGCTTTCTGTGCATGGTAAGACGTAAAACTTTGCACTCATTGGCCATAACTGCGCACTGGTAGTTCCTTATTGCGGATGGCTGCCAAGTCAGGGGTGTGTCTCGGTGTGTGGATTCAATACCCATTCTCCTTGTATACCAAGCTGTCTGCGAGTGTAGAACCCCCTTAGTGAATTTCTGTCTTCTTGCAGAACGGCCGCATTCCTTGTGATGCAGACATAGAGAGGCTGACACTGAACGAGGGTTACATCAACGGGACGCATCACGTAAGCGCCTTCCCCTCTCGAGTCCTGCTGTTTAGTATTGAACTGTGCTAGCTTCGGGGCGCTACTGTGGGACGATGGCGATGTGAGTTCTACACTGAACTTTGCTGATACATCTGTGTAGTTCATGATGGAGCCTGGTCAGATGGTGCAGGAAACGTACACAGTGGAAGAAGAACCACAGGAGTCCCCACCTGTTGTCTCTGTGGAGACCAATGATGATGGCACCACACGCCGCACCGAAACCACGGTAACATGAGAATGTTGTACACAAGCGCTGCACAGCGCCGTGATGGCGGCAATGAGATATCTTGCTGCCTCAGACCCTTGGAGCACTTTTAAAGCTTTGCAAAGTGACCTGCAGCATAAGCAGTGAGTGTTTATAGCTTGTCTGCTGTCTTATTTTGCACTTTCAGGTAAAAAAATTAGTGAAGACCACTACCACTCGCACAGTCATCCCCTCAGTATCAGACACACTTTCCTTGGATGGAGGCGGTTCTGTTACTGGTATGGGTGCCTACATTCCACCCATGGACCGGGTCTACAGGCAAGGACCTGGAGTAGGCGTACCCATGGACTACCCCACTCACACTGTGCCCCGCAACTACCACTATGGACCTCCTGGGGGCTACGACGACTACCGCACAGGACCCCCATCTGAGACCTACACAAGCCTCAACAGGGGCGCTCGCATGGATGATCGCTACAGGTAAATCACAACAGAGCGTGCCAAATGGAGCACTGAGTTCACAACTTCATCAAATCATCTTTGGTCTTAATTTTCTGTCTGTCTGTTGTCTGTCCAGACCAGCGCATCCAGATGGTTACAGAACCCTGGATCCGAGCTATAGAGCCCCCAGCAGGAACCAGCTCGACCCCTATGCTGCTCAGCCGCAGGTAGGTTCAAGAAGGGTTCCCCTCCTTGCTACAGAACTCTTAAGTTTCTGTGGTCCAGTGGCTTTTAGGCTGCATCTGTTGAATATTGTAAATTAAACAATCTCTGTCATGGGTTTGGGCTGTAAGTGTTGTCTTTGTCTTTTCTGACTGTAATCCTCTGTCCTGGTGTAGGTTGGGCGGATGGGAAGCGCTATGGAGCTCTCCTCCATCCCAAGGTTTGTCCCAGAGCCATATGGTCTGGAGGATGATCAGCGTAGCATGGGCTATGATGAGCCTGACTATGGCATGGGACATCCAATGCACTACAGCACTGTGCCCCGCAACCACCATGGCTTCCCCCATGGGCCCCCGCGCAGGACTGGGTACGCTTTCTGTTTTTTCCTTGTCGTGGTTTTAGAAGTCTGTGGACGCATGGTTGTTCAAGCTCTTGCATCACAATGGTCCCCCCCAGGAGTTACGAGGGTACTCTGGATGGGGATATGAGCGGACCAGGTGACATGTACTATTGGGGGGGCGGAGCACCACTGGCGCAGGGTGAAAGAGGAAGCATGGCTTCATTGGACAGCACTCTAAGAAAAGGTCCGGGCCCTGGTGGCTGGCGTCAACCAGAACTGCCAGAAGTCATCGCCATGCTCAACTACAGGTTGGATCCTGTCAGGAGCAACGCAGCGGCCTACCTGCAGCATCTCACCTATAAGAATGACAAAGTAAGGGATTATGGTGTTAAAGCTGCACTTGATCTGAGTTGTTTACTTCAGTTAGCATTTTAAATGAAGTGACAGTAACGCTGATTGCTGGGCTGTGTCCTCACCCCGACAGGACTTGTCCTTGTCTACGTCATTGCTCATGTCAAGCCTTTTTATTTTCCAGGTGAAGTCTGAGGTTCGTCGTCTGAAAGGGATCCCAGCTCTGGTCTCTATGCTTGACAACCCAAACAAAGAGGTTGGTTTGCTGTTCCTCCCCATGGTCTGTGGTCCTCTGTGCCCTTGAGTTGTGTTTAGGATTGGACGGGATGGGATAAAGACTGAGATTTAAGGGATATAGTGTAGTTCTTACGTAACACTAAGTCAGTTTATTGGTGGGGGGGGGGGTACTGTAAAAAATGGGGTAAACTTAAGACCAAAGACTATTCCTGACCCCCTTTCATTCAGTATTAAACAGCACATGCAGTATTTGACTGCTCTTGGTCAAATCCTGTAGGTCAACATTTGCTCCAAATATAGTGACGGCAGAAACATTCTGTGGTTTCTCCATGATTCCCTTTCATTTAGTACAAGCTGTGGCAAACTTTTGCTGATGTTTGTATGAGCATTACCAGACAAAACACGTCCTGCATTCCACTGCCGAGGCAAAGAAGCATCTTAATTTCATGTTCACGGTCAGCGAAGTTGAAAGTCTGGTGTGTATCCGATGATTTGCTGACTGGAGAGCTGGGCGAGGAAATGACTGCATCCTCCTCAACACTCAAACTCCCCCCAGTTCCCTTCGTCCTTGTGCGTATTATAGGGAGGGGTTCAATTAATATATGAACGATAATTGTGGGCGGGGCAAAATGTATCCTTGGTTGGTCATTGTTATTTCACTGTGTTGGAGCAGTGACAGAAACCAAACATACTCTGCTCCTTACCAGCCACTGCTGCTGACGCAGCTGGTGTGGGACCCTCTCCAATGGGGAAAAGGCAAACTTCATTGTAACACAGCAAATCTGTAATAAGTACAACACAACAACCAGCTGATTAGCACCGGTCTGTGGCCAACGTTGATCCGTGCTCCTTGTCTCAACCTAGCGCCACCTCAGTGTTATCACGGAGGATCTGTGACGCTAAACAAGCAACCATTTTCTTGCTGCCTTCTATTTCTCTGTTTGTAATTATTGCATTGCAACAAACAAACAGTCATTAGCTGGGTTGGTGCGCAGCAGCCACCGGTGGCCTGAGCCTCACCCCCAGCATGACAAACGACCTGTAACATGACGGTTATTCATCAAGGAGACAGCAGGATCGCTAAACATGAGACACACCAAGCAGGAGAAGAAGACGGGGAGAGGAAGAAGATCGCCGCTAAGCTAAAGTATGAAGCAGGTCTGAAATGTATGTAAAGAACTGTGGCTCTTTCTGCACAAGTGTGTGGTTACGAGCACCGCAGGTTCTTTATCTGCTGTAATGAAGAATATAGTAAGAAGAACGAGAGCAGGGAGAACATCAGTCGCTCGCTGGTGATGAGGCATTCAGGCAACATGGGTAAATTATAATGTGTATGAGGCCTTTAGGGGGCATCTGTAATTTGTGACGTTGTCCTAAAATCACTTTACTCCTGGCCTGCTGTTGTAAGTTGTGTGGGAGGGTGGAGCTGTTGCTTGTAGAGAGGAAACAATGCAGTAAATCTAGGATTTATGGACGAACCTTCCAGTTGGCACGTCACTTCAACTTGCTGGACTAATAAAAGATAACGAGCCAAGAGATTCTCAGCCTTAAAAGATGCATCAAACCTCCTTTTTATTATTGAAGCGGGGCCACCTGCCTGAAGATTCACGTCCCTAAAGGTTTTTTGAGGTCTGGTGAATTTAATTGAACCAGCATGCCGTGTTCCGTCATGATGACTCATCAAAACTCTCGATAGACAAGTTTGCCACAGCTGACAAAGTTGCGCTAGCCTCAAGACTGCTGGACCGCTTTAATCACTGAGAGCTTCCTCACATCACCTGCCAGTACAGTAACAATTAAACTGGTAATTGATCATTAATTTTCCAGATAATCAATAACCTTTCAATGATGTGATCTAGATAAGGGTTTTTTTTCCATCTCATTTTGTTATAAACCCGTACTTCCTGTAACAAAATAGGTTGGAATGTGGCCAGGTCATTTATTGGCTGATGCGTGTGTGAGCGGCTGTGCCAACACCGGTTGAATGTCTGTCGCTCCTGACTCGTGCTGTCCTTCTAGGCTCGATCCATGTCGCGAGCTAGAGCCGTGATTGTGTGTCATTGATGTCACAGTCGGCCGTTACTGTGCGTGTTGTAGGTCCACTACGCCGCCTGTGGGGCACTGAAGAACATCTCGTATGGCAAAGATGCAGACAACAAGATCGCCATCAAGAACTGTGACGGAGTGCCTGCTCTCATTAGGCTCCTGAGGAAGACCCACGACCAAGACCTCACGGACACCATCACAGGTGAGACGCACACGCCGGCTCCGAAGTGACGAGAGTACTGGACCAAGTACTGAATGGCTGATGGAATGTTGTAGCGCGTTTAGAAATCAAGGTTTTTGTTGATTGAGGATTTTGATCGATTGACAATTAACATGATTGATTGCATAAATAAACCAAATAACAAAAAGGAGAAAAATGGTTGAATATAACGACTCTGTGTGTACGACTGCCAACCCCATCTTTCTTTCCACCATCTGCACTCATTTTAACACCGATGAAATTGTCATTGTCACATGGTGGCGACATCAAACGTCATACCTGTAATGGCACATTCTGGGTTGGCCGTGCGAGTGATGACGATCCGTGTGTGTCACCTTCCAGCTCTACTGCCACCTGCACCTGCCAACTGTAAACCGAAGTTGTGTGATTTATAATTCATCCTGATTGCGCATTTAAACATCTGCGATGTTCCAGGGACACTGTGGAATCTGTCCTCCCATGACTCTGTAAAAATGGAGATCGTGGATCACGCGCTGCACGCCCTCTCTGACGAAGTGATGGTGCCTCGTTCAGGCTGGGAGCGAGGGAGCAACGGAGGAACAGGAGGGGAGGAGAACTGCAAGCCCAGACACCTGGAGTGGGAGACGGCCCTCACCAACACAGCAGGCTGCCTGAGGTACAGAACGGGAGGGAGGGTGTTGGCGGCAACTAGAGAGCGTATCAGAAGTGTGAGTCTCCTCATGATCACACATGGGAGGCATCTGAAATTCATAACCGGATGATGAACCTTCAGTGTTTAGACGGGCATTGATGAGTGAACCATTAAAAACACCAGCTGCTCTTCATAGGAGGGGTCGGACCAGAACGGTTAATCAAGCTGAAATTAAAATGGCCGTATGAGACGATGTTCTTAGCCAATCGCAGAGGCTGCTGTTAATCTGTGTGGGCGACGTGTCTGCCTGAGGGTCTTTAATGTGTGACACACATTGTTAACCAATCAAAAGTGAACAAGGCCGTCGCATACAAACCCGAGAACCGTTTGTGAAACGCTGCGAACAACAGAAGGCGACCACGCGACACCATGGAAACCAAAGTGGCAGCTTGTCATTTCCTCTCTTCATTAAACCATCACTTTAATAAAGCGAGGAATCTGTCTCTCCCTCTGATTTTTCAGGAAGGGTTCTGGTATATTGTTGAGCCAAGGTCACCTGAAGTGACCGAAGCCCAACAAACATGTAGTTACCTGCAGTAAACGGAGCAAATACTTGTACTAATACTTGAGACTGCGGCGACTGTGAAGCTCACATCTGAAAGGAAGAGCCTGACACGAGCGATCCAGGCCATGACCAAGTGAAGCTGATCCCCATCCCTGTCTAAGTCGGGGGGTACTTTTATCTGCCAATGCAAAGAAAAACTGTCCGGCTCTGCCTGGATTGCTTGTGCAGGGAAATATTAAGAAAAAGTCACCAGGGTAAGAATCTTATTAGCCTGAGAGGTTGAAGTGAAGACTGTTGTCCCAAAGGTCAGCTTCAATCTGACGTTCAGATTTTCTTCCAAACCACTTCTAGCTGTTCTGAAACGCCATCTCAGTGTCGGCTTGAGGGAAGAACCAGGAGTTCTGTTTCATCAGGAAGACGTTGCATATTTGATTGAGTTCCTTCTCACTGCACCACATCTGAGGTACAATGGCAGTCTGGACAAACATGGGAGCAGAAGCATAGGGACGCGTCGACAGGCCTGGCAGTGTTGCGGTACCTGTAGTCCAAGTTGATCAGAACAGGTTCAGCAGGCTTTTGTGCCCAGTGGAAGGATCCGGAACACAGTGGCTGAGTGGCAACCTTGCAAACCCTCTGCATACTGATACTTCAAAGTTGATTTGGATCCACGGTTCCAGTTGTAGACTGGTTCTGGCAACAATTGGTAAACCCGTCCCAGAGGATCTGAGGGGTGTGGTTGTCTCAGACAGGTATTTCTGCTCAAGTCAATCCACTGAAGCTGTGAGGACCGGTGTCCTGTGCCCTACTTCCTTGGTGCTGGTGAGGACCGGTGTCGTGTGCCCTACTTCCTTGGTGCTGGTGAGGACCGGTGTCCTGTGCCCTACTTCCTTGGTGCTGGTGAGGACCGGTGTCCTGTGCCCTACTTCCTTGGTGCTGGTGAGGACCGGTGTCCTGTGCCCTACTTCCTTGGTGCTGGTGAGGACCGGTGTCCTGTGCCCTACTTCCTTGGTGCTGGTGAGGACCGGTGTCCTGTGCCCTACTTCCTTGGTGCTGGTGAGGACCGGTGTCCTGTGCCCTACTTCCTTGGTGCTGGTGAGGACCGGTGTCCTGTGCCCTACTTCCTTGGTGCTGGTGAGGACTGGTGTCCTGTGCCCTACTTCCTTGGTGCTGGTGAGGACTGGTGTCCTGTGCCCTACTTCCTTGGTGCTGGTGAGGACTGGTGTCCTGTGCCCTACTTCCTTGGTGCTGGTGAGGACTGGTGTCCTGTGCCCTACTTCCTTGGTGCTGGTGAGGACCGGTGTCCTGTGCCCTACTTCTTTGGTGCTGGTGAGGACCGGTGTCCTGTGCCCTACTTCCTTGGTGCTGGTGAGGACCGGTGTCCTGTGCCCTACTTCCTTGGTGCTGGTGAGGACCGGTGTCCTGTGCCCTACTTCCTTGGTGCTGGTGAGGACTGGTGTCCTGTGCCCTACTTCCTTGGTGCTGGTGAGGACTGGTGTCCTGTGCCCTACTTCCTTGGTGCTGGTGAGGACTGGTGTCCTGTGCCCTACTTCCTTGGTGCTGGTGAGGACTGGTGTCCTGTGCCCTACTTCCTTGGTGCTGGTGAGGACCGGTGTCCTGTGCCCTACTTCTTTGGTGCTGGTGAGGACCGGTGTCCTGTGCCCTACTTCCTTGGTGCTGGTGAGGACCGGTGTCCTGTGCCCTACTTCCTTGGTGCTGGTGAGGACTGGTGTCGTGTGCCCTACTTCCTTGGTGCTGGTGAGGACCGGTGTCCTGTGCCCTACTTCCTTGGTGCTGGTGAGGACCGGTGTCCTGTGCCCTATTTCCTTGGTGCTGGTGAGGACTGGTGTCCTGTGCCCTACTTCCTTGGTGCTGGTGAGGACCGGTGTCCTGTGCCCTACTTCCTTGGTGCTGGTGAGGACCGGTGTCCTGTGCCCTACTTCCTTGGTGCTGGTGAGGACCGGTGTCCTGTGCTCGACTTCCTTGGTGCTGGTGAGGACTGGTGTCCTGTGCCCTACTTCCTTGGTGCTGGTGAGGACTCTGGCTGCAGCGTTCTGGATGAGCTGCAGCTGTCTCACTGATTTATTTTTTTAAAGCCAGACCTGTGAAAGCAACGTAACTATAATCTAGTCTGCCAAAAATAAAAGCACCAACAAGCCGAGGAGGAATAATTGGCTGGGATATCTACAAGCTGGAGCGCAAACCCTGATTTGCTGGCTTCTACTGCCAGAGGCTTGTTATATCAGGGGATCTGAGATTGACAATTCAGTAACTGCAGTTAAAACATACTTGAAATAATTCCCCTTCTTTTGCAGAAATAATAACCCAGTAAAAGCTTGAGGCATTCTCTCCGATCACTGGCACGTGCAGGCCCACCATCTCATTTTACTGAGAAAAGTGTTCAGTTCAAGATTTCAGGGTGAAAGCAAAGGATGAGAAGGTGAATGAGGGAGGGACAGTGGGGCATTGACTTGTGCTGTGTAAACGGCGTCTGCTCGCCTGTGACTGCGTTATCTATGCATTCCCCGCGTCCACACGGTTCATCACAGTTCGTTTGTGGGTCGACTAAAGTATGTGTGAATAACTGTGGGCTTGAGAATATCTGAAGTTGGGCTTTGGCAGGCGCAGTCTTGACAGTGCGAAGTTGAAGATGGAGTGTCAGTTTTACAGAGACTGATGGAAGAAGCCTGTTTAGAAAGTGGGAATGAAGGAGTTTAGATTCCAGTAAGCTTCCTGAAAGGTTCAAATTTGACTGGAGCTTCTCAGGAATGTCGTGACACCTGGTACTTTATTCCCACCAAAGTGCTGATGAGTACTCGGCTGGGTGCTTCAGCTCACGCGTCGCTCCGGGTGGGTTTGCTTCCGACTGTCGTACAACTTCCAAAGTTCACTCAGACCCCCCACTTTTTTAGAACACCATGTGCTTTTAATGTCAGGCATCATCAACATGGGAAGCCACTGCTGGGCTGCTCTCTCTCTCTCTCACTCGCTAAAAGGCCACGCAGCTCGACCACCAGCTGATACAATCTCTCTGTCCGTCTGCGTCTGATCACTCCAGCTCATCCTAAACAAGACGGTGTTTCCTTCATGGTTGGAATCGAAGTTTGTAAATTAATGGATGTTAATTGACACGGTGAACACCAGTTTTCATCGATGCATCGTTTGTGCGACCTGCTTGTGCTTGTCACTCACAATAAATACAATATGGTGGGTGTTTATCTGTATTTCCAACATTTACATTTTACTTTGTGAGCAAATTTCCAGTGATTAAACTCAGTCAGTTTCCATGACTCCTTGCTGTTCCTGCTGTGACGCAGTTCAAATGCTCCTGCATTGCTTTGTGGTGCAGCACGCAGCACGATATTTTAGTCCAGACGTCAAATCAGTGTTGCTTTCTGTCATCGTCGTCACAGGCGCGTCACGTCGGGCGTTCCGTCCTCCCTCTCAGGACCAGCCTACTCTGAAACCATCCTGGCCTCAGAGCAGAGCTGGAGCGCACCTACAAGCACGGTCAAGACGCAGCGCTCTTCAGCACGAGACAGAGGAATCGTTTGATTTCAATTATCTGATTTTTGTGATTGAGGCTGTAAACCTGTGGAGAGGCAACGCCGTGAACTCCTGTACTGTAGTATTCTGACGTACTTAAGCCACTGATTCCGCCCTTGTTGTTGGAAGTAGGAGTTTCTCTTTCACTGGCTCAGCTGAGCGTCATTATTGATGGGATCTGGTTTGGAGCCTCTTGCCGGCGCTCACTTCCCACTAGCTGCCTCCTTTTTCTCTGCTGTAGCCAGCTTCATTGTCACTGCCGGCCTCGGTGGGACACTGTGACATAGTTGTGGTCCCTCTGCACTGCTCGCCTTTGGGAGCAGAGCAGAAGCAGTTTGTCTCCCTGACGTGCTGATTTAGTCGTTTTCTTTAGTGATTTTATGGCTTCAATCATGAATAAAAAGGCCTTGAAGTTAAATATTTGTATTCCCTTTTTATCCGCTGTGATTATTTTCTGGTCTGTAGCCTACAGATAAAGTGAAGTTAAATGGTTGCCTTGTGTTCCTCCACATCAAAGATCATATGATTGAGTTTGGCAAGGTGTTTTAGTTTGAAAATCGTTTGTCGGACTTCCTGCCAGTTCCACCTGCTCGGTGAGCACCACAAATAGAGAGTGAAAGATTTGAGCAGCATAGAGGAAAGACGCTGCAGTGCTTTTGATGGCGTGAGATCATTGCTGTGCTGCCGCAGGCGGGATCGTGCTGCTCCTATGTCACCGCCGGCTGGGCTGCTCCTGTCAATGGGACCACCTGTGAGTGTGGAGCCCTTTAATGGGAATGTTGATGGCCTGCAGCTTGAATGAACGACTGTAGCATGAAGACAGCACTGTTTTTATTACTCAGTCCAGAGCTCAGACCTCCTTAGAAATGTGAGTAGTTGATCATCTTCTCTTCAAACAAGGTCGTAAACCTGCTGTGGAGGATCCGTGTCTGGATCAAATCCCTCTCCTCTACCTGGTCGAACAGGTGCTTGGATGAACTTTTTATAAAGCTGTAGGTGCAGGTATTCTGGAGAGCACTTGAGCACAACCTTCACCTGACTCCTGTGTGAGGGAGAAGATGGACCTCTCACAGGTGGGTGAAGCGTCACCAGTGACCCCCAGCAGAGCCTGCAGAGCTGCTGTTTATTTATGGCCGTTTGTTTTTGGTATTCAGTGAGGAAAAGTGGTTTATCCACCGATGAATCCTTTTCCCATCCATACTGGAGTGTGCAGTGAAGCAGCTAGCACAGGTCAGGCTAACACCTCTCAGACTGCGCTTGCTGCATGTAAATCAACTTCCTGCATTGCTGCACTCCCGACATTAAAGCCGAGTCCCCTGCTGTGGATCAGATTGTGTCCTGGTATTGTGTGAGGAGGCGTGTTTCTCACTGGGAAAACACGCCTCCTTCATGTTCCTTTCCTTTCACCCCTTGGAGAAATGAGTTCAGATTTGTAACTCAATCGTTCCATTTGTGAAGCCGTGCATTAAACGCAAGTTTCTTTCAAATCGCTCTTTGAGGGGGGGTTCAAGCATCGTGTGCTGGAATCCTTTTGTTGTCAGTCAAATTGGACTCTTTCAATCCCCTCTTCTCACCTCTTTTCTGCCTCATCAATTTCTCCAGCCATTGACTCAGTTTAACCTGTTTTGGTTTGTTCTTGTTTCTCCTTCTCTCCAACTTTCCTTTCCTCTAAAGAAACGTGAGTTCAGAGCGAAGTGAAGCCAGAAGGAAGCTGAGGGAGTGCACAGGATTGGTGGATTCGCTCATGTACATCGTCCAGTCTCAGATTGACTGTAAAGATGTTGATAATAAGGTATGTAGAACTCAGGTCAACCAGACCTGTTTCGTGTGTGTGTGTGTGTGTGTGTGTGTGTGTGTGTGTGTGTGTGTGTGTGTGTGTGCGTGTGTGTGCGTGCGTGCGTGCGTGCGTGCGTGCGTGCGTGCGTGCGTGCGTGCGTGCGTGCGTGCGTGAGAACCAAATCCTGAGCATGTGAATAACTCTCTCTTCTCCTCCTGTTTCCCTTTATTTCCACGGTTGTAGTTGATAGAGAACAGTGTGTGTCTGCTGAGAAACCTCTCCTATCACGTGCATCGCGAAATCCCGGGCTGTGAACGCTACCAAGAGGCTATGCCCGTCAACCATGGCCCTGCCCCGTCAAGCCAGAAGGGCGGCTGCTTCAGCTCCCGCAAGAGCAAAGGTCTGTGAGGGGGAGGGGGGGAGATGTACTGTATTTGCTCAGTAAGCGGGTCATTGGCAGTGATGTCATTGTCTCCCAGCCAATGGATACTAACGCGCACGCACGCACACCCACACACACACACACTTGCACAAACAAAACCACTTGCTTGCACAAGAATGTGAACGATTTCCCCGCTGAGAGGAGCCCGTCTCTCTCCAGCTGCTCTGTTTGTGTTTCACTGAGACTATTGATTTGTTTTGTGCAAATTACTCATCCCTGTCTACTGTTGAGCAGCTGCACCTTTATTTTTGTCTAATTTTCCTACAAACATTGTTCAATTTGAATGTCAGGTGCATTTTTTTCGTTTCAGAGCCAGTGGGTTTTTCAACAATGGCAGAATTAAATTAGCTGATACAACGAACAAAATATCGCCTCTAAACAATGAGACGTAGTCCCAGCTGCTGCTGCTGATGTCACACTGAATATCTGCTTGGTAGCAGAAGACCACCGTGAGCTGCATTTGCAGTTCTCGCTCTTTTTGTTGTTCAAGAATGTATTAATTCATCACAGCATCAGTTACCTAGCTAAGACCGTAGTACCCACTTACCAGGGTTCATATAATCTTGGAAAACCTGAAGTCATACAGCTGCAAAATTCACAGGCCTGGAAAAGTTTTTGAAAGGAAAAGTCCTTGAAATTTGCTTCATAAAAGCTACAGATGAGATTCATTCAAGCTCAGTGGAGAAGAATCTCTTGTGGTTAACATGTATTGACATGTTTATATCCTATCAAACCACGTAGCATGTCAGCATAGCTAAATGTTTTTGGGTTATTATTCATGTGTAAACTGACGTTTCAGAGACAGCGGAGTCATGAGAAAAGTTTATTGGTCAAAATGTGTATGAAGCCTAAAAGGGGGGTGTGTGTGTGTGTGTGTGTGTGTGTGTGTGTGTGTGTGTGTGTGTGTGTGTGTGTGTGTGTGTGTGTGGTCTCTGATTGGCTTCATTAAGCCTTCATCGTACCTGGCATGTCATGTTGCCGATTGTGTGTGGGGGCAGCAGCCTAAGCGAGGGTTAACGGGGTGCCTCAGTTAAATCTGCTTTCCTCTCACATAAATGCTTTCTCTACCTCCTTTTCCTGACGTCTCTCCTCCCTCCTCACCCCTCCTTCCTCTGGTCTCCTCCTCTTCTCTTCCCCTTATGGCTGGCGGTGCTACAGATGAGTGGTTTTCCAAAGGTAAGAGCTTTACCTCTGTATGACTGCACTTGGCTTTCTCTGCTTGTTGTTGTTGTCGTCATAGCGGTAGTAATGATAGCGTAGCTGAGCTAACAGGTTGGAGGACTGTCCTAACACGCACGTCTTCTCAGAGTGGAAACTGGTTTGGTGTCTCGCTAACCTTTACTGGATTCACTAACTGCAGATGTAGCTCGCTAAGGTCGGTCTACAGCCAAACTGCTGTTCATGTGTTTTCTTATGTGTGATGTTGATGTTTGGTTGCAGGCAGGAAAGATGAGGATGCGGCTGCAGATGTAATAGACATTCCAAAGAGGACCACTCCTGCTAAAGGTATCAGCCCAACAAGATGTCGCACTGAACGGCCATGTGCGTTTGTCCTGCTGTGGTCACAGACTTCTCCTCCACCCTTCCCTCCTGCAGGCTATGAGCTCCTGTACCAGCCGGAGGTGGTCCGCGTCTACACTTCGCTGCTAAAGGAGTCCAAGAACCCCACTGTGCTGGAAGCCTCAGCTGGAGCCGTTCAGAACCTGTGTGCTGGTCGCTGGACTGTAAGGAACCCACACTCACACGACTTAATTTTACTGCACCAACTGGAAGCTGACAAGCGTCACTCTCACAATGTGGCAATCTGATAAAAGTCAAACAGACACCGTTAAAGTGTGTTGGAGGCCTTGTCAAATATTCATCAAGTCTAGTAAAGATGTACTGAAGTATTTCTGCTCCATGAGAGAACGCAGCGTTCAGGTATCCTGGGATTTCAGCCTCTTTGACTTTGTTCTCTCGTGAAAATGCTTGAACCTGAAGGGAAAGACCAACGGCAGCATGTGTGTTGCATTTTTACATGTATCAAAGATGATATTCAAACTCTCTAGATAACAAAAAGGTGTGTGTTTGTGGATGTGTGTTCAGTATGGCCGATACATCCGTGCCTTGCTGCGCCAGGAGAAGGGTCTACCTATGATGACGGAGCTGCTGGCACATGGCAATGACCGCGTGGTCCGAGCCATGTCCGGAGCCCTCCGCAACCTGGCCATTGATGCACGCAACCGAGATCTACTAGGTGAGACTTGCAGCTCTGGGTGTCAGAAACACAGCACACAGAACTGAAGTGGGTTTCCATGTTGAACTGCTCTTCTTGTGTTTTCTCAGGTAAACACGCGGTGCCTCACCTGGTGGCCAACCTGCCTGGTGGCGGTCAGAGTCAGCCGGTGCGAGCGCTGTCGGAGGAGACGGTGGTGTCGGTATTGAGCACACTCCAAGAGGTGCTGGGCTCCAGTCTGGAGGCAGCTAAGACACTCAGGGCGTCGCAGGGAATCGAGAGACTGGTGGTTATCAACAAGGACGGGTAAGGGGCTGGCAGCGGGGAGGGGACGTGGGTGTGCCATCGCGAAGAGTTCTTGACCTTTGTGTGTCTCCCCTTGCCCTCTGGGACCACCAGCAATCGCTCTGAGAGGGAGGTGCGCGGGGCAGGCCTGGTGCTGCAGACAGTCTGGGGCTACAAGGAGCTTCGGCGCACTTTGGAGAAGGACGGCTGGAAGAAGACAGACTTCATGGTCAATCTAAACCCCCCCAGCAACAACACCCGGGCCAACGGAGGCTATGAGGACAGCACTCTGCCTCTCATCGACAAAGGTCAGGGAGCACAAAGAAACTTCTAAAACATCTCACAATCTATGAACGTACGCGCCACATAACTGACATCAGCTCCGTGGTTGTGCAGCGTTAAAGTTGTTTTATGTGACAGGAAATATATGATAGACTGGAGAACGTCAGAGAACCCTGATGAGGAACGAGTGAATCCGACGGTCTTCATCGCCAGCACGAGCTGGCTTGAATCAGACGTGTTGTTTTAAAACCACAGCTGATGCTCCTGCTGTAGCCAAATCCAAGGAGACTCAAATTCCCTTGTTCCAGAGAAATAATGGGGTGTGTGCGTGTGTGTGTGTGTGTGTGTGTGTGTGTGTGTGTGTGTGTGTGTGTGTGTGTGTGTGTGTGTGTGTGTGTGTGTGCGCGCACGTGCATGCAGGGGGCAAAGCTGAACGGGAAATGATTCCGATGAACGACTTGGGACCAGGCAAGTGTGAACGCAGGAAACACATTCACACAATCAGGCGGGGTCACACTTGGCGGGGTCGTGGGGGTTTAGCGTGTGTGTCAGATGTTTTCTTTACCGACACACTCGTAGTGCTGATCTAAAGAACCGTTGTCCTCTTCAGACGCCTACTCCACACTGGACCAGAGAGGGAGAAGGAATACTCTGGACAACACACTCGAGCCTGCTGACAAAGATGCAGTACAGGTGAACACACACACACACACACACACACAGACCCCTTTGATATTTAGCAGATTAAGAGAGTACTGACATGGTCGTTTATCTGCATGCTCTGCACTGTGGCGTGCTGTTGCTTTCGCGGCAGCATTCCCTCATGCCTGAAACACACTGGAGGCGCCAGCTGTGGAACGTCAGCGCTGTGTTGTGGGGTCTTGAGCAGCCTCACTGGCTCCATTTGTTCCGCGCACCCTGCAGCACATGCCAGACCTTTTCCATGGAGATTGTGTCCTTTCAAACCAGTGTCCTTCTAAATACACCTGCTGCTAAAGAGATGCAGTGGGGGGCGCATCCTGTGTGGTGAGCACGGTCAGTGTAGCTGCGTCGGAGGGTTTCAGCGACCAGGTGTGTTTCAGGTGTGACGTTGACTGCAGTCAAACTGCCTAACAGCGCATGGTCCAGTAGCTTCCAAGGAGGTGTTCAACTCTTTGTTCACCCCAGGAAGGATGAGGAACGCTGACATGTAGCATGTTAGCAGTGAGTTCAGCTCATTTCTGGAGGGATGTTACGATTCAGGGACGTAATGTGGGCCTTCAGCAAGCTAGCATGTACTCAGCGAACGGCTCATCCAGTCACCTCAAGCATGATGCAGAATCACGTCAGACGAATGTGGTCCTGGTCAGTTTTAGCTGAACTGAAAGTTCAACGAGAGTCAGCAGGCAGTTCCAGGTGACACCGTCCAGAGCTGCAAACACTCGATGAATCAGCTCGTTTCTTTGGCTGTTAGATAGCAGAAACATTTGAATGCATCACACCAGGCTTGTGGAAATCTTGATGGACATTTTGCTTTGATTTCTAATGTTTTTCCAGCCCCCCCCCAAAAAAGAAAAAAGTTTTTAACTATAATGAAATCCCAAAATTGATAGAAAAGCTTTTGATGAACAAATACTTCAACGAATCCTTGCTGCTTCATTCGAGCGTCACGTCTGAAATAGTTCCGCTTTAAGTCCTGTGGATCGTTGGTGACGGCTCTGGAGTCGGGTAGTAAGCGTTGCTCAACATTCACGTCCAGCGTGGTAGAGCGCGAAGACTCCCAGCTGTAAACGTTACCGCGTGAACGACTGGCTCTCACACCCACAGACGGCATGTCGCCGCACGTCTAGTCAGAAACAGTCGTGCACACAATTTCACACCAGTGTTTTCTTTTCCCTGCCTGACGACGTAACACTGAACTAACCTCTAATAACCTCTCGTCTGTCTTCCCACAAAGTCTTTATTCTGCCTTGTTGTCTCCAACTTTTGGAGGTTCACACCTCACCCTCTTCCTATCTGAATGTCTCTCTCTCTCTCTCACACTCTCTCTCTCTCTCTCTCTCAGGGAGGGATGTTTGGGGAGAGGCAGGCCTCTTTGCCTCTGTTGGATTCTTATGATGGTTAGGCCACACCCACTGTCACACTGCATGTCAGCGCATGGTATGTGTGTCCCACAGGCTGCTCCTCTCAGTTCACTGCATGGCCTTGAATTCTAGAAGCAAAGCTTCCATTACCTGGAGTCCCTCCCACTCCTCAGGTGTCTGTGGAGATGTCACCTCTGTTGATTTCTCTCTGTATACTTTGTTGTGTTGATTATCTGTTGTGACTCTTTTGCCCGCAGCCACTTATGAATGTTTTTATTTGTAAATCTTCCGTTTTAAATGTGCGAGTCTTTCTGTCCAGCGTCCAATGAGCGAATCCTGCACCTCCTCTCTTGCAGAAAAACTGATTGTGTGCATCACCCGACGACAGCCTCCTCCCACCTACTGCCCTTGCTGAACTGACAGCGAGGGACCACCACAACACCACGGATGGCACCAAACTCCATCCTCTCTCTCTTTGGTCCCTCCTCACTCCTCTGCAGCTCTCTCTCTCTCTTTCTCATCCCTCGCTCTCCTCCTTTCTGCTACATTCCTGCTCTGCAGCTGACAAACGAAATGAAACCGCACAGAAAAGCGGCGTGGCTCTTTGCTCCCTGTGGACAACTGGATGTGCCACTGTGACCACTTTGTGCTCTGCTGCGAGTCCCTGAACTGCCAAACCACTCGATCTGATGCTGCAGCCAGAAGCTTTTCCCTCAAACACTGCGTCCCTGCACAACACTGACGGACTGTGGCACGATGGGTCATTCTTTCGGGTCGGAGCTCAGCCTGACAAAACGAGCTGTCGGGAGCAGAACTTTGGAATTTTACGTCGTCAGTTTTGAAGAAATTGAGGGTTTGACATCCTTTGTTTCCAATATTTAGATACTACCAAGATGTTCCATGTTCATGGATCTCCTCTGACAAGCGTACCTTTTGTCTTGTTTTGCGCTGTACCACCGTGATGTACATGTGCCAAATGACAACACCACTGCTGCAACTGCCAATGCTGAATGCAAGAACTCTGTTCAGAAAGACTTTTACAGCTTCTACTCTGAGAAACTCTCATCTAATTGGTTCGTCAGTCTCTGTAAAACTCCATCGCCAAGATGCTTGGGGGCGGCTCTTAGATTGTGACGTGTAGGTGTACAGGGGTGGCGGGTGGAGCGTGGATGAGCCCTCAGCTTAGACAGAAATGGACGGTTCTTCACCAGCGGGGGGGGGGGGGGGGGGCTTTATGTCAGGCTGTTTGTTTGATTCTTCAGAGGGTTTCAACGGGTGCATTTTCTTCTTTATCAAGTCTCAACTTTATGAATGTGTACGTACAGGACTGTCTCTTCACAGTGTGTGGGTGAACTGGAGTGCCTCCTTTATTCGGGACATGTATACGTGTGTCCAACCCATCTAAGTGTCTTTCTCTCAGCAGTTGGGGAATAATGTAAATACAAGTCAGCAGTTGTCGTCTTCTGCTGGATAACCGACTACGGGATGACTTCTCATCGGGATTAACAAAACAAACCCTCTCGACTTCTGTATCGGTAACTGGATCCCAAACCTGCAGCCTAGCTGGCTTTAAGACTACAGAACAGCAGACGGGAGAAGACGGGCTGTCTGTTTTTGGCCTGGTGTCTTCAGTACAGTGCCTGCTCTGTAGATGACTGCGTACTCTTAGTGCCGAGTGAGATGTAGATACTTGATTAAAAGAAGCACTAGGGGGTATAATGTGGTTTTTGTGTGTGTTTTTCCTTTTGCTTTCCACGCCGTTTCCATGACCCGATGCTTCACGTAGAAGTTGCCTTCGAGAGTGGACGAGCTGAAAGAGGACAGCAAGGGTTTGTTTAGAAGATCTGTAGGGAGGCATAGACCAGAATTTTGCTAATAGATAAAAGCCGAGAAAAAAATAAAAGCACATTTAAACTATATACAAGAGAATATTTGTTAATTTTAATGGTTATGTATTTTTTATACTGATTTGGGTTTAATTGTTTTGGGTGCTGCGGGTGAATGCATATGCAATCAGTCTTTATGTTTGATTGGAAACATTCAGTTTGTCTTGATTAAATAGGAAACAAGTTAGCTTCAAAATCCTCCCAGCACATCCAGCTGATACTCCTAACACTAACGGACGGATCTGATTCTCCACAACACTTCAGTCTCTTTGCCTTGGCTCTTAAAAAGTTGCACATTCTCATTTATGAATGAATTATGTAACTAGCAATACTGTTTTTAATAAAATGAAAATGATTTTCAGCCCTGGTCTCCTTGCCTCGTGTATTAAAACTCGTCTCCGGGGAGGAATCCCTCAAGCAAGCCGCAGCGCTGTTTGACCCTGCGGCCGCTAGATGGCGCCATCAGTCTGCAGGATCTCGTATTGCGAAGCGACGTTAGCAACCGGTTGCTAGACTACTTGAGGGCTCAGTTTTTCGAAATAAATAATTTAAACAGACCTTAGGGAAAAAAAACAGCAACGAACGCGGGTAAGTGCATCTCTCAGGTTCGCTGCGGCGCGACGGGACAGTTGGCTAACAAGCGACGTGGCTTGAAAGCAGTTGCTTGTTGGTTCAGATTTGCTATTTAATCAAACGGATATCCGATCAAAAGATGTTTTCTATTTTTCCCAGAGTGCAGTTTTTGTTTTTATGACGTCTGAGTGACTCTGGACCGAGTTTGGTTCCCAGTCCCCCAGGGAGCCGTTGATGCTAGCAGCGCGGCTAGCAGTTAGCCAGTCACCGGAAACACATCTCGTTCGGACCGTTTTTACTCCCAAAACTCACGGAGAAAACGTGCGCTGGTCGCACCGAAGCGGGTGGCTCACAGGTGCGAAATCAAACTAGAACTGAAGTTCGTGTTTAAATTTCTTTGGAAAGTTTTCAAATCTGGCGGCCACAGAGATGTGGTAACTTAGCGCCATCGTGCACGTGCTGCTGCTCTGCGGATCTGAGACAGAAAAAACAGAGCGATCGGTGCCGAACGGTTCCACCTGGTGCCCCGCACTGTAACTCCACTCTTCCAGGACCCGCCTCCGCCAGCCCAGCGCCCATGAGACCATGCCGCGGTTCCGGCTTCACCGTTATGAGATGCAGCTCGTGGCGGAGCTGCAGCGGCAGCAGAACTGCGCCCAGTTCTGTGACACCCTGCTGCAAACTGATGGTGAGACCCAGGACCTGGAACACTCGGCTGAAGTCTTGGTTTGGATTGAAGGCAAATCTGTTTTCCTTCGTCTTGTCAAGGTATCTCAGTGCCCACCCACAGCTGCGTCCTGGCGGCTCTCAGTCCCTACCTGTTCCAGCAGCTGTCAGGCAGCCCGTTCCCTCCATGCGGGCAGAAGCGCCACCTCCAGCTCCAGGCAGTGAAGGCCCAGACCCTCCTAAAACTGGTGGGTCTGCTCTACTCTGGGCAGCTGGAGGTGGAGGAAAGCGTAGAGCAGGAGGAGGTGTTGGCGGCAGCTCGCCAGTTTGGCATGACGGACCTGGTAATGGAGCGAGCTGCTTCCAGAATAACCCAGGATGCCCAAGTTCAGGTGGAGATGGGTGGATGGGGGGGTGCCAGCTCTCCTGTGGAGACCAGGCGTTGTTTATCAACAGGGACACAGACGGTCAGAGCAGCTGAGGACAGTGGGACTTTCATTGTCTCCAGCCACACTAAACCACCAACCCCTGAGCCGCCGCCCTCTGCCTCGTCAAAACCCCCAAACATCTCAGCTGATGACATGTGCTCCAACTGGGCGGGGTCCACACCACACCAACCTGCTAGCGCTTCAAACCCCACGTCCAGGGTCCCCCAGGTCCCTCACCCTGAGTCGGTGGACAGCATACAGGGGTCTGCTCTTGGTAGGACGGGTTTGGAGGGTGGACAAACCAACGGCAAGACGTCTGAGGACGGGGGCAAGGGAGAGGAGATGGCGGGAGAGGAAAGGGAGAAATCCTCCGAGAGCCGGCATGCAAATATGAAAATAGGGATGAAGAACATGGCTAAGATGAAGAACATGATGGAGACACAGATTTCTGTCAAGGTCAGTGGTCCTTAGCCTACCTTCCCCCTCATCCGCTCCATGTAAGGCTGCCGGAGCGCCTGCTGTCCGCACACCGGTCCCCTCTGTCGTGTGCCTTCAGCATTTCTCACTGTTTTATCCAGTCTGCATCACAGTAGCTAGCAGAAGACAGTGCAGTGGAGTAAGTCGACACTCGTGGAACCTGGCAACACAGTAGTGAGTTGGTTCGTGTAGGTCTGAGCGGGGGGTCTGCTGCCTGACTGCTGTCTGAGTCTTGTTATGACGTATATTTAGCTTGTAGCAAACAGAAACTGACGGCTAACAACAACTCAACTGTCCAGATGTGTCTGTTTACAAACTCTGCAGGTGGTCTGGTAGAATCCAGGTCTCCTTAATCCAGAGGTGTCATCACGCACCTACAGACTGACTGGAGATAGAGAGAAGCAGCAGCTCTGCCAGTTTGGTGCTCGTTCAGCAAGTTTTTGAGATGAGACGATGGCTTCAGCAGGTTTTAGACATTTATTTGGACAGTTTAGCTCTCGTTAGCCGTCAACCTCTGTTAGCATCATGCTAAGTATACATGGCTGGCTCTTTCTGCATTCTGGAGCCACAGAGAAGTAGTGAAGGAGGGCGAAACATCTGTGGGAGCTCAAGATGTCTATTAGTGAGTACTTGAAGGGCATCATCTGGTATAATCCAGGTCTTCTTCATCCGGCTGTATGAGATCCACAAAGACTTTGATTGGCGATAAAACAAGCTAATGCTTCCAGTTCACTGCTCATTCAAGGAGACCCGGCACCAGAAACCTACTACTGTTTTGGATTGAACTGGATGTTGAGCCAGAGTTTGTAAACTGATGTTCCGGGTTAGTTTAGCTGTTAGCCATCAGTGTCAGCTAGCCTCACGCTAAATATACGTGGCTGGCTCATCCTGCGTACTGGGGTCACTGAGAAGTGATGCAGGAGGGGAAAACGTTTGTAAGCGCAAGCCTCCTTTTAGTGAGCACCTGAAAGGCAAAATACACTTTTTTTGGGTAAAGGACTGTTTCAGGGTGGACGTACCAATGAAAAGATGTCCGCTCACGCCACCTGCTGGTTACTGTGGTAACTAGTCTCAGGTATAGACTGCACTGTTTGGCATTACATCAATTTGAGTGGGCGATGATGGACTTGACGCCAAAGGGGGCCCCGAGGCGGACCAGTTGCGATCCACTGGTGACGCTCCTGTTCCAGATCGAACACCTCCAGAGCACCAAAACACGGGCAGCACGATGCAGTCGGAATCTGATCTGATTAATAACAATCCACTTGTTTTCATTATATTCACCACACCTACTTGTAGTACTTCTAGTACATTTTGAAAGTACTTTTAAAGAAGAAATTCTCTACGTTAGTGCAGCATCAAACAGGGACGTGTTTGTTTTGTGAACAGTCCTGCACCATTATTGCAGATATAACTCTTTGTGTATTTATAAGTATGTATAAGTTTTGTATTTTCCTGATGAAGTAACTCCAATCGATGTTGCTCTTTGTTTACTGTAGTACAAATACTGCTCTCAGCGGTTGACAGAGGTGGTGCAGACCCTTAAACTTGAGAAGCAGATTCATTCTATGAGACTCTCAAGGTAACGCTGAGAAAGTCTGGGAACCAGTTGTGGACGCTGTTAAAGCAGAATGTCTCCAGTGTGTCTACAGCCGCTGTTTGAATGTGACGGGATGATAAAGTGAAAAAATTACATACACATTTTAAAAAAACCTCCTTTGGCACAAGGGCGAAAAACCAAAAGTGTTTGTGATGAATCTGCTACCAGGTGTGTGGGAGGCTCACTCCTCTTTGATGCTCACCCCTCGGCAGGTGAAGCTGAGGAGGAGGACGAAGGGGGAGGTGTGGGAGGTGGTGAGCGTACAAGACGCTGGTGAGACCCTGTCGGTGCTCACGTCCCTGACACAGGTAGATAACCCTGACACACACACACACTTATTTAGAAATAAAACAGTTACAATATGAATCATGTTACCTGCTGAATTCCAGTGTTCTGTGAATAAAAGAGGGAAAACTGAGTTTAAAAAAATGTAAAAACTAGAATAACTTTATATGAATGTGATTTTTTTTCCCCAAAGGATGGCTCCAACCACAAAAGGTCGCAGAGAGAATTCCAAAACATCCAGCTTTTGCCCTCCATGGCCCCCCCAGCCTCAGCTCAGAGAGTAAAAACCCAGATTCATCAACCTGCCACCACCACCTCCCCTAAACCACCAGCTCCCCCCAACACCACTTGTTACCCCCAGCCCCCCTCTGGTGACTTCGGCCTCCCAGACCAGAATGGAGAGCTCATGTCGGCCCCAGTCCCCCAGCCTCAGGGCCACATGGAGGAAAGTGATGAGCAGATAGAGAAGCTGCTGGAGGACATCATGATGGGCCTGAACATCCTGCCCAGCTTGGACAGGGATTGTAAGACGGTTCCACACCTGCACCCTAACAGAGCCACGTGCCAGGAGCCTGAGGCAGGACAGAGTCGGATACAGGCAGTGGACACGAACCCAAACTGTGCGTGGTACCAGGATTTTGGGACGCACAGTAACCAGTCAACAGATGCAGGTATGTAGTTGCATGTTATCGTCTTTGTTAGCAGAGAAAACTGAACCCTTCAGTGCAGCTGGTCAGGTTGAGTTGTCCATCAGTTCATATCCAAGTTCACATTGCGTACTGAGAAGGCTACCGTGGTAACGCTACCTCAGTGAATCAGATCATGAGGCCTTTAATTTCATACTTCTGGGAGGCTTTACACTGTTTCTTCACACACGCGTCTTTACACACGCGTCTTTACACTGTTTCTTCACACACGCGTCTTTACACACGCGTCTTTACACACGCGTCTTTACACTGTTTCTTCACACACGCGTCTTTACACACGCGTCTTTACACTGTTTCTTCACACACGCGTCTTTACACACGCGTCTTTACACTGTTTCTTCACACACGCGTCTTTACACACGCGTCTTTACACTGTTTCTTCACACACGCGTCTTTACACACGCGTCTTTACACTGTTTCTTCACACACGCGTCTTTACACACACGTCTTTACACTGTTTCTTCACACACGCGTCTTTACACACGCGTCTTTACACTGTTTCTTCACACACGCGTCTTTACACACGCGTCTTTACACTGTTTCTTCACACACGCGTCTTTACACACACGTCTTTACACTGTTTCTTCACACACGCGTCTTTACACACGCGTGTTTACACTGTTTCTTCACACACGCGTCTTTACACTGTTTCTTCACACACGCGTCTTTACACTGTTTCTTCACACACGCGTCTTTACACTGTTTCTTCACACACGCGTCTTTGCACTGTTTCTTCACACACGCGTCTTTACACACGCGTCTTTACACACGCGTCTTTACACTGTTTCTTCACACACGCGTCTTTACACACGCGTCTTTACACTGTTTCTTCACACACGCGTCTTTACACACGCGTCTTTACACTGTTTCTTCACACACGCGTCTTTACACACGCGTCTTTACACTGTTTCTTCACACACGCGCCTTTACACACGCTTCATTACACTGTTTCTTCACACGTGTACATGTTACCCAACACAACATTGAGCAGCAGCACGGTTTCAATGAAACAGTCTACTTTTCTAACGATGCAGTCGTCTGACTGCATGTTAAAGCCCATCTTTTCTGTTGATGTCAGTCTGAAGGCCATAATCTCCCCGTTTTACAGGCGTTCATTGTTTTACAGCTGAGAACCAGCCAGAGTGCACAGGCCGATCAGCCATGCAGCTGAACACGTTGCTAATCCAGCCGCAGCAGAGACCCCCTCAGTATCACCTGTCCGTGAGATCCGTGGGGCAAACACATGGGCGGAGCCACCAGCATTCCTCTCTGCCCAAAAGCCAAAACACTGTATCTTCAGAACCACCTCCAACAGGACCAGGCATAGTCTCCCCTTTCTACTCCGGTGAACAGAAACCGCATTACCCAGCATTCCCGGGAACATCCTCACAAGAGGGGCAGAATGTCTCTGAGTGTTTACGGCCGCCAAACGGAAGTGACATTCAGTGCTTGTCCCCATTTTCCCTATCTTGCATGGATGAACTGCGGCTTCCCAGGTGTCTGTCCCCAATAGAGACATTTAACCAAGCAGCAGTAGATCAAGTCGTCCTCAGCAGCGCTGAGCATCAGCAGCCGTCACTCCAAGAGCAGCTCTGGCTCTCAGAGCACCCCGGATCCCTGCGGTTTCCCCTGAGCACCCTCGCTCACGGAGAGAGTAATTTGGCATCCTCTCACCTGGATGATCTGGAGTTAAACCCTCAACATGGCAGACCTTGTGCCAACGCTTGCACTGACAACGGGGAGGGAGCAAACGCAACAGAACTAAAATCCCAAAAGATGAAAGGCACATTATTGTGCGACAGTCAAGTTGACGCTGTAGCATCTAAGAGGAAGAGAAGGAAACGCCCTGGTCAGCAGGCAGAGGGAGGTGCTTCCTCCTTGCCATGCAAAAACCTGAGAGTCTCTGATGAAACAAAGAATCAAATGAACTTGAGCCTTTGTTCAGTTAGCCTGTCCAGGAACAATGTGTTGGCCAAGGAGAGAGAAATGTCAACCAGCTCCTCAAGCACGCCATCCCAGTTTGTATGGAAACCAAAGCAGTCAACCAAAACTGAACATCTGAAAGAGAGACCCCGACGCTCTGGAAGCCGTACAGCATTGGTGGTTTCTGGCCAAACCCCGATCAGGACAAGGGGGTTTCTGAGAAAAACTCAAGAGATAACAGTCAACCCAAGCACAGAGAGGGCTTCAGTTCCAGAGCCTGGGGCGCACGGAGCTTCTGTAGGGACAACCAGAGAGTCTCCCTGCAGGCATAAACGTGGAAGACCTCAGAAAATTAAACTGGAAGCGTTTACGTCCTCACGCAGCCCTGCACCCATCACCTCAGACAAGAGCTACCATCAGGAGAGTCGGGGGCAAAATGAAGATTTTGAAAAAAGGGTTGAAACAAAGAAATGGTGCAAAAAGAGGAAGAGAAAGGGAAGAGCAGAGGCGGAAACGGGGACTCCCCTAAAGAAGACAGCAAATCCTGAGAGTCCTGCAGAGGCAGGGGGTATCAGTGACGCTACCCCACCGGTAAGAAAGACACCCAAGCGGAGGGTCACTCTGAAGGAGATTCAGAAGCTCATCAAATGCCAACATACAAAAACAAGGAAATCGAGAGAAAGTCAGGAATCGAATGAAACTTTAAGAATCCCAAAAGATGAAGCTGAGGAGGACAAAGACGCTGGCCAGCTTCAGGACAGAGGTGCAATTCCAGAATCTCCTGTAACCTTCAATGTCACAGTTGATGAAATTCACAATCCGATTTTCAGCACAGCTCCAGCTGAGAGACACAGTTCACGCCAAGACGACTCCAAGGGCTGTTGTGGGAGGGAGGCGAGTCTGAGTGGGGATGAGAAGAGTTCTGTGTTTTCTGTGCAGGTCCTGAAAGAGGATCCAAACGAAGGTACGACTGACTAATGGCTCCGTCTCATGTTGTTTCTGTGGTTGTAGTACAGAACAGTTTTGTGGGAGGTCCTTGAACTGCGCTGTAGAGCTGCAACAACTAAAGCTGGGCATACGCCCTACAGTATTGTTGAATTTAATTGAAACTGTAGATCATAAAGCCAAAGTACAGTACAGCTGTGGGAGCCGGTGGAATAATCTGGAATGAAAACGTCTCATGGTTCTGTTTCCACCATGTGAGACCACGAGGAGGGCAGAGTAAAATATTGGAAGTGCCCGAAATTCCTCTGGACATAGGACAGGGGGTCGGGAGCAGTCCATTGCGCTGGGATGGGCCCTTGTGCCGCCGGCACACTGCACGGGGATGAACCCTGGTGAAGCAGAAATTCAAGAAAACTTTAACGAGAGTCTCGCCAACAAACTCAGGCCAGATGAGGTCACACCAGCAGTTGGTGCCTACATCAGTCTGTTATTTGATTGGAAAAAATCTGACTCTGATAATGAGTGGAGCTAAAACTTCAAACACTTCACATCAATGTATTCATTTGAGGAGCACAGCGCTCCACCTTGGCGCCATCTGGTGGGAGTCTTTAGAATGCCAGTTTGAATTTTGTTGGCTCCTTCCAGCTTCAGGGGCAAGCTGCTCCCTTTTCAAAACAAGACTTGGGTGCTTTTCACACCCACCTGGCTCTGGGTTTGGGTCTGAACTAGAGTGACAGGTGTGACTCCTTCCCTGGACCAGGACCTGGACCAAATATGTGAACCACAGTCCTCCTGAAAAGTTGTTTCCAAGTGAACCAGAGTGGGATTTGTGTCTGGTGGCAGTGTAATTGCATTGTTGGTAGAAAACAGCCTTGGGAGCTGTGGGGAGGAGGAAGGCACTGCCGTCAGTCAGGCGAGGGCCTGGTTCCTGTCCCTGTCCTTGTTGCCCTCGTGTCTTGGACAATGCGATTGTGAGTGCGCGGTGATGTCTCCTCGTAGTTGTGAGCACATGAACCAGATGGTGGGAAGAATAACTGGGTCCACTGGTTCAGACCAAAGTGAACAGACTCGTGTGAATTGTCAGTAGCTTTGCTAAATGCTTACAGCGGCGTGCTAGCGTGCCTAACAGTCACCCATGCTAACACGCTGCTCAACCAGTTAGCACTTTATGCTAACTACAACAGAAACCGATGCTAGTTTTGCAGTGATTTAGTTGTAATTAGAATTACTGAAGAAAATGGACGCCGGTGTCTTTGGGCCATGACTGGCTGGTGTGGTAACGATCCGGCAAAGTTACTTCAGACTGGATGAATTTAATCCGGCTGCAGTGAATCTCAGTGTTGTGGCGCTGGCAAACCAAAAGAAGACCGTTGCGTCCCACATGGTGTGAAGACGAGCGGATGTCTTCATCTCTGTAACCACTCTGACGCCTGCTAGTCCTGCTGACAACCTTCTGTCTTCTGCAGGATTGTCGTGTACCACATGGACTTGTGATAGAACACAGACCGCCACCAAAGACACAGAGTCCCATCACCATGACAGACAGCAGTCTCAAGAACGTAAAATGCCTTCGGACCCCGACCTGAGGCCTCAGGACCCTGAGAGTGCTGCCGCGACCCTGCGGGACGCCGGTGGGTCCAGCAAGAGCTCAGACTGCCACTGCGCGGAAGAGGAAGAGGAGGTGGACGTCCTGTGTTGCTCTCCAGAGAAAGCGCCTCAGGCCAGAGGACGTGAGGATGGGCTCCACCACACCGATTCCCCTCCTCATGAAGAGGAGGAGGAGGAAGACGCCAATGAGATCGATGTGACAGGAGACGAGACAGAGTAGCCTTTGCTGCGTCGCTTTTATTGTCTTGTTGGACCAGTTCAGCCCTTGTGTCAGTCCCAAAGTTCTGGTGTTGGTTCTGTTCACAGCGATGCCGGATGAAGTCCATTTTGGTTTTGAGCTTTGTATAAATAGATTTTTTATCTCTGTTCCCTCTGGTGGTCGGAGGCTGTGAACGTGCGCCAATCGCAGGCTGGTTTATTTGGTTCCACAAACAAGGTTCAGTGAGTTAGTTTTATTTCTATTGATATGTTAAAGCTTTGCTAAGAGAAAGTACAAAGTTATCGCTGTTGATTATTTTATAAATTTCACTTTTTCAGTCAAATTTGAATTTGCATTGTCAGACTTCTAGGAAGAGCACCTGCGCCTCCTGTTGTAACAAAGTTCTTATTTGGACCACAGCACAATGATTATGTGTTTCATGTACATTCTTATGGTTTATTAAAAAAAGTCAGCAACTGTTTTGGGGCGGCAGACGAAGGTTTGGGCTCCGTCATGTCCTCACTTGGGTTCACATCCTGTGCATTTTGAACCTCAGACATCAACACCAGCATGTGTGAAGCTGGACGTGGACTAATACGTCACTATGAACCAACTCGTTTCCTCAACACTATGACGTCACGCCGGTTCTGTAATGCGCCCGGGGCGCAGCAGGGGGGGCGCGCGCGCGCTCTGTTCCACTTAAATGAAACTTTATTGACACCGGAAGTGTCTGGACGATTCAGTACGCACGTGTGCTTTGCCGGATTTGAAGGTTACGGGAGAAATTGCGGGGAGGTTGGTGGTCTGGAGAGGCTCGCCGGAGCGGCTGTGAGCAGCACTGATCGACGGACATGGATCCCATGAAGGCGCAGCAGCTGGCGGCGGAGCTGGAGGTGGAGATGATGGCGGACATGTACAACCGGTAACGACTAACCTGCTAGCCGGCTAGCTAGTTAGCTGACGTTAGTTATCCTTGTCACCCGCAGCGCCGCTCGGGCCCCTTGAATCTCCGAACGTTAATGAAGCAGTGAATGTGAACGTCACGTGTGTGGGTCGCTGGGACGAAGCTAGCTGCTGCTAACGGTAGTTCACCTTTGGCAGCGTGAAAGCCTCCGAAGCTAACGTGCATTAGCCCCGATATTGGTGATGGATGCAAGCCCGATGAGTAAATAACCGAACACGGATGGAGGAGCCGCGTCGGAGGTCTGAACGTGTCGTCAGCGTCGGAGACCAAAGCCTCTCTCACTCCAGTCTTCTCGTCGACCAGCACAAGAACGATGGTTCTCTCCATCAAAACTCACTTACAGATCAGAACTCGTAGTAGAATTGCCTAAAACCAATT
This sequence comes from Aulostomus chinensis, assembly GCF_037954235.1. NCBI lineage: Eukaryota > Metazoa > Chordata > Actinopteri > Syngnathiformes > Aulostomidae > Aulostomus > Aulostomus chinensis. The sequence continues at coordinate 1,779,656 of NC_141327.1, read as the reverse complement.
GGACACGTCCATTTATGGTTATTCAGGTGATTACAACAGTAATCAGCCCCGCCCCCCAGGTAAGAAGGCGTCCTTTCCACTCCTACGTGACCACGTTGCGATGCTGGTTCGGTGTCACTGCCAGACACGTTTCGCTGTCACTCATCGTCATGAGGAGGGAGAGTGGCAGGTAAAATAGAAACAGTGTGTGTGTGTGTGTGTGTGTGTGTGTGTGTGTGTGTGTGTGTGTGTGTGTATCTGCTGATCAGATGATGGCGGGTTAGTTAACTCATGTTGAGCTGAACTGACGGTGTGACTGTGGATCTGGGGATGATGCAGTCATCGCTGCAGCCCATCATCATCATCATCATCATCATCATCCTCCTCATCAGAAAATCTGGATGGAGCGAGCAGTGACCCACACATACGAGCAAATACATCACATGCTAACAGGCTTGTGGACATTCAGTCCTCTTGGACGATTTCAGCACCGTGACGCGTCCAGGCTGGACATGATGACCTGTGCCGGCGGTGACCTCTGTCGGCGGTGACCTCTGTCGGCGGTCCCATTTGTGCAGGGGCACGTGGCACGTGGCAGTTACCATCTGTGCGTTTGTTTCATCGCTCGCTCGACGTGTGACATAAATGTCACGTCCCGCCTGGAGAGCTGGCGGATGATGATGATGTTCAGCTGCGATCAATAACTTAATCAACGTTGGCGCTTGTGCAGCCATTTTGTTCTCTGAGTGAGTGAGTGAGTGAATGAATGAATGACCGGTGTGTGTATTCTTGCAGAATGACCAACGCCTGTCACAGGAAGTGTGTGCCACCACATTACAAGGAGGCGGAGCTGACGAAGGGCGAGTCGGTGTGTCTGGACCGCTGCGTGGCCAAATACCTGGACCTCCACGAGAGGCTGGGACGCAAGCTGACAGAGCTGTCGGTCCAGGATGAGGAGATGATGAGGAAGGCAGCTGTGGGGAGCGGCTAGAGACGCTGAATGGGGGCGGGGTTATGGGACGGGGTCATGGGACGGGGTCAGACCTTTGTTTTTTATGGGGGGGGGTGTGTCAATAAATGTGATGAGTGTTCATGAACCAAACTGCCTCCTCCACTAAGTCGAGGCCGGGAGACACATGAGGACGTCCTCTCTGGACCTGGCTGGTCGCTCGAGAGTCACCTGGACCTGGGACGTTATTATTGCAGTATTATTACACTCACTACTGTGTTTCCAGCTGCCTGTACTGCTCCAGGAGGCTCTGTGGGACCGGCCGTCTGGTTTCTGCAGCCAAACCAAGAAAAGACGTCATGTAGTTTCCTGGTGCGCAGCGCCCTCGTGTGTCACAATGCACCAGAATGAGAGCCGCGCTGGGCTGCGTTCATGAGATGGTCTTGAAGACAAATCTGTTCTGTGGCATCTCTGCCCTCAATGTGGTCTTCCAGGCAGGACTCAAAGCCTGATGGCTCAGTAACTGCCGCCATTGACTGTGTAGGTCTTGTCAGTGTGTAAACCAATGAGGGGAACAGAGCCGATACATCAAGGAGTTTGAAAAGAGCCAACCAGTGCTGAGCTGGAGTACAGCGCACTCTGCTGGACAAACGATGCAAAGACGAGGTCAACCTAATACCTCGTGGTGTTGCGGTGCTCGTGAGCTATGGGCGGATTCATGCCTATGCAAGCTGAATATTCCTGAATGTTAAACTGATGCCAGTTTGTCTGAGACACTGCCATCCAGTGCTGATTAGCTCGAGCTTGGAGCCACAAGTAGCCATCAGGCTCAGCGTCCTGCCTGTGAGACTCAAATGTGGGCTTAAGCTTTATCATCGTTAAAAGTAAATTTGTGGAAGAAACACTTCATATTTGGAGCCTGTACAGTAACAATAGATGGGTGGGACCCCCCTCTCCATGTCATTGTCGGGCCCACAGGTGTAACCAGGAACAGGAAAGAAATACTTCACCTGAAAAGTGTATTTTGTCTTTCAGGTACTCAATAATCGGAGTCTTGAGCTGACAAAGATGTCGTTTCCGCTCCTGCATCACTGTGTCTCCAGAAGGCAGGAAGAGTCAGCCACGTACGCTTAAGGCCCGTTGATGCCCAGCGTGAAACAGTACAGGGACGCAGGCTTTTGTCCGTACTCGGCGTCCGTATTTGTGCACATTTCCATGAAGCTTAGTGACCAAGCAGAGCACTACCACCGGTAACCGTGGGGACAGCCTTGGCGTCACCACCCGGTGCGTGGCTCCAGTGAGACGCAAAGAGGAAAAGCAATGGCGGAACTTTTTAAGGAGAGATTGTCTCAGTTTGTTTGTCATGCAAGCTATACTTTATCAAGCCCTCCTCCACAGTCGCCATGTTTGTTTTTGAGTTTGTTGTCATGAACCTTTAACTGTGGGCTGCCCCCTGGTGGAAGTATCGGTGAACGTCCATGTCAGTGTACAGGACGCATGGAAGTACGTGAGCAGTGACGGTAATGTCATTCGAAACGGACGCACACATTTCGTACGTGGAGCATAAATGGGCCTTTAGTCTGAAGCTAATGGAGACAGACGGCTGGGAGAATCGACGAGTGTGCGATCAATAATCCATGATCACTTTGATCAATCTGTTGGAGGCGAAAACAAACAGCAGCTCTTCCAGTTTGGCGCTTGTTCAACGTAGCGCCGAACTGGAACGTTTGTTAATGGGTGTGTTGGGACCAGTTTAGCTGTTGCTAGCCGTCAGTCTCCACGAGCGCCTACAGGTGGCTGGCGCCTCCCGCCTTCTGGGGGGGGGGGGGGGGGGGGGGGGCATCCGAGTGAGCAGGAGGTGCCTGCAGGTGTTGGTACCTTTCAGGTGCAGCCTCGGGCCTGCTAGCTGCATGCTAGCACACTGGACCACAATGAAAGAGATCATGTACACGCGTGTTGGTCCTGCTATGACATGTTGCTGCTGTGAACGTGGCGTGTTGGGGGTGTCCACCTGGATTCGTGGTGTTTGTGTGTAGACTGTTTCCTGTATGTCAGTGGACCAGGTTCCTACCCTCCGTCTGTCCTCCCTGTAAATGAGTCCAATAAACCAGATGTCCTCCGTTCTTCAGTGGTGTAGAGTAACTTTCTACTCAGGTACAGTACTTGAGTATTAATACGTAAGTTCAGTACTTGAGTATTAATACTTATGGGGATGACTTTTTTTTTTTTTTTTACCTCTAATCCTCTCCTGAGTCCATCTGTCTCTAATTCCTTTGAAGAAAAAGACAAATCTGGACAGCTCCATGATCTGTCTCACTCTCTCTCTCTCTCACACACACACACACACACACACACACACACACACCACATTAACAAGACCTGTAGAAGTCAAAGGTTAGAGGGTCCAATGCTCCCAAGTACTAGAATATACAGATATCATGAAGAACGTGTGCTTTTACTCCCAGCAAGTATTCATGCCGGGGTAGACGGCTGAGTAGTGGCCTGACGTCACCAGAGCGCCGTCCCACTTCAACCTCGGTGCAGGAACGGAGTTTTTCTCCCATCACTGGTGTGTGTTTGAACGCGCGTGCGCCGTTCGCGCACTCTCGGGAAGGAAGTGAAGAAAACCGAGTATCGCTTCCCTCGTGAAACTGATGTATTTATACTTTAAGCGTGTACTCTGGAAAGAGGAACCAAGGTAGAGAGAGAAGCAGAGGGACGGGGACTGTGTGTGTGCGCGCGCGCGCTCCCGGTACTCAGACCTGTCCCTGGAGAGACGAGGTAAGAGATCTTTGTGCTCGTTGTGACATCAATAATTTAAGAGTTTGGTGGACAAACCGCGGCCCAGATAGAATCTCACCGCCACGTTAGAGGAGTATTGCAGTACAAGTGGTAGTATTAACAGAGGAGTTGCAGTACTCTGACAGCTTCATTTGGCACATTTAACTTTCCCACGTCATCGTCAGGGGGTATTTGGCTGATGTACGCCGTCACGGATTTGTGGCAGCCAGGGTCGATCCGGATGCTGTGATCCGGGTCCGGATCTGGCTGCTGTTTGATCAGGTCCGTTCGTCCTTCCCTCAGCCGCGTCATTCACGCCCATGTGATATTAAAGTGCTGGCCAGATGTTGGCGGTAATGCAGTAATATGTAATAATTCATTCAAGTATTATTATGTAGTAACATGTGGACATTCTGGGCGTGAAGTACTTCTTATTAATTGTTCTTAATTTCTATTCGTGTATTAAGAATATCAGCAGATATTTATTAACCAGCCTTGATCTGCGCCGCTGGAGTGAGAGAACTACAAAGTACTATAGAGTACTGCAGACAATACCACACACAACTCTGGTAGTAGTGACTGAGATGATGTGGGGCAGGTGTGGATCAACTGGACCTGGACTCTGGTGTTCTGATTTGTGGTTTGTGGAAATCAGGAAGTTTTCAGGTACCCGACCGGAAGTGTGTCGGTGTCTGCAGTCACACATTCGGCCAGCAGATGGAGGCAACGGACATCGACGAGGACCTGGCGGGGGATGCCGGCGGGGACGTAGTGCCCCCAAATGGCGGCGTGAATGAACTGCATAACGTGGGGGAAGAAGACAACATGCAGGGCCAGGTGAGCTCGCTGACCTGAGGTCAGAGGTCACACACTGAACCGTATCAGTGACATCATCATCTTGCTCCTAGATGGAGGAGTTCCTGGGCCCCCAGGCAGAGTACAACGAGGAGGAGGAGGAGAGGAAGTACTACCGCAGGAAGAGGCTCGGCGTCATCAAGAATGTGGTAGCAGCCAGCGTCGGAGCCATGATTGTGTACTCTGTGTACATGGGTGAGTATTTCGGAGTCAGGACACATTCACACACACACACACACACACACTGGTACCCCCTGGAGTCAGGTTTGAATGAATGGAGGGTTGATGTTGTGGATGCGGGAGGGGGACAGAGGGAGGGAGGGGTGGAGAGAGGAGATGACACAGAGGCGGCGAGAGAGGGAGAACAAAAATAGAGAGAGGGTTCCTACTTAGTTTAGTTTAGTTTATTTGTTTAGCACAGTTCAGTCCATGACAAAAACTGTGCATGGTGGGAACGAAGCCTCTTATCCCAGGGGAGGGCAATCAGGTGCCATGGAGGGCAACCATGTGCCATGGAGGGCAACCAGGTGCCATGGAGGGCAACCATGTGCCATGGAGGGCAATCAGGTGCCATGGAGGGCAACCATGTGCCATGGAGGGCAATCAGGTGCCATGGAGGGCAACCATGTGCCATGGAGGGCAATCATGTGCCATGGAGGGCAATCAGGTGCCATGGAGGGCAATCAGGTGCCATGGAAGGCAACCAGGTGCCATGGAGGGCAATCAGGTGCCATGGAGGGCAACCATGTGCCATGGAGGGCGATCATGTGCCATGGAGGGCAACCAGGTGCCATGGAGGGCAATCAGGTGCCATGGAGGGCAACCAGGTGCCATGGAGGGCAATCAGGTGCCATGGAGGGCAATCAGGTGCCATGGAGGGCAACCATGTGCCATGGAGGGCAATCAGGTGCCATGGAGGGCAACCATGTGCCATGGAGGGCAATCAGGTGCCATGGAGGGCAACCATGTGCCATGGAGGGCAATCATGTGCCATGGAGGGCAATCAGGTGCCATGGAGGGCAATCAGGTGCCATGGAAGGCAACCAGGTGCCATGGAGGGCAATCAGGTGCCATGGAGGGCAACCATGTGCCATGGAGGGCAACCATGTGCCATGGAGGGCAACCAGGTGCCATGGAGGGCAACCATGTGCCATGGAGGGCAATCAGGTGCCATGGAGGGCAACCATGTGCCATGGAGGGCAATCAGGTGCCATGGAGGGCAACCATGTGCCATGGAGGGCAATCAGGTGCCATGGAGGGCAATCAGGTGCCATGGAGGGCAATCAGGTGCCATGGAAGGCAACCAGGTGCCATGGAGGGCAATCAGGTGCCATGGAGGGCAACCATGTGCCATGGAGGGCAATCATGTGCCATGGAGGGTAACCAGGTGCCATGGAGTGCAATCAGGTGCCATGGAGGGCAACCAGGTGCCATGGAGGGCAATCAGGTGCCATGGAGGGCAATCAGGTGCCATGGAGGGCAACCATGTGCCATGGAGGGCAATCAGGTGCCATGGAGGGCAACCATGTGCCATGGAGGGCAATCAGGTGCCATGGAGGGCAACCATGTGCCATGGAGGGCAATCATGTGCCATGGAGGGCAATCAGGTGCCATGGAGGGCAATCAGGTGCCATGGAAGGCAACCAGGTGCCATGGAGGGCAATCAGGTGCCATGGAGGGCAACCATGTGCCATGGAGGGCAATCATGTGCCATGGAGGGCAATCAGGTGCCATGGAGGGCAATCAGGTGCCATGGAGGGCAACCAGGTGCCATGGAGGGCAATCAGGTGCCATGGAGGGCAATCAGGTGCCATGGAGGGCAACCAGGTGCCATGGAGGGCAATCAGGTGCCATGGAGGGCCGTGTGTATGCAGGTTGTCCCTCCAACCCAACACTTGAACAGGTGATTCCACTGATTAACACTCCTCTGTGGCTGAAGGTGTTTTAATCAGTGGAATCACCTGTTCAAGTGTTGGGTTGGAGGGACAACCTGCATACACACGGCCCTCCATGGCACATGGTTGCCCTCCATGGCACATGGTTGCCCTCCCCTGCTCTAGAGGCTTGTACAAAGCTCCACGCCGGCCCATATCAATCACGTGACATGCAGGCTAAACACTCAGCAATCAGCAAAAAACAAAACAAAACAGAAAACAACAAACAACAACAAGATACTACTTGCTGAATCCAAGAAAGAGGAAAGGGTTGACACATTTGTCATAGAAGGATGAGGACATGAAATCAGGACTCAGGAGGACAGTCGGAGTTTCTTCAGGTACTTTTTGAAAGCAGAATATGAGGACATTGATTGCACTGGTAGGCTTGAGTCACTCCAGAGTTTGGGACCTCGATGTGTGATGTTGAATCGGTGTTTTGGAGTGTGCGAGGGAAGAGTAGCTTATTGTTCCTGTGTCTAGTTTGGTACGTGTGAGGTGGGGATGACTCGATTGTGAAGGCTGTCTGAAGGTCTTGTCTCCTATATATAAACTGATGTAGGAGTAAGCATGTTTGATAAGTATTTAATTTGTCGATTGGAAGTTTTTTATATATCTTAAAATGGGGTGCGGAGGGCGCATACCTGCTTGAGTGGGATATGAATATTATTATAGATGCAGTCTCCACAGCCGGTGTGTAGCTCCTCTTGACTCTGAAGAACTTTTCGTGATCACTAAAATGGTCCGACAGCTAAAAATAAGAACGTACTGTATTCCCTCTGGTCTGACTGCCAGGAGAGGAGACATTATTTCACCCTCTCTCTCCTCTTCTCCTTCCTCGCCCTCGCTCCTCCACTTCCATCTCTGTGCCCACCCTCAACCTCCCTCTCTCCTCCAATCCCTCTCTTCCTCACCCTCGCTGGATTTCACTTGGGGGACACGGTGTAGCAGCCGTGGGGGTGCCACTGCATGTCCCGGATACGCCTGATGGACTGCATCTGGGGGCAGCGGGCACCAAACTCATTGAAATGCCTGAAGTCGCTCTTCTCCAGCAGGTATTGGCTGCCACGGTAGCCTGGGAACTGGTAACCCACCCAGCTGGAGAAAAAAAAAACGGGGGAGGGTTAATCACAACGTTGCAGATGTAATCCCAGCAGAGAGAGTGGTTGAAATGAAGAGAGACGCAGAGTCTGAGTCTCACACACACACACACACACACACACACACACACACACACACACACACACACACACACACACACACACACACACATCCCTCCCCTGCTCTAAAAACACAGACCCTGTCCTCAACGGTCTTGATGCAGCACAACATAATTTCGGAGGTCCTGGGAATGTCCTTATAAGGACAGCTGTGCAAACGTGTGTGTGTGTGTGTGTGTGTGTGTGTATGTGTGTGTATGTGTGTGTGCGTGCGCTCAGGCCTACTGCAGATGCAGCTGATCCTACACTATGATATGACCTACCGTGAGGTGAAGTACAGCAACCTCGGTCTGGAGGACATCGATCGTAAGATGTTGATGGGCATCAATGTCACACCCATCGTAGGCCTGCTGTACACGCCCATACTCATCAGGTAGACACACACACACACACACACACACACACACACACACACACACACACACACACAGTTGTTACAGCTTGCATCTGCTGCATCTCCAGCATTAACACCTTCTACTTGTCACTGCCAGGTTCCTTGGCACCAAGTGGATGATGTTCCTGGCTTCAGGGATTTATGCCTTCTTCGTCTCGACCAACTACTGGGAGCGCTACTACACTTTGGTTCCATCCGCCGTTGCTATTGGTGTGGCCATCGTGCCGTTGTGGGCCTCCTTAGGAAATTACATCACTAGGTAAGAAACAGGAAGTTAACACACACACACACACACACTTTATGTATGTATATATAAGGTTTATGGGAGAGTTGGAGGGGAGACGCTCCACAGCAGTCTGAGCTGGTTCTCAGCTCATCTCACCAAACCTCTTTCAGCCGCCATGATGTTGTGATGAAGGGTTGCACCTCTGAGTGTTTTCACCTCCTCATCCTCGTTTATTCCCCCATCAGGATCTCTCAATTCCCAGTATCAGTACCAACAACAGCCACACACATCAGGCAGCGGTCAGCTGACTGAGCGCTGAGCGTACATTTGATCATTCCCGATGAGAAGACGTTAGGATTGAATGTGTGTGTGTGTGTGTGTGTGTGTGTGTGTGTGTGTTGTGCTGTACACACACAGGATGGCGCAGCAGTACTATGAGTATGTCAACTACAAGGAGGAGCATGTGCAGGAGCAGAGGAAGCTTCCTAAGGGGGCGTGTCATAAATACATCATCCTCTTCCAGTCTGTTTTTCACATCATCTTCTACGTGAGCCGTCGCCTCTGCCGCCATCCCTCATTCACCAATGCCTCCACTTCCTGTTCTGTGCTCTGAAACAAAACCCTCCATCTGTGTCTCGGTGTCCTCCTCAGCTGAGTTTGGTCTTCGCTGAGCTCCCCATGGGCCTGGTCATCAATGGCTGCCTCCATGACAACAGTCACATCCTCAACAATGTCCGTTCTTGTGGTAATTACAACGTCGCCGCTCCTCCTCTGATCAAAGACAACGTCTGTGGAGGCGTCAGCAACCACGACCAGCTGCACCTCTGCCGCTCTGTCCAGACCTCTGTCCAGACCTCTGTCCAGACCTCTGTCCAGACCTCTGCCCCTCTTCCCAGACCTCTACCGCTCTGTCCAGACCTCTGCCCCTCTGTCCAGATCTCTGCCCCTCTGTCCAGACCTCTGCCCCTCTGTCCAGACCTCTGCCCAGACCTCTACCACTCTGTCCAGACCTCTACCGCTCTGTCCAGACCTCTACCGCTCTGTCCAGACCTCTACCGCTCTGTCCAGACCTCTGCCCCTCTGCCCAGACCTCTGCCCCTCTGCCCAGACCCCTGCCGCTCTGTCCAGACCTCTGCTGCTCTGTCCAGATCTCTGCCGCTCTGTCCAGATCTCTGCCGCTCTGTCCAGACCTCTGCCGCTCTGTCCAGATCTCTGCCCCTCTGTCCAGATCTCTGCCGCTCTGTCCAGACCTCTGCCCCTCTGTCCAGACCTCTGCCCCTCTTCCCAGACCTCTACCGCTCTGTCCAGACCTCTGCCCCTCTGTCCAGACCTCTGCCGCTCTGTCCAGACCTCTGCCGCTCTGCCCAGACCTCTGCCGCTCTGTCCAGATCTCTGCCGCTCTGTCCAGATCTCTGCCGCTCTGTCCAGACCTCTGCCGCTCTGTCCAGATCTCTGCCCCTCTGTCCAGATCTCTGCCGCTCTGTCCAGACCTCTGCCCCTCTGTCCAGACCTCTGCCCCTCTTCCCAGACCTCTACCGCTCTGTCCAGACCTCTGCCCCTTTGCCCAGACCTCTGCCCCTCTGTCCAGACCTCTGCCCCTCTGTCCAGCGGGGTGTTTCAGCATCACTCTGCTCTGATTCACACCTTTCACACTTCGTGCAGCTTCTTTTCAGCAAGTAATCATGATGTTGTACTTTGAGGGGGAAATGAAACAAAAAGAATAAATGCATCAAGACTTTTTAAACGATTTCTGAGAAACAAGAGTGAGGGGTTGTGATGGTGGTCTGGTGCTGCCTCGTGGTTTAGTTACACAACTGTGGACATGTTTGTAGTTCATCTTGCAGGTCAGACATGTTTGTAGTTCATCTCTCTGGCTGGATTATTAAGTCCAGCTCAGGTTACAAGGTGGGTCAAACAGTCATGTGATTAACATGCTATAAATTACAAGCAATGTCAATGTTGCCAGTGCTCATTCGAACTGGACTCTGCATGGTTGGACCAGGGATGAGGGTCCCGGCCTGAAGACCTGCAGGAGCTGAGCTGAAGTCATAGCGCCACCCAGTGGTTACCAGTTTGTTACCAGTTTTTTCAGGGTTTGGTACAATTCTTGGGTGGATCTGCTGGATGTCCCTGACTCCTCCTCTCTCTCTCCTCCTCTGTTGTTATTTCAGCTTCATGATGTAAATTGAGACACTTTGATATGTTTTCTTCTTTTCTAAATTGCAGCAATACAGGCACATGTTCCACTCATCCTGTGGGACAGAAACATGTATGTTGACCCCTGACCTCTCTCTCTGCCAGGTGCAAACATCAGCGGCGTGATCCCTGGCTTCAACACCACCGTGCTGTACAAACTGCCTCGTTCCATGCTGCTCATCCAGGTGGAGAGCATCCTCATGGCCTTCGCCTTCCTCTCCATGATCATTGTAAGACCCCCCCCCCATCAGGGCAGAACCAGAACCGCTCAGAGACAGAACCGCTCAGACACAGAACCGATCAGACACAGAACCACTCAGAGACAGAACCGCTCAGACACAGAACCGCTCAGACACAGGACCACTCAGACACAGAACCGCTCAGAGACAGATCCGCTCGGACACAGAACCGCTCAGAGACAGAACCGCTCAGAGACAGATCCGCTCGGACACAGAACCGCTCGGACACAGGACCACTCAGACACAGAACCGCTCAGAGACAGATCCGCTCGGACACAGAACCGCTCAGACACAGAACCGCTCAGAGACAGAACCGCTCAGAGACAGATCCGCTCGGACACAGAACCACTTGGACATAGGACCACTCAGATCTGCAGTGGAAAGTGGATCATAGATGGTTATAGATTGTAATCCAGTCTGTGAGCCAGCACATGTGTTGTAGTGTCCAGTCCCGTTGTCCGGTTCAGGGAAGGTTCTGTCAGGATTCATAATCACCTGTATGGACATAGTGACCACATCAACTACTCTAACAGTTCCTGGTGCTGTGTGGCCCCGCCTACCGGCCGACGGAGGAGATCGACCTCCGCAGCATCGGCTGGGGAAACATCTTCCAGCTGCCCTTCAAGCACCTGAGGGACTACCGCCTGCGCCTGCTCTGCCCCTTCTTCATCTACAGTGGGTTTGAAGGGCTGTTCGCCATCACTGGATTCTCTCTGGTACTGTCCTGTCACTGCAGCTCAACAGAGTCCTGGACATGGGAGCAGTAAGAAAGTGTGTCATGTGTGTGTTGCGTCTCCACAGTCCTACGGTGTGTGTGTGTTGGGCCTGAAGAGCTTGTGGCTCCTGATCGTCGTCTACGGTCTGTCCTGCTCTGTCTTCTCCTCCCTCTCCCTCTGCCTCCTCCGCCTCCCTCGATGGCTGACTCTGGTTGGAGGCGCCATCGTGCATCTGGTGCTGCTGCTGACTCTCCTGGCCTTCTCACCATCCCCCAACACACCTTCGTACCAGGGCCCCCTGCTGGCCATCTCAGTGCTGTGGGGACTCGGGTCCGCTCTGAACAAGACAGGCGTCAGTAGTGAGTAGCAGCTCTCTGGGTCTGGGTCTACTCTGACATGATGGGTGAGATGTAGCCTCTGTGTGTGTGTGTGTGTGTGTGTGTGTGTGTGTGTGTGTGTGTGTGTGTGTGTGTGTGTGTCAGCCCTGCTTGGCATTCTGTACGCTGAGGAGAAGGAGCGTCTGGACTTTGTCTACACCATCTCCCACTGGTGGCAGGCCATTGCCATCTTCATCGTCTACCTGTGGTCCAACCTCCCAATGAGAGTAGGTGTTGTTGCATGAAGATGAGGAAGACCTGTTTGTTCCATTCTCCACTCAGCTTTGCCTCCTCCTCTTCCTCCTGCCCCCCTCCACCCCAGGCCAAACTCTCCATCCTGCTGGCCACTCTACTGCTTGCCTGCTACTGCTACTGGGTGATGGAGCGCCGCCTGGCCAGGAATGTTCCTCACAGGCTGCCACGCATCCCCCGACCAAGGCACAAGGTAACCAAACCCCCTGGGACCCCCTCCCCAGATAGTCCTCCTCACATATGGACGTAGTCTTCCTCACTTGTAGACGTTAGTCTTCCTCACGTATGGACGTAGTCTTCCTCACTTGTAGACGTAGTCTTCCTCACGTATGGACGTAGTCTTCCTCACTTGTAGACGTTAGTCTTCCTCACGTATAGACGGTAGTCTTCCTCACGTATCGACGTAGACTTCCTCACGTATAGACGTAGTCTTCCTCACGTATGGACGTAGTCTTCCTCACGTATGGACGTAGTCCTCCTCACGTATGGACGTAGTCTTCCTCACGTATGGACGTAGTCTTCCTCACGTATAGACGGTAGTCTTCCTCACGTATGGACGGTAGTCTTCCTCACGTATGGACGTAGTCTTCCTCACGTATAGACGGTAGTCTTCCTCACGTATGGACGTAGTCCTCCTCACGTATGGACGTAGTCTTCCTCACTTATGGACGTAGTCTTCCTCACTTATGGACGTAGTCTTCCTCACGTATGGACGGTAGTCTTCCTCACTTATAGACGGTAGTCTTCCTCACGTATGGACGTAGTCCTCCTCACGTATGGACGTAGTCTTCCTCACTTATAGACGGTAGTCTTCCTCACGTATGGACGGTAGTCTTCCTCACGTATGGACGGTAGTCTTCCTCAGTACTCAGATGAGAGCTGTCCACCTGCAGCTTCTGGCGTCCAGGTTCAGACCTGCTGTTTCCAGGTTTGATGTCCCTGCACCGGCAGCTCTTGTCATCCTGAATGATGGTGACTAGTTTATCTTGGCCGTAGGACGGTAGTCTTCCTCACTTATAGACGGTAGTCTTCCTCACGTATGGACGTAGTCCTCCTCACGTATGGACGTAGTCTTCCTCACTTATAGACGGTAGTCTTTCTCACGTATGGACGTAGTCTTCCTCACTTATAGACGGTAGTCTTCCTCACTTATGGACGTAGTCTTCCTCACTTATGGACGGTAGTCTTCCTTACGTATGGACGGTAGTCCTCCTCACGTATAGACGGTAGTCTTCCTCACGTATGGACGTAGTCCTCCTCACGTATGGACGTAGTCTTCCTCACGTATGGACGTAGTCTTCCTCACTTATGGACGTAGTCTTCCTCACTTATAGACGGTAGTCTTCCTCACGTATGGACGTAGTCTTCCTCACGTATGGACGGTAGTCTTCCTCACGTATGGACGGTAGTCTTCCTCAGTACTCAGATGAGAGCTGTCCACCTGCAGCTTCTGGCGTCCAGGTTCAGACCTGCTGTTTCCAGGTTTGATGTCCCTGCACCGGCAGCTCTTGTCATCCTGAATGATGGTGACTAGTTTATCTTGGCCCCCTTCCCACCGTTGCTGGTTAGGCTCAACAGCCGGATACTGTGATGTCATTTGCGCCCACAGGTCAAAGGTTATCGCTACCTAGAGGAAGACAACTCTGATGAATCTGACTCTGAGAAAAGCGGGGAGGAAGACAGAGGGGATGTGGAGGAGATGGAGGAGGAGAGGAATGTGGTAGAGGAGGTTGGAGAAGAGGAAGCGGAAGAAGGGGGCCAAGGTGCAGGGGCCCAGGGCGCTGACTCCCCCAGGGCCTGGAGGGGAGGGGGGGAGGGCCCCCGCTACAGGCCCAGGGACGGCCATGGAAGGAACGGAGTAAATGGAGAACAGAAGACGGAGCAACAGGAGGAGGAGACAGTCACTGGGTAGTTCACACAAGATACACAAGTCTTCAACACAGAGTACTGCAGGGTACTGCAGAGTACTGCAAAGTACACATATCTGTGCTGATCGTAGTACAGCACTTGTATTGGCAGCAGATGGATGTAAAACAGGAGACTGATATTTTCAGGTGGAATCTTTCACATGTGCACCGTCATCTTTAACTCATTCACCTGTATGCTTTGTGTTTTTGCTACTTATCAAATATTGGCGGTCTGAGGTACTGAAGGCATGAGAGGTTGTCCTGATGAATGTGTGAGCCAAGCCAAGGTTTGCTGGCGCTCACCTGGCACCTGCAGCCTGGACAGAGAGAAGCAGTGAGAGTCCAGTCCAGAGACTCAAAGAAGAACCAGCAGAAACGTCTTCCAGAGGATTCTGCTGCTCCTCCAGGAGTCAAGACACATCAGCACCTCCAGCAGCCGCGCTCCCAGACTCCACCCATCAGCAGGCATCGTGATCCCGGTCACAAATCACGACCGGGATCACGATGTATTGACTGCACTGTTATTAATATTAACATGCTGGATTTCTCTATCTGATATTTCCTGAGAAATAAATGACAATGGAAAAAAACCAACCAACCAAAAAAGAAAAAGCCCCAATTTACAGCATTTAAAGATAAACATTGTAATAAGAATTCATTCATGACTCTTCTTTTCTCTCTCAAATGCGCATTTGATAATAACTGAGAAAGGAATTGGGCGGTCCAGAAACGTCCCGTCCTGCCAGCTCGCAGGCGGTGAGGGCAGGTTCGTCTCAGGCGTTTCTGTGGAATGAGTTAAACCCTCAAACTGAGACTTGCTGGTTGTTCAAGTCGTTGGAAACGTTTCAAACTTAAACTGACATTTGTGATGTTGAACCTGTGGAGTCGTGCATCAGCTGCCTGTCTGTCAGAGACCTTCAACCTTTTGTACAGTTCATGTTATTTCGTCTCAAAAATTAGATTCACTGCGCTGTGAAGACTCACGGTAGCAGGAGCATTTCACTGATTCCTTTGGTTTGTGATGAGATGATGTCATCAGCCAAAGGGACGCCATGTTGTCGATGTTTATTTTGTTTGGAGCTGCCTGAAGCAGTCATTCCTGCCTCAGACGCTTCTCGTTGGCTGCTCGGTATGCAAATATACTTCTAAGATCTTGAGTTTTTTAGCTTGGTGTCAGATGTTTGAAGCAGGTTTCAACTCTGGACGTGTGTTCGCACCTGTGCTGCTGACGTCCTCCTGCCAGCTTGTCTTGTCATGTGATGCTCCTGGAACTGTTTGTCCCAGTTCTTTTCTCTTGAATAAATCTGCATATTGAACTCATCATTGTGTTTTTCTCGGTTGTTAAACTCACTGACTTCATCTAAAATCTGCTGTGGAGGATTTTAAGGTCTGACCAGTTACTTTTCACAGCTCCTTTTCCCACGTGTCCGCTACATTTGAATGGAAACGTATTTATTCATGGACTTCTCCTCGAGCACCCCAGGTGTCTGAGGCTCTCAGCAGCTGCAGGACAGCGACAGCCACCAACTTTTTTCCCTGCAGAAGTGAAACTGCAGCCGCAGAGTGAACCTTCGTCCTGACTGATGCACCGATGAATGCATGGACCGTTCAAAGAGGGACCTTTCAAACATTTACTCCGGTGCAGAAACCAGGTGAGGGGGGCCGACCTGGTCCTTCTGGATGCCTGGTGAGGCACTGACACAGCAAGAGGTGGAGCGGGAGATGTGTCCCTCTAGTGGTCACAGGAAAAACTGCACCTGAGCTGAATGTTCCACAGCTTGTGAGATATGATTTGTTGTCCAACAGGCATGTTGTTGAAGCAGCATGTACAATACCAGGACCAGGTCTCAACCACACGGAACTGGGCCATAATGTTACTGTGGACACCAGACTTAAAGCACCAGTCTCTGCTTCAGGTGGACTTTTTACAATCTGCAAATAAGAGTTGGCGTTTTGGGGATTTTTGAGGAAACATTCTGACCGTGTCATCGGACCAACAGTCCAGATCCCACAGACGTTACAAGTCTGTCAGATCAAGAGAAGCATCAGATTGCATCTCTGGGGATATGAGAGGGTGGAGCTTGGCCTCCAACTGATCTGCAGTCAGCGAGGGTCTCCAGACTCAACTGACAGGTTTTGTATCTGACTAAGACCTTGACTGGAGTCTGCAAAGCTGCTCAGAATAAAGTTGCAGGCTAAATGCATCGAGGCAGCGGGTGAACTCCTGGAGGTCTGGAGAGATTTACTCACAGACACAAGAGATCTGGACAGGAATCAGAAAGACTCGTCCCATCACTCAGATGAGACTCTTCTGGACACCACCTCCTCACTCGGTGCCTGTCTCACCAGCATACACTTACATAAACACACACTCACACACACAGTCAGTCAGGTTTCCACAGAGACTTGCAGGCGTTCAGGCTGTGTGAGTCATGCTTCGCTCTCCGCTCAGAGGAAGCGGATGTTCAAGCACTCGGAGGTGAACCAAGTGCCCTGGAAATGCTCCTGCTCACACGCAGTCACCTGCAACGAGAGAACTACGAGTCACCGTCTCAACAGGACCAGGACGAGCTCCAGCGCCGGCCCACAGTCACCACAGGTGTACGGCTGATTACTGACAAGTCAGTGACGAGCTTGATCCTCACTTCTTCATGATTTCTGAGGCAAGTCTTTCTCTCCTGTCAGAAAGCACTGGTGTAAACAACAACATTCAAGATGGCCCCGCTCCCACACTGCAGCCATCTTTGTTAGCTCTCATCCCACCTGCTCACCAGGTGCTCCAGCATCACCACCTGATCACCTGACGTCACCTTGAGCTCTGACATCATCCTCACTCGTCCTACATTTCAAGAATTTGATGAACAAACCTATGTGATGCTTTATTTTGCTTCAAATGCTATAATTGTTGGGCTTTTCTACTGGATGAGTGCAGCTGACACACACACACACACACACACACACACATGCGCCCTCTATCTCTCTCTATCTTTGTACGTCCCGGCGGCCTGTCTGTCGACTCAGCAGATCATATACGGCGCAGCCACAGAGGTGAATGCAGCTGTTGTGTTGCGCCTCTATTCGTATATGTCAGCAGTGTCGTCGTATAGAGCAACAATGGCCGGGGGCTATAGGCAGAGAATGAGGAGGATTTGATGAGACATCCGGGAGGCGCTGGTGCCAGAAGATAGAGTGGAACAATTAATCTTCCTGATTAATAATTCCCAGTAAAACAAGGGACAACATCGACGGAACTGGGATTGATTTAGAAGAACACACGCACACACACACACGCATGCACACACACACACACACACACTCATCCTTGTACTTATATCTTTGTGAGGACTTTCATTGATGTAATACCTTCCCTAGCCCCTCCCCTTAAACCTAACCATCTCAACTGACTGCCTGACCTCTGACCTTGACCCTAAACCTAACCAGAACCTGATTCTAGCCTCGACCCTAAAACCGAGTCTTGACCTTCAAACGGCCCTTTGAAGATGAGAGGACCGGCTAAAATGTCCTCACTTTCCAAAAATGTCCTCACTGTTGGTTAAATCCGTATTCTAGTCCTCACTATGTAGTAAGTACAAGAACACGCACGCACACACACACACGCACGCACGCACACACACACACACACACACACAAACACACACACGCACAAGTTTGTGGTGATAATTAGCAGGGTCTTACTTCCTCACTGCTCCTCAATCATCGTTAGCACAGGTGAATGTGGTTTTTGTCAGCTGTGTCATGAGAACTCTTCATTCTCTCACCAAAGTACAGACCTTCAGCCGTGGCTGCCGAAGTCACGACCGCGGTGATTTTCTCAGCTCTGCCGCCACTCAGCCTTTGTGGGTATATAATAACACGAGCATCATTATGTGCTCGGGGACTTTCAGGACGCTCCAAATAGCATTTGGCGATGTTGGGTCTCTGCTAGCTGCACATCCATTAATCAACTTGTCAGGTGTGTGTGGGTCTGAAATGAGATCGTCTCTCCAGTGTGACGTACGGGAGGACGCCACTCTGACAGGTGTGGTGTGTTTCCGGGCTATAAACAGGTGATTTGTGGAAGGATGGAGGGACGAATGGTTCAGCCATGGAAGTGGTTGGTGTAAAAGCTTCGGTGATGCAGGTGAACAGGAAGTGATGCGACTCAGATTATCACCTTTACTGAGTCAGTCCTTCCTCACAGCTGAACACTCACTTCTGTGTCCGTCAGCACCTCGCAGTTGGGACACGCCGCTACACACGCCGCTAGACACGCCGCTACACACGCCGCTACACACGCCGCTGTGGGGGGGGGTTACAAACTGACAGTTAGTCCAGTCTGCGTTTCACTGCCCCTCCAGCTTTCCTCTATTCATTGGCGCCAAACTGACTTCCTGTGCACTGTGACTCGCTACAGACTGTAGATGCTGGTGAGATCCACACACGTGTTGATCGGAGATGATTAACCAACCAACAGACCAATGAGACTCACGCTCTGAGGTCAGTCGCCAACTCACCCGCACCTGTCCAGGGTAGCAGCAGCTAATCCACAGAAGAGTTTGGGGATTACTGGACATACGGCTGGATTAAGAGAATGTGGATTAGGCCACAGGTCTGCTAAAGTACTGCAGGAGGGGAAAAGCACCTTCGTGGGCTCAAGAGTCCTATGAGTGAGTTAGTGAGGGTACAAATACACCTTCTGGGTGAAGTATCAGCGTAACTGTGGCTCTGTCTGATGCTTCTACATTCGCTGTCGGCTTCCTTCTGATCGCTTCTCTGTTCATTTGATAGCCGTTTTTTTATTCTCTAATTTCTTCCGTCATGTTATTTTTGTCTTCCAATCCCAAATGTGAGATTGTCGAATGAGGAAATAAAGATGGATGAAGTCCCTTATTCAACAGACAGAAATAAATGTTGATTGTCATATCCAGCTCGAACGTTATCTCTGTTTCTACTCGCGGTTCCCAACTCAGTCGACCTCCGTCAGGTGATCCACTTCCTGCCCCCACTCTCGGTGTTAGGTTGGCCCCCGCTTATTGGACCTTGCTGTCTGCGCCTGCTCTGCCTTCACGGCCTGAACGCGGGACTCACCTCCTATCATCACTGAAAGGAAAGCTCTGGAACAGCTTGAGATTATGTGAATTTACCACACACACCCACCAGCCTGGGGGAGGAACAGAACTCAGTGAGTCGCAGTCACCACAGATTAATGAAACAAAAGAATATCATCTTAGCTGATATGATTTTGCGGTCTGGTGTCTGTCCTCTCAGGTTCTGGCCTCTTGTGATTAGCATTTTTAGTTCTGATGCACCTTGGTGCTGAAGACTGGACTGAACGGAACCTCAGTTACGAGTAGACAGAGAACCAGGGACGAGGAGACCAGCGTTCCCAGTGGATGCTCCAGCCATCCGGCAGCTCACTCCCACCATGACACTTCACCCTCCCCCACAACGGCCGAGAGTTTTAATTTAATAGCTTCCTCCACCGCGAGGAGGAGGAAGGCTCTGATAGGTGTCTGCTCTCGACTGCAGCATCTCGGCTCGCCCAGAGGTGGAGCAGGCAGGTTATTGCTTCTTGTAGCTTATTGCTTCTGTTGTTATTGTTTGTCTCAGCGCTGCTTGATTACATCGCTGCTTCGTTGGATGAAGCAAGAGGGAACAATTCTCTGACTGGAGGAGAAATTAGAGCTCAGGAAACCGTGCTCGCTCTCAGTGCTTGTGACTGTCTGCCATCATGGTGAGCTCACCATCATCACCACCACGCTGGAACCCAGCTTCCCTCTCTTCGTTCAACCTATGTGGTGACATGTCTGCGTGTTGGTCTGCCCCAGCCTCTCTGCCTCTCTTTGATGATGGGGGTATTTCTATTCTGTGGGGGCTGTGAGCTCAGCGAGTTTGTAATCCCCTCTCTCTGGGCGCCAGCATATAAAAGAGGCGAGGGGCCCGGCGCCCTCTCACACAGACCACCAGTCTCACACACTACCACAGGTAAGACAGTGGACAAACATCAAACAGAGGCCTGAAGAGAGACGGGCAGGTAGACGGGAAAAAAGCCAGCAGTGTAGGAATTCAAGTAGAGTTGAAGCTGACCAAGTCAACCCTTACTGGTCCAGGGGGATCTACTCCACACTGCAGCCTGTTTATATTCAGAATGAATGCTTGAACGTTGATAGGTGGAATCTAAAATATCCTGTAACTCTACCGCCAAATGGGTTCCACAGACCCAGCAACTCGAGCCGTGCAAGCTCTTTTTATCGTTTCAGCTTGGGGAGATCTCGGCTATCAGCCCTAACAAGTGCTTTATCTTGTATCTTGTAAACTAAACGCCTATGAAAAAGTGCAGATAGAAGGTGAGAGGAATGTGTGGCATTTACAACGCTGTATCTTGTAGCTAACCAAAGACTAACGTTCATTCTTCTTCCTCTTCTATGAATTAGCGTCCCGGGGAGGTGGCTGTGCGCCGACGTCTCTGTTTATTCTGACGTGTTTCTCTGAGGGTTGAGCAGACAGGAGGAGTTGAGGAAGCAAGTCAATGACGGTGTGAGCCAGTGGTTGGTGCCGCTGAGTGCAGCGTCAGTGGTTGGTGTTTTTCAGGCTGTTCAGAGTTGGAAGGAGGGAGGTGTTTCAGAGGGGAGTTTTTCCATTTTTTAGTTGTAGATGTTCATTTTTTATGTGACACTGTTCTACTGCTGTGGAAGTGCAGTAACGGTGTTGCTGTTTTGTCTGGACTTTGGCGCCCCCTCTGGCCAGAAGCAGCACTGTTGACTGGGTTTCCTCTGCTGTAAAGGTGTTGACCTCCTGACTCTGGGGGCCGGGAGCGTACGCGTTCATTTTGTTACGTGTCTTATTTGTTATGATGTAAGGTGAATAACTAATAATGCGAATGTAGGACGTTGGAGCCAGCAGGTGCTGTTTTAGAACCAGTGACAGTTAGAATACGCCCATCACGACCACAGGGCGACGCGCGGGTGGAGTAGAGCTGCCACTCCTGCTCAAGATGCAGAGGCAAAACCTCAAGTGCGGAATTTCCCAGTCAAGAGAAAACTGTCCAGTCTGGTGACGTCAAAACAGGCAGCAAATGAAACGACATGAGTGGAAGTGGATGCTTCACAATACATATCAGGCTTGGTGGAGGGACTAGACAAGTGAGAGTTCTTCATGGTACTTTGAGGGTATTACTATAGTACTAACAGTACGACTACTACCACTAATTACAATAACAATAATGACAATCCTTCCTGTGTCGTCAGTCAGCCTTCGCCTGGGTTCCTTGATCATGGACTCCTGATGCAGACGTTCCCTCTCCACCTGCGTTCAGCCTTTAACTGGTGTTTGTGAAATATGGTTTTATTTGCAATGACACTCATTTTAACGGAACCGGGCAAATTCAGCTCCACGTCTGAATACCGGCTCATGTAAAACATCAAGATGAATTATTTGGCATGGAGGATTCTTGAGGATGTTGAAGTGCTACCTGAAACAAGTCTACATCCTCAGGGGGGGCGTGCCTCAGGCTGGCACTCGTGACCGTACTGATCGATGAGCTATGATAATCGGCTTCACTGCTCTACAACCGGGAGCTCATTTGAACCTCTTTTCAACTCTGTGCAGTTTCTATCTTATATGTCTGAAGGACTTCATCCTGGTGCTCGTAGCCTCTCTGGTCAGTGTCGATCCCAAGGCTGGAAGACTTTGAGCATCTGTTGTTGCTCGTTATCGTTTGGTAATGTCTGATTGCGCAGGTAAATGACCTGAACACAGGCTTGTGGATGTATAGAAGTGGGGATTTACTGGCTGATGGTTCCATTTGTCTTCTCACGCTTGGTGGCCAAACTGATCCAAGAGAGTCTGGCTTGAATTTTTGTGCAGTTCCTCACTGATCTGCTCTCTTCATCTCAGCCACCATGTCTGCTGGAGGAGAGAAATCCAAGTCTGCTTCCCAGACTGATGGGAAGGCGGCTCAGAACAAGATGTCTGACATGATGTCTTACAAGGTACAACACAAAGGACTCAAAATACCACATTGTACTACCTGACTTTATTACCACCAAAACCTTTTCACTTCATGCTGAATCCCACTGGGTGTTTCTGGCAGATGAGGAGAAATTCTCTGGAGGCGTTCAAAGATGTGGTGTTTATGTGAGGTAACAGTGACCTTTGACCACTGAAATCTTTTCAGCTCATCTTTGAGTCCCACTTTGGGAAGATGAGCTGAAAACCATCGTGCCTCGGTTGGCACTGAGGAAAACACGACCACACCTTGAAGGCGGTAGAATCCAGCCGTGAGTCTGTCAGTTTGCCGTGTCGGCTGATGTCAGTAATCATGGCGGGCTCCGTCAGCTGGCGACTGACAGACAAACACCCAGTCGCTGTGACTCAAGCAGCCACAACAACACCACTAAGTTGACTTCACCTCTTATTTCCCTCTCTTGCCTGTGCCACACTCTCTCTCCACTCCTCAGGCGCTGCCCTTGGCGTCAACACCCCCGGTAGCCTCCTCGCTCTCTCTCGCTCTCGCTCTCTCTCTCTCTCTCACACAGTGATTTTCTTTGTGTTTCTGCTCCTCTCAACTGTCCAGATGTGTGCGTACGACCAGGAGAACTTCCAGGGCCGCTGTGTCGAGATCAACGCCGAGTGTCTGAACGTGTGTGATATGGGAATGGACAAAGTTCGCTCCCTGCGTGTGGACTGTGGACCGTAAGTCCGCACACAGACACACACACACACACAGACACACACACACACACACGGAGTGAACTGCTACTGTGACCCACACATGTAAGCAAAGCCTTGTTGTCCAGTGGTACGTGCGGTCCCTCAGTGATGAGCCTCACACGGCTGCGATGACCGTCCATCTCTTCTTTCCTCCCCAGCTTTGTGGGCTTCGAGCAGATGAACTTGGGTGGGGAGATGTTCATCCTGGAGAAGGGTGAGTACCCCCGCTGGGACTCGTGGAGCAACAGCCAGAAGAACGACTACCTGCTGTCCTTCAGGCCTGTCCGCATGGTAAAACCTTCCCTCCATCCGATGGAACAAAAACAGAACGCTCACTTTCTTGCAGTTTGAGATTAATGGACACTCGAGAGTAGTTTGGCCAACATTCTCTCTCTCTTTCTGTATCTTCTTTTTCTCTCCTCGTTCCTCCATCATTATTCAGGATCCCGACAAGCATAAGATCTGTCTGTATGAGGTCGGTGAGTTCAAGGGTCGTAAGATGGAGATCACGGACGACGATGTGCCCAGCCTGTTCGCCTACGGCTTCACTGACCGAGTGGGCAGCATCCTGGTCAGCTGTGGAACGTGAGTACTGACGGTGTGGCAGCGCACCGCTGAGGGGGCGCCACCCGGTGGGCGCTTGCTCCTAAGAAGCAGTTCAGAGTTTGATCCATTTGATCCGACCCCCCTCTGAGAATATGGCCAACATGGACGTGGTTGCCTCAGTAACTCAGCAGATCTTTGTACACCTGGTGGCTGTGAGTCAAAGTGACCTCATGAAAACGTACGTACACACAACACATCCTCAGTGTGCTGCTTTTACTCATTTGTATTCTTCAGACCACATAAATCAGACGCACACTCTACTAGTTTGAGGTGGATTTGTTATTTGACTCACTCAACAATCCAAACACAGGAATGATATCGATCTCCCATCTCATTCACTGCAAGAGAGCTTTTGATTTTTCCAGTATTTTTCACACCTAACAAGTTTTTTTGATGCTGGACCACAGAGATGAAAAAAGCTCCAGACCCTCAGACCCCCGTGAAGCTGCTGCCCCTCAACTCAGCCTGTCTGAATGTTTAACTTGTTCCCACAGTTTAGGGTTTAACCCCCAAACTCAACATGTTCAAAAGTAAAGAATAACTCATGTGAGGGGAGGGCTACATATCAAAAGGCCTCAAAATAACCAAATTGGAGGAAAATGTTGAATTTCGAGGGCTCAAAATGTTTGTCTCCTTCTTTGACCCTGCTTCTACGTCGCCTGCGTCTGCTCACGTCCTCCTGCTCACAGTGGGAGAAACAACAGCAGAATCACAACATGCTCTGTGGAAGCGTTTTGGGGTTCGTCATCAGCAGCTCCTAGGTGACGGTGTTGCGCACATCAGCAGCTCGGCGTCTCTGAGCTGTTGGAGGGGTTTCTTTGCTGCGCTGATTGCTTCATTTGTGGTTCTCGGAGAAGCAAACAACTCAGAGGCACATCGCCTTTTGATTTACTCCCCGGCAAACAGATCGATGATCAGTTAGACTGTTGGTTAGGATGCTTGTCCTCAGACTCTGCGTCTCTCTTCATTTCAACCACTCTCTCTGCTGGGATTACATCTGCAACGTTGTGATTAACCCTCCCCCCTTTTTTTTTTCTCCAGCTGGGTGGGTTACCAGTTCCCAGGCTACCGTGGCAGCCAATACCTGCTGGAGAAGAGCGACTTCAGGCATTTCAATGAGTTTGGTGCCCGCTGCCCCCAGATGCAGTCCATCAGGCGTATCCGGGACATGCAGTGGCACCCCCACGGCTGCTACACCGTGTCCCCCAAGTGAAATCCAGCGAGGGTGAGGAAGAGAGGGATTGGAGGAGAGAGGGAGGTTGAGGGTGGGCACAGAGATGGAAGTGGAGGAGCGAGGGCGAGGAAGGAGAAGAGGAGAGAGAGGGTGAAATAATGTCTCCTCTCCTGGCAGTCAGACCAGAGGGAATACAGTACGTTCTTATTTTTAGCTGTCGGACCATTTTAGTGATCACGAAAAGTTCTTCAGAGTCAAGAGGAGCTACACACCGGCTGTGGAGACTGCATCTATAATAAGGAACCCTCTCTCTATTTTTGTTCTCCCTCTCTCGCCGCCTCTGTGTCATCTCCTCTCTCCACCCCTCCCTCCCTCTCTCCCCCTCCCGCTTCCACAACACCAACCCTCCATTCATTCAAACCTGACTCCAGGGGGTACCAGTGTGTGTGTGTGTGTGTGTGCGTGCTTGTGTGTGTGTGTGTGTGTGCGTGCTTGTGTGTGTGTGTGGAGGGGATCTGAGATAGAGGCTGGGCCCTGAAGCCACATGAACTGTCAACTCAAATAAAGCATCTCAAATCCTGTCCCCTTGAATCTGTCTAATTTACCTCTGCAGCTGATGATCAGTTGACCTCTGTTTATCGTGCGAGTGTCACCAAACCTAAGCTAACGTAAGCTAAATGCTAACGTCAACATGCTCGTGTTCTCCTTTACCCAGTGTTCACGTGACCGTATTTGGCATTGTAAGTGTTGAGTTTAGCTTCTTAGGTTGCTAACATCTGCTGATTAGCGCAGCTGAGGCTGAAGGTGATGATCCAGAGTTTCCTGTTTTCTCTGTGCATTTTGGGACAAATGATTGTTTGACCTGATGATGGCAACAAAAAAAACGTTAGCTAAAAGTCATACAAATTTGTTTGGAGGGGACATTTATGGATGTCGCACATTGCACCAAAATCCATCCTTTTTACAAACGTCTGTCGTCACTGGATCCTCCACCCATGTCCCGCCCCTGGCCAGCTCCTCGCACGCCCCCTGAGCTTTGTGCAGTGGGAAGAGAGGGAGTACATCAGGGATTTTCAACACCAGTGCATTAAATATGTGGAAAAAGTAACTAAATAGTTACTTCAATTGCAAAAGTAATGTGTTCCATCACTAGTTAGAAAAAAAAAGTAATTGGAAGACTCTGAATGCTGCACAAGTGTGATACTACCAGGACATGTACAAATAAACCTGTTACAGACCACATGGAACCGGCTGAGATCAACTGACACGTGTCACGTTCAGATGTACGATGCATTGTTTGGGACATTGTTGGAGGGGTGTGTGTGTGTGTGTGTGTGTGTGTGTGTGTGTGTGTGTGTGTGTGTGTGTGTGTGTGTGTGGCAAGAACAAAAAGAAATGAAGCCTGAAGCGTCGGTGCTGTCAGGGAGGAGGGGCCGACAGCAACCCCGGGCCCCTGCAGCCGGCCAGGGCCCAGGAGATCCAGTTCAGGCGGGAAACCATCATCATCCCTTCCTGGTAATGGAGAAGACACATGATCGCTCCAGTTTATTTTCAGGATAAAAATGTTCCGTTGTTTGCCAGCTAATTGGACCTGTTGGAGGTGGAATGCATCCTGAGGTAATCTGCGCTTTCTATCTGCAGGCTGGTTGCAGCAGGATCCCTGGAGATCGAGCAGAAATACAGCCTTGAAGATTTGAACCAGCTCATCTGTGAGGGAGCGCTAATAGCTCATTACACTGTGAAACCTTCTGAAGAGGCAACTGATGGAAAATCTGCTCCGCCAACATCAGCACCAAAATAGATTTGACCACATTTCAGCTTTCACTCTCGTCAGAGATCAATTATTCAAAGCTCTTGTCTTCTTCTTCTTCCCCCAAGGCCTGGAACGATAACAAACTACGTCATTCATAATGCAATGTTACTGATGCTTTATGCATGGCGGGTGTGACATCAGCAGTGATAAGACATTTATAGATTTTTAATAAGCCGGGGTGCTCCAAATCATGAAGTTTCATTGTTCGTCCCAAAATGAGGCGACGGTGATGAACATCAGCGCGTTCGCTCCTTTGTGTTTGCAGGCTGCACTCTGCTCTCTGTGTAAATAGAAAAAAGATCAGCGAGGTCACACCGCAGCAGCACAACAGCGCACTCATTTACTGGGCTGCTAAATGAAGACCTCTCTGCAAGGGCGGGACTGGAACACGGTCTCTGCTGTGGCCTGTGCTGATGTTGAGGCGCCGCTGAATGAAGCGGAGATGAAGGGTTCCCTCTGGTTGCAGCCTCTCCGTCTCAGCTGGAGCGCAACTGCAGATGTTAGAGCTGCTACAGTCAACGGTGAATACCCTGGGTATCCTGCTGCCATAGTAACAGAGAAGCTCAGCAAACAAGGGGCTGCACTAATTTTCTGAACAAATGACATGAATGGAGACCAATTTTCAAATATAAAAGATTCCAGTAAAACAAACAAACAAAAATCCTCCACTCTGCTCTTCTGCCGTAATCCTGGTGATGAGGTCACTCGTTACGTGGCTGAGCTGCCATGAACTTTAAAGGGGAAAAACATCAACAATCTGATTTAAGGCCCGATGGAACAAATATTGTTTGTTTTACATCACATTTACACTGTTATGTCTTCATGTCTATGGAAAGTGTGTCTTCTCTAGTGCCACCTGGTGGACTAGTGGACTATTATCAGGTTTCCCTCTGAGGGGTGTGGAGGTGTGAGCTCTCTCCACTCTGTATCTTCATTTTTCACCTCAGAAAACATTACAAACTAGTTGTACTCCTCTGACGAACGAAACTCAGATGAAGTGCAATAGAACTGCTTATTCTTGGTGGAACCGGTGTAAACGCACTGATTCTGATTCCGGTTCTTTTCGACCTGCTTGTGAACGGTCGCTCACTCCCGCATCCCTGGGCGAGCGCCTTCAGGGTGGCGGGGCTCTGCAACTGTTTCATCAATGCGGTTGTAATTGTTACCATGACGACTTCTCACGGTCTCAAATTTCTCCTGGATAGCAGGCGACCGTGATGAGAGCATCCCTCCATTCGGCTCCTAACTGAAATCGACCGAAGAGCCTTGTGATGATGCGTAGTTCCAGTTCTTTCCTAGCTATTGTTTCATTCCTCTTCAAGTGAGTTCCTGTCTGCGTTCTCTCCACCTGTAGCCCGTTCATGCCTGCTACTCAGCCTGCTCTCTCCTATCGTCTCCATCCTCCTGCTCGACACCCACAGCTGCCCCTGCAAAGCCCTGGTCTCTGGAAACCCAGTCGTCAAGAATCGGATCCAGACCTGCTCTCTAAGGAAAGCGTCCCGCGCTAAGTCTAGCCGTGATCTACAGTGGACTTTTCCTAAAATGTCTCCACCTATGAGTCTGCAGTTTAAATCCAGATCTATCAGAAACCCCCCTCTAAAAACTCACTTCAGGTCCAGGTGGAGGAGCCAAGGGCCCCTCTCACCTGTCACACCATCACCCAGCTTGGATCTGTTTGCCAGTGCACTGAAATAAGACAACTACAAGGTGCTATGAGCCATACAGCTAAAAATGGCACGGAGGAGTATTGACGTCAGCCTGACACACACACGCACACGCACACACGCGCACACACACACACACACACACGTGAAATAACAAACACATATGGCTGTTCAGACACGAGAGCACAAGCAGGCACACACGTCTTATTTCTAGCCTCCCTCTCTGATGTCAGTGTGAATTGGGACCGTCTCAGCAGCAGGGCATCATGGGATAGTTTGTAAGAGCTTAACTTAGTAAATAATGCCCCCCCCCCCCACACACACACACACAGGAGCAGGTCGATCTGTACTTCCAGATCCTTTGCTACAGTTCTCAGTCCATCTGCTGATTTACTCTTCTCCCAGCGGAGGTGGGGGGTGGGGGTGGGGGAGTCCAGATGGAGGGAGTTCGGCCAACTCAGGGTTCGAACGTTCAGAACCATTCTGTCATGTGATTGGTTCAGAGGCGGTCACGTGTTTTATGGGTGCCGTGTTCGCTACCATGAACCAATATTTACCCAGTGATGCACGTAGCACAGTGAATATCAGAGATCAGTTTTCAACTGGAATAAATTATCAACAATCAACTTCCACAAAGAATCAAAAATGCCAAACTGCGCTGCTCATGGCTGCCCAGCAGGAACGGGGCAGAAACAAACGCTTCGTTTTTCCCGTGACACCAAACGGAGGAGGTCATGGGGATGAAGGCTGGAGAAACGCTGGACACGGGCTGGTTTCTCCCTGTTAGGGGAGGTTCATGTCAGTTTCTCTCTTTGACTTTGTGAAGAATTCACACTGGAAGAGTGAAGTCATGTCAGTTTATTCAAAACTCCTGACACCGCTTTAGAAATGAATGATGAAGTTTATCAAGACTTAAACTGGCCTTAAGCTAGACTTAAGCCTAGCCATAAGCTAGCCTTAAGCGAGTGAGCTAGTTATGTAGACTAGATGCTGAGAGAACTAGGAGCTACCGTCATGACTTGAAGGTAACTTGTCTTACCTCAGTTGCCAACTGTAGCTTGGACGCTCCAAGCTGTGAAAACCTCGTGTGAATGTTGGCAATCTCAACCTGCACTGCCTAGGATTCATACATTCGAATGCGTTATCATTGGTACAACTGGGTGGTTTCCTTGGGAGGGGTTGGCCTACGTAGCTGTTTAATCTCGTATCGTCTTGGGAAGGGTTTATGTGAGTTAAAAGTGAGACTAATGATGAGGCTAACAATCAGTAACAGTAGGACGAAGACCAGGTCAGTTTTAACTGCATCTGAGTCATTAGAAGTTTTCAAATGATTTCAACCTTTTCTTGGTGATGTCTCGGGAGACTAAGGAGAGGCTAAACAGCTCCATGATTAATTGAGCGATTGGACTACGACTCATTTTACAGGCTCAGTTAAGATGTTTCGGCAAACTACACACTGGGTTGTTGAAGTGAGGCCTTTTACATCATGACGGACGCTGACAGTGACATTTATAGGGTTATTAATGGTGAAGAGTAGCGATTTATATCAACATGGCATATCTGCCCCTTTAGTTACATTGTAGAATCTCCTGGCCTTGGCAGCAAACATGGCGCCCGTGATCTGAGTGGGCGAACGCTCTCTGTATATGGCTCAGGAGAGGT
>NC_141327.1:1732500-1745000 GCF_037954235.1 Aulostomus chinensis | reverse complement strand
GTCTCTCTGGACTGGTCTTTATGGACTGCTCTCTGGACTGGTCTTTCTGGACAGGTCTCCCGGGACTGGTCTCACTGGACTGGTCTCTCCGTACTGGTCTCACTGGACTGCTCTCTCTGGACTGCTCTCCCAGGTCTTAGCATCAGTGGGTAGCGGGATAGCCAACTATGATGAAGACTGCAAAACGCCA
The DNA here is from genome assembly GCF_037954235.1 of Aulostomus chinensis. Taxonomy (NCBI): domain Eukaryota; kingdom Metazoa; phylum Chordata; class Actinopteri; order Syngnathiformes; family Aulostomidae; genus Aulostomus; species Aulostomus chinensis. The sequence continues at coordinate 1,744,810 of NC_141327.1, read as the reverse complement.
GCATCTCCAGGTGGTCCAGGTCTGGGGAGCGGTACTCGTTGTCTTATGGAGATCCTAACTCCACCTCCTCTGCTGTCCCATGGCCTCGGTAACCAGTCCAGCCAAGTCAGTGTGAATGCAATCACACAGATGCTCATGTTTGTGTCTGTTCTTGATGTGCACTTGGCGCATGATTGAATTGTCGGTGTTATTACACCAGAGTCACGCTGACATGCCAGATTAATCAGCTGAGTGAAAGAGGTCACTCTGAAGAAGGAGACAGAACATTAGCGCTGCACAAAAACACATCCAGTTTGTCCCGACTGAAGCTTTGATTGGGTGAACGTCAGCTCAGAGACACTCATGTCCTTGCGTATGTACGAGGCAGACAGCAGAGCAGGAAGGAGGTTCGGTCAGGTTTGGTTTGAGCTCATCTTTATTAACCATTGAAAAGTGTAACAAGCACAATTATTGATCATCATTGTTAAACCGTGTGTGGTCGCAGCTGGATGAGAACGACAGAGGAAGGAAAGCATGGCGTCCGCTGCTGTGAGCATTTGTCCATGTTGGCCCTGCAGTCTCACGGTTGAAGGGCCAACTGCTATTCATGGCTACAAAATACAGCATCCTGGAAGAAGCAACAGTTTCTTGCGGGGTCTCTTTTTAAACACTTCTGCTCTTGTTTTTTTTCTTCATATAGTGTAAAAAAATAACCTCATGGCCTTCATGGTTGTGGGGTTAACTAGAGATGCTGGAGCTGGAAGCTGCAGCCAGACATACTGTAACACGGATGTGATTAACGGCCCCCACCCTAATGATTCACCGTACCAGCTACAACATCCAACGACTACAGCAGAGGAGGTTGTCTGCTTCACCTCTTCAGTGCTACTCTGCTTGGGATGGATGAGTAATTGCTCTTTCCAGATTGTCTCAGCATATCTGCAGACTTGCTTTTCGTTTCCCTATTTTTCTATCTTCATATCAGCTCCAGCTTAGCTGTCGCTCCTCAGGAGCGCCTTGTTTTTGGAGTCAACAGTTAGCACTTGATACTACCATCCAAGGGTTTGAATATTGAGGACATTCTTATTCCTGATTGTGGATCTTTACCTCGTTTCCCCTACAAAACAAGGACCAAATTCTTAGTTTCTGTTCTGCTGCACCATGTGGGTGAGGAACGTAAGCTGTCCTGATGCGATCGCCAGGGTCTGATTAACTGCTTCATTCCATGTTGGACTCAAATGACGGTGGTGGAGGAGAAACCAAGCACGGAAATATTCAAGAGATACTTCAGAGTTGGGCTAAAGTACACTTCCTGAGTAAATGTACTGTGTCATACACCAGCACTGCAGCTGCTTCACAGACAGGAACCACACTGATCGAGAGGAAGACAAATAGCTAGGATGGACTGGGGGGGGGGGTGAGAGAGGGAGAGAGAGAGAGATGCAGTGAGGGGGAGGATGGAGAGCGGACAACGTTGATGTGAACACATGTTAACACGTATGGCCGAGTGTTACACAACTGCAAGCGGAGGATGTTTCATTGATGAGTGTGTGCAGCCAGACTCAGACTTTCACTCATGTTTAAGACTGTCAGGACACGGCCGGACACTTGCCTCTGAGTCACATGACATCGTGTCCCCCAGCACAAAGGGAGATATAAAGTCCTGGGATGTGTTACAGCCTCTCTATCCACTCTAATCACAGTGCGGCCTTGTTAACAGGCAAAAAGACAAACCACCATCTTGGCAGAGGTGAAAAACTTCGATTTGATCCCCAAAACTTTAAATGTTCCACACACACCTGCATTCCCTTCCTGATCATTTATCTGGCAGCTTCCAATAAATTAATGAATATCCAGAAAATTCTCCTGTTTTGCAACTTTAAGGAAGATTAACAAAAAGCCTGGATTCATTCAAATCTGCTCCAGATATGTAAGTTATGTACTGACCGACGAAGGAGCCAGACCCCAGGCGTGAAAGCGCCACCTGCTGGCCGGGAGGAGGAAATGTTTTCCACTGCATCTTTAAGATGAAGATTAAGTACATTTCCCTCAGTATATTTTTACTTTTAACTCATAATTAGACATCTAGTTTACTACTTCTGGAGCAATACATCAATGGCAGACAATATTATTTCAAATTCAAATTTAGGGTTTCTACACGTGTGAAAACGACAAAACCGAGATAAAACGCTTGTGCGTCTCACAGAGATGCTCTTGTTTTACTTTGTGGTATAAATCAAGCGCAGTCTTTCCTTTACAGCCAATCATTTGTCAGCACCAAACTACTTGCTCTCACATCATTTACTCGCTTTATTCATCTCAATAGCCACATCTTCCTCTGTTGAAGTGGCACATTACGCATCTTGTTGGAGGACCATCCCTCTCACAGCAGCAACCTAAGCATGCAGTTGGCTGCAGCACGACAAGCTCAGCTTTGAGCAGCAGACTCGGTCCGTGTGTGTGGACTAAGAGCACGAGGACGTGGTTGAGCGGAAGCGATGACGCCGAGCGACAAAAGAAATGAAAGACGCTGGTGAAAAGGGAGGCAGCATTAGAAGACAAAGATAGAGAGAGAGAGAGAGGAGAGGAGAATTGGAAGAACAGCACAAGCGTCTTTGAATGCAACTATTGGACGGACGCTGAAAGACACCGTGAATGTGTGAGACGGTTGCTGGCAGTGAGCGACGTGTTGTACAGAACAATGTGACATTTTGCGTCCACTTTTAAGAAGAACGTGCCTTGTTTATTTAGTCTTGCTGTTCACGTTTGTGACACAGTCCTGTTGTTCCTTCACTCCAAGTCCCTCCTAACCATCAGGGGACATTCGGGGCTCGTCTAACCTGTAAGACGCCAATATTTTGAATTGGACTGTAATGAGAGGAATCACACAAACACATTCCGAGTGTCCTACGACCGTGAATTAGTCCCAGTTTTAACACACAACAAAGCAAGTACTCAGAGTGCTGCTTCAGAACAAGAAGATATTAACTCCTGCCAGTATCACAGACCTGGAAACACAGTGACATGTGCTGTTACCTTAGCAACAGACACACCTACACTACAATCTCCAGCATCCCGCCAGACCTGCGTCAGGGAGGCGGAGCTGCTGACATCATGGACACAACACAGCTGCCACACCTGCGGGGGGGAGGGGGGTCTGTTTGGATCAGCTGATGGAAGCTGGAATCAGGTAGAGAGAAGAAAGACAACACACCGATCTGCTGTTTTCTGACAGTGGATCCGCTTGAGAGCAGATGAGAGAGAGGGACCGGTCTACGGCTGGGGTAGGGTTTGGGCCGGGGAAGCCTGGGCTCGTTCGTGTATGGATGACACAAACATGGCGTAGTGATCATGGCAGTCATGGAGGAGACGGCTGCCTACACAGAACCTCAAACCGGCTGTGTGGGTGACTGGCGCAACATGGAATGACTGACACTCCATAGTGGCATTCTGACAAAGTGAATAGTCAATGCCTCAGCCAGCGCACACACATATCCACACACACACTGACACATCGCTTGATGATGATGAGGTGTGTGTGTGTGTGTGTGTGTGTGAGGGAGAGAGAGAGAGAGAGAGAGAGAGAGAGGGGTGGGGTGGGGGAAGCCTGTGGTCTGTTGGTCCCGGATGGTTGGTGGGCTTGAAATCTCATTCACAAATCAAGACTGGGAGAAAGCAGGAGGTGTGAAGGAACACACATACATACATTCACACACACACACACACACACACACACACACACACACACACACACACACACACACACACACACACACACACACACACGCAAACACAGATTTCATACAAAAGCCACCGGAGCTAAAAGTGCGATAAACAGATGAGTAATTGTGTGTGTTTTTGTATGCTTGTGTGTTTGTGTGTATGTTTGTGTATACGTGTGTGTGTTTGTGTGTGTGTGGCTGTGTGTGTGTGTTTTACTGGATGAGCTGACTGCACATGACCATCTTCCCTCATGCGCTCATCTGTTCAGCTGCCATGTTTCTATGAATGGCTGCACCTCCTACGGCCTCTTTGAGCACAGACCATGTTTATTTCAATTAAACTGGAAGTATAACATGAGGTGACCTCTGACCTCACCCCACACTTCTGTCGGCTGAAACCTCACCATCGTTCCTGTCAATGTCATGTTCCTCTTTTCAGAGAGAAGAGGCTTAGCAACTGCCAAGGTCAAAGCCTTTTATTGGGGCAGCTCCTCATCTCTCTCGCTCTTCTGTGACCTAGAAAAAGAAGAAGAGTTCAAATTCAAGAAAAGTTAATCGACCAAAACAAAAAAAGAATATTTTTTATTTTCTATGCTTCTCCTTCTTATTGATCGAACTATTAAAGCAGGAAGTCTCTGTGCGTTACTCCAGTATCTCAGCAACCTTTTGTTCAGTTGTCCTGGGTCTGAGATGAAAGAGCTACAGGATAGCTTTGATATCTGTAGATCAAAGCACTCAGAGATAAAAAGCTTAGATGAAAGTCAGAAATCATCAAGGCAGTTTTAGGTGAGAAGTGAGAAGTCTGAGACCAAAGCAGGTCTGGGAGGTCTTGTGACACTGGGCCCTAGCTAATGCTAGCGATGCTGTTTCAGAACAGACAACAACACATAAGCAATCAAGCAGAGAGTAAAGTTGGACGGCTAAAAAGCAACAATAATAACAATACGGAGGCCTGGGGGAGCAGAGCCCTCCCCCTGCTGCGGGGGGGGGGGGGGGGGGGGGGTGACGCGCAGGTCGGTTTGAGTCTGACTGACATCTGTCGAATGGGTCAAAACCTAATTAACATCACGTGATCTTTTTTCTTTCTTGACGAACCAAAGAGCAGCAGCGCCGAGGACCCTGTACCGGGCGCGCGCTCGTCTCAGCAGACCTTGTGATGCAAATGCCCTTAAATGATGAAAGGAGACTTGAATTCTTGGACAGTTGCTGCTTTTTTACCTTCGTACTGACAGAATCCTGTCAGCGGTGACCAGTGGAAGCCAGCTAGCCTCCACACAGCACCACTCAGTCCTGGAGGTTTGGCCAGGTTCTCATCTGGCACCGGCTTTTCCCGGGAGGCTGAATCATGATTCGGGGGCCTCCTTCTTCCCTTACAGAGAAGCAGCGAGCTGCTGCGTCTCTCTGTCTGGCTGCAGCGCGCCGGAAACGGACCATAAGTGTCTCTGAGCCAGGAAACGAGCCGTGCGCTCTCTCCTCTCCTCCACACAGCCCAGTCATCATCACCGGGCACCGATCCTCGGTTCGCTCCCCCTCCCTTCCCGCGTCTGCTTGCACTCTCCCGCCCTCCATCCTCCACTTCTGTGCGTAGAGAAAGTCTCCTCCCCTCACAGGCTCCGAGCACACGTCTCCAACCCGCTTTACGCGCGTACAAGCTCTCCAGGAGAATCCCTTGCGGTCGGCCCCTCCCTCTTCCGTTCCTTACCGCCCTCACTCATTGATGACCCCGAGTCGGTGACGTAGGAGATTCCACGGTGCCCACTGTAGTAGGCAAGAACTGGATGCTGGAGTATATATGGGACACTGGTAGCCACCAGTCGGCACACTCTCAGTCGCTCCGACTCGGGAACCAGAGCATCAGCGGAGATAGCAGGCTTTACTTCGCCCTCTTGGCTAACTCGCTTTGGGCTTTGGTTCGGGATGGAAACCTCCTCGATCACTCGGAGCCGACGATGCTCCATCGTGCGCACCTGCAAAAGTAAGTCTCAGTCTTCTTTGGTTCTGGAAACAGCTGACGCTCTTCAGCACTCGAGTAGAACTGACGAAGCTCCTGATTGAGGAGCTGCTTTGGTGGGAACAGTGAGTGTGGAGGAGAGGAGGCGCAGCGGGACTGGGAGGTTTTTCTCTCCTCGCTGCCTCACCAAAGAGGAGCTGAGACGAACGAGCGGCGCCTGCCTGGCAGCTTTCTTCTCCTCAGCTGACGAACGGGACAAACTTCTCTTTATGCAGCAACTTCGGGCTGTAAAGCGTCCGCTGTTTGATTCGGAAACCCTCCAAATGCAGTTTGAGCTAAAATACTCGCTATATGCAGTAACGACAGACAGCATGTGGGTCTTTTTTCACAAGCATTTATACAAATGTATCCGTGAGTTACTGCGTTCATGGTGACACGGAGGATTTCAGCACTGCGGACAGCGTCCACTCACCCCTTCCCTCCCCCCTCTTCCTCCTCCCCCCTCCTCCCTCTCTACTCCTCCAGGCGGTCTCTCCCTCTGGCTGGTGGTGTGGATGGTCCTCGGCAGGCCAGCTCCGGCGTCGGCGTGCCCGCACCTGTGTGTGTGCTACCCGACCCCCATGACCGTGAGCTGCCAGGCGCAGAACTTCACCGCCGTCCCGGTCGGAGTGCCCTTTGAGTCGCAGCGCGTGTTCCTCCAGAACAACCGGATCACGGAGCTTAGAGTTGGCTCTTTTGGCTTCGGGACTCAGGTGAGATCCTGTGGCGTTTATACTCAGGTTTAAAACACTTTACGCGTTTTGACGTGAAAGAACCTCCATGCAGAGCGAATTCACGGTTCTTTCCTTGATCAGGTTCTGTGGCTGTTCGCTAACAACATCACGTGGATTGAGGCGGGGGCTTTCAGTGAGCTGAGGGACTTGGAGGAGTTGGACCTGGGGGACAACCCCAACCTTCACAGGCTGGAGGGGGGAGCCTTCCGCGGCCTCGAGAAGCTCCAGAGCCTCCACATGCACCGCTGCCGGCTCACTGCTTTGCCCCACGACATCTTCCGCAAGCTGTACAGCCTGCAGTTCCTCTACCTGCAGGTAGGGGCGCTGGGCCTTCAAATGCATGCAGATAACACACGTCCGAACACCCAGACTTAAAATGTCTTCATGTAATTCTCAAGCTGTTGTCCTTTCTTTTAGGAAAATAATCTTCACTTCCTGCAAGATGACATCTTCTCTGACCTCATCAACCTGAGTCAGCTGTTCATTCATGGCAACCGTATTCGCACCATCTCAGAGAACGTGTTCCACGGGCTGGTCAACCTTGACCGCTTGCTCCTCCACGACAATCGCATCAGGCAGGTGAACCGCCGGGCCTTCCGAGACCTCGGCCGCTTGACCATGCTCTTCCTCTTCAACAACTCCCTGGCTGAGCTGCCCAGCCAGACCCTGAGAGACACACAAGGCATCGAGTTCCTCCGCCTCAACGCCAACCCCTGGTCCTGCGGCTGCGAGTCCCGCGCACTGTGGGAGTGGTTCCGCGAGGCCCGCGTCTCTTCATCTGAGGTCATCTGTGCCTCCCCTTCCACACGCCGCGGCCAGGACCTTCGCTTTCTTCGTGAGATGGACTTTGCCCTCTGCCCTCTGCCCGACCCAGGCTCCATTGCTGGTTCTACCACCACCACCTTCAGTACCAAAACCCGCTGGTGGTTCCACAAAAACAAGCCCCAGTCATCCACAAAAGGTGTCTTTGAGAAAGCTTCCGAGACTGTCAAGGCTGGTTTGTATGGCAAAGGCCCATCGACAACCACATCGGTGGTCAAGTATGAGCTGGGGGAGGAAGAGCTGGCGCTGCCCAAGCTTGACCCAGAAGAGTACTGGGCAAACTACGGCAACGAGGACTCAGGTGTCACCCTGCGATGCTTCGAGCTTGAATGTCCGCCTGATTTCGAGCTGCCGCCATCTTCCTCCTCTCCCTCGTCCTCTGGCCCTGCTTGCCTGTCTCTACTGGCTCTCTCGGTATTCACCCTCCAGCTCCAGCTACTGTTCGGTTGAATCAGACTCTTCGCTCCTTCCGGTCTGTTTTAAAGGCTGCGAGGACCCCTGCTAGACTCTTTACACCCTCTTTGCCCGCTTTGCTGACTGCCAATCCTCAAGGCTCAGCGAGGGAGATGGAGGGATGGTTAGATTCTGAATCTATCTACAGGGCTTAACACTTCATGGCTGCTAAGGTCATGTTTATCTCTAATACTGTGCAGGTATGGCTTTCTGTGTCACGCCTGTATGATATCATGATTCCCTGCAATCAGGGCTTGGAGGGCTGAGTCCATCACTAATATCAGCTCCATCTGATCACACTTGTGACTGATGATGTTAATGTTGTCACCTCGACTTTAGTTATAATGCTAGAAGTACTACAATTACTGTTAGAAACAGAGCACAGTAATGAAAATACTGTAACCACTTAAAGTGTCGTGTAAATAGGAATCTTGTGAATGTGTAGTACACATCTGTTGTTCAGTACAGCCGTTCATCTTGATCCAGGAAAACTGTGAAGGCTTGTGCTTCTACAGGGTAGAAGGCAAAACAGAGCCAGGCTTCGGTGTGAGTGACAGCTACAGGACAGAGGGGAATGGAAGGGGAAGAAATGCCAGATGGAGGTGAGAGGACAGGGCAGAAGATGACAAGGAGGGAACAGATTAAGAGTATCATGAAGAAAAAAAGGGGAGAGTTCAGGGTTAAGAAAAACCTCAGAGGAAAGAATGACAACACATGCAGGAGAAAAGTAATAGATCCACCTGTTAGTTATTTTTACATCCATCTTTTTCAACTCCCATCATCCACCTTCGTCTGTAAATATGGTGTCGTTTGCGACAACCGCAGGGAACGAATGCTTCCTGTCAGGAAGCCACATATTTGCTTGTTGGATGTCTTTCTGTGACATATTGATATAATGTGAAAAGATTGTCTGAATGCAGATGAAGACCTTGATAAAGAAATTCACTGAATGTCTCCTGAGTCACTCTATCTTTCTTGTCTCTGTGGGTCGTGCAAATACGGAGACAAAACAATCCTAAACAGAAACCGAAGCAGCCTCCTGCCACTGACTAACCTCGCTGAAACCGGACAGAAGCAAACGCGAGGAGCCGGTCACACATTCTGAGCTGTAGCCTGGGCGCAGTGGCTCGGCCGAGGACGGGCATCTGTCTGAGTGTGGCTAAATGAGGATGAATGGATTCACACACTGGCAGTGCTGCAAAAGGCAAATACGTCAGCAGGTTTATCACTCCAGTGATTCATGTGCGGGCGACGCCAGATGGACAGACAGGCGCAACTTGTCTGATTTGTAAATACACTAAGAGAGCAATGAGAGTCTGTTGAGTGTCAGAGCAGAGATAGCAGGACGGCGACACTGACATGCAGACAGACTGATGGAGACGAGGTGGTAGAAGGGTGAGATTCAATACAAAGCCTGAAGTGGCAAAAGCAGAGGAGATGTCTAGAGGGACAGCGGGAAGCAGAGGAAGGAGAGGAGGAGGAAGTCACCTGACCTCTACACCTCTCAGTATTCATCGTACCTTCCCCCATGACAGAGGCGATGACAGAGTTGTCACACGTCACCTGTCAGAAAAGCAACACAGACTTATTTGCTACCCATCAGAACCATTTTCTTATCGCTCTCATCACTCAAGGGCAGATAAAGACTGGAAGGAGGTCTCAGTCGAGGCGGTGGAGGCAAGACAGTAGCACACAAAGTGTAGGAAGCAATAGAATCACAAAGGGAGCTCGCCTTGCTTCATCTTTACAGTTTCATTTCTTAATTTGTGAGAACACAATGGCCCCTTTGAGAAATTTGCAGTTTCATAACTGAAGTGGTGTGATGATGAAAACATTCTGTGTCATCTTGTTGTGAAGTCTCGTCCTCGGTCTGCAGGAGGAGGTCAAACTGAGCCGCCGGGCTCGCCAGTGGCCATGACAGTGAGGTCACTGTCGGATGGCCAAAGTGCCAGTTATACCATGTTTCCTTGTTCAGTTTGTCACTGTGCCTGTTCTGTGTTTTTTATCAGAGAGGAAGAAATAATGATTGTGTGACACATTTGCTGATTTGGAATTTATTTTTTTATTGTGAATTAAAACAAAGATGTTACTAAAAGAGGAAGCATAAAGAAAGAATAAATTCATACACGTTTGAACAAAATGGCTTTGGGTAGGTGTTTCATTCTGTGTCTGAGCTTCGAAAGTGTAACACTCACACTCACTCACTCACACACACACACACACACACACACACACACACACACACACACACACACACACACACACACACACACTCGGTGTTGTGTAAGTCCTCCAGGCAGTTGTCCAGCTCTCTCCTCTCTGGCTGAGGAAGGCCGAGCACTGCAGCAGCCTGAGCAGAGTAAACTTCCTACAATCCCTCATCTCGAGCGCACAATGAAGCAGCAGCTTCAGGAAACTCAACGCAGCGGCGTGGTTAGGAAATCTGTGGTCCTGAGCGTCCAACCTGGTGTTGTCACGATACTGGATTTCACACTTCGATACGATATTTTGAAAAATATTGATATTCGATTCGATCTTTGATACGACGCAACCACTCAGAATTTGGTGCAAAAATGTTTTTATTAAAAGAAAAATAAAGAACTTTATTCTTGAGGTGGAGAACTTTTACAAGTTATTCTTTACACATTAACAGCATAAAAATAAGTTTTGAGAGATGTAACCTACCGTCGATGAGCTTCAGCTGGCGCTCGCTAACAAGACAACTCATCAAAGTAAACAGCGATGGATGTGATGACTCTCACCAACACGGACTTCAAGTTCTGCTGTCACCAGCCTCTGGACCTCTGAATCTCCTCAGGTCTGGTGTCTGTCTGGGAGGAGCTTTGCTACCTTCGTCGTGCTCGCTCCTTTTGTCGGCTCAGTTCTGTTGCATCTCTTGCTTATCGGCTTGCTGCTGTCCTTCGGCTTTCCTTGTTCATCCGACGCAAATCCAAAGAACCTCCAAACAGCACTTCTGCTGTTTTGTTGATTTATTGAAAGTGGTTGCGAAGGTCCTGCAGACGCCATCTCATGGCAGCTGACACACGTAGAGTGACCACGCTAAAAAAATACAGCCATGTTTGTGTGAGCGAGGCAGGAGGGGAGGGGCTGCTGCACGATGGCTCGCCCCCCCAGGACAGCGCTCTGTGTGCGTGTGCGTGTGCGTGTGCGTGTGCGTTGGCGGCAGCGGGGCATGTCTAAACCAAGGAGGCAGGTAGCGTATCGATACTATGGGACAGTAATTTTGTACCGTTTTTACTTTTCAAAATCAATATTTAATCGATAAATCGATATTTTTGACAACTCAAGTCTAATCACATGTTTTTAGTTCTGTTGTCTATTAAGACCTCGTGAAAAGTTCACCTTTGGGTTCACGCCCCTCCCTGGTGAGCAGGCACCAACACAGTGAGCACACAGCCCAGACTGGTGCACCTTTTGGTACCGGGCCCTCCTCTCTGAGGAAGGAAGTGTGTTCCTGGAATGAGAACACTAGAAAGCATCGGCAGTCCTGACAGAGTTGTCAGATACACCTGGGCTTCTGTTGGAAGGAGAACATCTCCACACAGCTGCAGAACCCTCAGTCCCAATCACACCAGGGCACTGAGGGTTCTGTTGTTGAGTGATTCTGACCGAGGGTTCCGATCTGAGAATGAACCCACTCAGTTTTGAAGCAGATCTGAGTGACCGAGAACATACATAAAACTTTTTGTTCACTTTTTTATATTTGTTTATCAACTTTTGTAATTTTTGTGTTAAATTTAGATATTCAGATCTTCCCTGAACCTGTGACACGGTCATGGGGGGTGGGGCTTTCCTCTGGTCAGCGAAATGAGTAATTTTCTGTTTACTAAACAAGATGTCAGTGCTGGATTGCTTTCCATGCAAAAACACAAAGAAGCAAAGAGAGAACGACATTAAAAAAAAGTCTCCAAAAGACTCCCACTGAGAACCCGGCAGGGCTCACACCTCATTCAGCGAGTCACATGCAGCTTGTGATGCCTATAAAAGGATGAAAGAAGCACAGCAGACAGCCCGTCCTTTACGTTCCCATTGGTCTACCAGCCTTTGTGAATAAAAAAAATTCCATGACGCACTGTCTTCATCGAGTACACCACCCGTGTGGGTTTGATTGGACAGCGTCCACATCAGTCAACTCTCAGACACAATTGGAAGCAGCGGGATGAGCTGCAAGCCAGGATGCAGAACATGAAGGTGTCAGTGCAGGCTGGAGTATGGTGAACGGATGAATATTAATGGATCCATATTCAATTACTGAGAAGAGATGGAGATGCCACATGTGTGTGCGTGTGTGTGTGCGCTTGCTCAAGTGCGTCACTACTTTCTTTGAACTCCAATCATCAGGCCCTCACTCCTCTTTCGCACACACAAACCCGTGCACATTGCAAGCATGCAGCTGCTTTCTCACTCTGAGATGCTCTGCCTGTGATTCCTCCTCCTCTTCAATCCCACCTTCATCCCTACTGATGTGCTTTATGAAAGCTTCCTTGATTCCTTGTATCTCATACTTTTGTCTTCCTTTGTCCTTTCATGGTCTCTTGTAATTATGTACTTGCCAACATACTCCAGATGTAGATTAGCACTCCCGCTAA
>NC_141327.1:1600000-1725000 GCF_037954235.1 Aulostomus chinensis | reverse complement strand
CCTCGAGTGTAATCTCATTTTTCAGCATGTGATTTTGGCTGCAAGGGCTGTATTAGTCATCTGCTTCACATTTTACTTTGAAAACTGTGTTCAGGAATAGACCACTAAAAAAACCCAAACAGATACAGACAAGTATGTGTCTCCTATTAATTCAATATCTGTCAAAAATGAACAAGATCAGCTTCTCATAAATATCTGCATTGGAATGTTGTTCATCGTTGTTGCTGTTTATTTCCCTCCATGTTAATAATTCAATTGTCAACAGACAACTAAAATGGCATAAAATGAAATGGAATTCAAAAATGCTGTGATAAATGTGTATGAACTTATCATTCCCATCACTGTCCTGATCATTTTTTGATGTGAAAAGACTTCAAGCAGGCAATTACCAGTAAACCTGGGACAAACAGCCCAACTGCCTCTGTAGCTCAATGTCAATGAAGATTCTGGAGGTCAAGCTTGGCTCCTTGTCTCATGGACTGGGAGCTGTCCTGTGGGCCCAGAGCATGAAAAAGCTTCAGCCTCCCAGGTTGAACAAACTTCTGAGCATCTTCTGACGTTTTCTGTATATTCACACAGTGAAGGATCAAATGAGTTGAACTCAAGATGTGCGGAAACAACAACAACACACCAAAGAAAGATGAATAACTGTGGTGACGCCGGGTGACACATCCAGTCATCGCCGTCAGAACAGAGCGTACCACAGAGGAGGCAAAGAACAAGAGTGAGAGGACAGAGACAGAGAAGTGAGAAAAGGTTGATGAACAGAGCGAGAGAGAGAAAGAGGTGGAGAGGATTTATATTAAGACCCTGTTTCTTATTCTTGAGCATTTTTGTGTTTTATTTCACCACTGAAAAAAACAGCAGAGCAACTGCATAGAAGCAGATTGTGCAGGTGAGGCACAGCAGACCCCTGCAGGCTGGAAGGAGAATCTCATCTCAGTGGTTCACAAGCATAGGATCAACAAACTACGAGTCAACGCCTGTTTGAAACAGAACAGAAACAGAATAAGTGAACATATTCAGGATGTATGTACGAACTGTATACGCTAATGTGTACACGTGTAAGTGTGTGAGCATGAGAAAGAGTGCGTGAAGACAAAACGCTAAAGCCCACATATGATACAGTGACTCACATCAAGCTGATGGGAAGAGTTCAATGGATGGATGATGGATAGATGGATGATGGATGATTGATGGGTGGATGATGGATGGGTGGATGATGGATGGATGGATGATGGATGGGTGGATGATGGATGATTGATGGATGGATGATGGATGGGTGGATGATGGAGGGATGATGGATGGGTGGATGATGGATGATTGATGGATGGATGATGGATGGGTGGATGATGGATGGGTGGATGATGGATGATTGATGGATGGATGATGGATGGGTGGATGATGGATGGATGGATGATGGATAGATGGATGATGGATGATTGATGGGTGGATGATGGATGGGTGGATGATGGATGGATGGATGATGGATGGGTGGATGATGGATGATTGATGGATGGATGATGGATGGGTGGATGATGGATGATTGATGGAGGGATGATGGATGGGTGGATGATGGATGGGTGGATGATGGATGATTGATGGAGGGATGATGGATGGGTGGATGATTGATGGGTGGATGATGGATGGGTGGATGATGGATGGATGGATGATGGATGGGTGGATGATGGATGATTGATGGATGGATGATGGATGGGTGGATGATGGATGATTGATGGAGGGATGATGGATGATGGATGATGGATGATGGATAGATGGATGATGGATGATTGATGGGTGGATGATGGATGGGTGGATGATGGATGGATGGATGATGGATGGGTGGATGATGGATGATTGATGGATGGATGATGGATGGGTGGATGATGGATGATTGATGGAGGGATGATGGATGGGTGGATGATGGATGGGTGGATGATGGATGATTGATGGGTGGATGATGGATGGGTGGATGATGGATGATTGATGGAGGGATGATGGATGGGTGGATGATGGATGATTGATGGATGGATGATGGATGGGTGGATGATGGATGGGTGGATGATGGATGATTGATGGATGGATGATGGATGGGTGGATGATGGATGGATGGATGATGGATGGGTGGATGATGGATGGATGGATGGATGATAGATGGGTGGATGATGGATGGATGGATGATGGATGATGGATGGATGGATGATGGATGGGTGGATGATGAATGATTGATGGGTGGATGATGGATGGATGATGGATGATTGATGGATGGATGATGGATGGGTGGATGATGGATGATTGATGGATGGATGATGGATGGGTGGATGATGGACGATTGATGGGTGGATGATGGATGGGTGGATGATGGATGGATGGATGATGGATGGGTGGATGATGGATGGGTGGATGATGGATGGGTGGATGGGCAGATTCAGGATGCTCAGTTAAAGTTTGGTTTATCAGACGCTCCTGAGCCCATATTTGTGATTTTTAAGAGAAGCAGACTGAAGTGCAGTCTGGATGTAACGGTTCCACGGCGGTGCGCCTCATCCCTGATGGAGAACTGACCGAGTCCAGCACGGAACATTGGGACATGCAGACATGAAGCCTGCTTTTTATTCTAACGGTGTACATCTGCATGAAGGGGCGGAGGAGAGGGTTGGTGCAACATTCAATAAGAAAATCAAGTTCGGTGTTTGTTTCAATTCCAGGTTGACAGAATCATGAGCTGATTGAATGGAGGGACTGACTGATCCGTCCTTCTGCAAATTTTAAAGCTTTTGAAAGTGAGTGGAATTAGCAGCTCCCCAATGATATCGCGACATAAGAGGTGAGGATGGATTTGACTTATAATAAAGAGTTAATTCACACTTCTAGTGAACCAAACTCAATCCAACGGACAACAACACTGGAACGAAGACAAGATTTAGATTTGCAATATTTTCTTATTTTTAGATGTAAATATGATAAAATTAGATTTTTTAACATTAATAGATTTTTTTTAGTTGAAATCATTGAGAAAGGATTCATAAATCAGTATTAGAAGTGTCCATCAGGACAGAAAAAATTATATGTGACAGAAACAAATTGGCATCATTGGGAAAGAGTGGTGCAGTCGAGGAGGACGCTGCACGTCTGCAGTAGCAGACAGGTCAAAGTTCTAAATAAGGAAGAGGAGCCCTGAAATGGAGCCTTGAGGAACCCCACGTTATACTGACACTATTAGATGTGCATCCACTCATGTTAACAAAGTGTTGCTGATTATGGATGTAATTAAAAAGCCTATTTATATGCCCCACCCCCACCCCCACCCCAGGTAAAACCATGGTGTAAAGTTGTACTAAGATATCAAGATTTACTCTGTAAAAACTGTCTGTGGGAAAACACCTATTCATACAGAATGAAAGGAGCTATGAAGGGGTGCTATGCTCGCTCAGCATCATCATAATCACATGATCAGAGGCCACCGATCCACTCCCGCATCTGTCAGTGTTTCTACTGTTGAACACTGTAAACCCTGATGATTTCTTCACTTCCTGGTGTTTAACTGACGTGGTTGAAGGGAAATGAAATAGAGGAACACGGTCTCTTATTTCAGAGTACAACACCCCAGACAGTGGGCCTGAAATATGGCATCAATGAAGGTTGGAGACCCAGGGGTGACTCCAGTAGGCCTATCGTGATCATGGGAAAAGGGAACTTGTAGACAAGTCTGCAATGAGTGGCTGAGACTCGCTGTTACACAGATTCACGTTGAGGTCTCTCAGGAGGAAACGCTCTTCAGCGTCATGGTCACATTTCTGCAGGACAAGGACTGAATTAGCAGCGTCCTGTGTCAGGAGGCCTGTAACTGCCTCCTGTGATAAAGCCTCCAGCATCACAAGAATCCCGGAAGTGTAGTTCAGTGAATTAAGGATTCAGCATCACTACGTCCAGAGAGTGAGGTCGTCCATCGTTGGACTGGCATTCCCTTTGTAAACAAACTGCTTCCCCACCACCAATTCAGCCATGATGCAGGGGAACGCCATGCAACAGAGAGACGGGGGCTCACCAGGCGTCTGAAGATGCTACAGCTGAGAATTCATGATTAATGAAGATGAAGAACGAGAGAGGATGTGGTCGTTCTTGGAGAGGCTGCAGATATTTCCATGAGAAGTTGAGAGCTGCTAAGTTTGGGCTGGGGCGTATCTTGTAGCTGGCAACTGGACGCGTCACTGCTGACATAAGCGCAGGTAAAAGACCCTGAAACATTTTGAATGGGATTCAAATGCTCCATAAATGTAGCATCCCTGTAGTTACTCCAGTCAAAGTGCTTCAAACACGGGATTCATTCCGTAATATTAATTAAAGGAGCAGGCTGATGCTGCTGCACTGTTTCACTTCTTGCCTCTTCCAGGTGGCGCTAGAGAACGCCCACTTCCTGTCTGCGTTGCTGCTGTAGATCGGGTGTGGACCGCAGAGTCGTGGTGTTTGCTTCATCAGACCTACTCCCTGTGACCACCAGGTGGTGCTATGACTCACATCCAGCTCATAGATGTCTTGGTCACACATGTGACCATGTGGGCTCTAGTAACTACAGCTTCCTGTTCTGTGGTTGAATATCAAACATGGCCACCTCCTCGCCACGGTAACCTCTCAGTCTTCACAGTGACCCGTCACCCAGTTCTGAAGGAGGTTCTGGTCAACTCACCAGGAGGACTTCCGATTGTAAAAATCCAAACCTTTCATTTCAGAGTCGGGAGAAATCTATTAAGCTGTTATGTTCATTAATGAGACTGTGAATTACACACTTCTGTTTTTAGTGCCTCCTCATACTTCTGTGGTCATTTTGGGAGGAGTAACCCAAAGGTAGTGTAACCAGCCATATGAGACACTGTTCAGAAAATAAAAAAAATTGAGTTACTACTCAACACTTTCAAAGTAAAAAGGTATCAAGAAATATTCAGTACCTTGTATTTATGAGTAACTTTGCTCTGTGACTAATCTGGGACCTTCACTCACAAACCTTTACACCGGCATGCTGATCAATCATCCTCACTGACTTTTATTTTGAAATCTCTGCTTCATTTTTGCTCACAAAGTTATCAAACTTCCTGCCTGTGAAGGAGGCAGAACTCAGAAAATCCTCGCGGTGCACTTTTTTTTGTGACATCAAGCTTTTGCCCGTGGCACCGAGGGGATGAGCTCTCGGGCAGCTGATGAATGAAGGTGATGGTCCCTGCAGGGCTCCTCGCCTCCAGAGGCCCTCCTGCTTCCTGTGGCTGGTCGCAGTCCAATCAAAATCACTCTCATGCATCACAGCCAAAGGCGTCATCACAGTTAAATATAGAAGCCACTGAGCCAACCCTCATGTCACATTTGGCATGCTTTGTCTGGCCTGGTCTGCACAGATTCCTCTGTATCTCAACAGACCCTCTGAGAGTTCCCCCCTCTGAGTCACTCTCTGCTAGCCCCCCCACCCCTCACATCCTGTCGTCACGCTCTATTTTCAATCCGTGAAAAATATCAGAAAATGCACGTCAGCCTTTGGGTTGTCTGAAGTTACACCTTGAAGGCAGGAGATCCTGAAGTTTGATGAGCAGCTGGAACCTGTGGGAGGTGTGTGAGTGCTGGGATGTCTGCATGTGGGACAGGAAAAGAAACCAACATGTTAGTGGAGAGAAACTAAAGCTGAAAGAGCTGCTATCCGGGGGGGGGGGGGGGGGGGGGTGCGGCTGAGGAAATGAAGGCGGATGCCAGAACTGCAAGGTTTGGACTGTTTTTAACACCATCAGACAAAACACGTCATGCTGCAACAAAGGAATGTTTGAGTTCTGCTGAACACATGAACGCAGCAGCTTTCTTCGCTCCTCGCTGCTCTCCGCAGTCAAGTCGTCTTTTTATCATCTGCATTGTGCGAGCGCCTGCTCCTCTCAGGCCATGACATCAGGCCTCACTTTCCTGGACGCCATTTCTCTGCAGTCTAACTCACCTCTGTCCTTTTCTCAACATTTCTTTTACATTTATCTGTTTTGGCAGCCAGCGACCAACACCTCTGATCTATCTCTCCTCCTACATCTTCAACGTTGTCCTACTGTTGTGTACTGCAGTTTTGAACAAAATGTCCCAGGGTGTAAGTCTGTTGTGCATGAGTTTGTTCAGTGCTTACTCTTGTTCCATGTTCCATTAATGCTATCATCAAGGCCCTGGATTGAATATTAGCAGTGGCTAAACGTGCTGTGAAGCAGGCAGCTAAAATGCTGCTCTTCTCCTATGAATCTGCACTTCTCTACCAAATAAATATGAAATGAAACCAAGGAACTGGGCAGTTATTGTCTTTGATGTAGGAGAAGAATTTGTGTTAAAATGTAGTGTTAAAAAATCACAGTCTATGAAGTACTGATGATATGAAGTACAGAGTACAGAGACCAAGTACGTGTCCTCCGTCCTCTGAGGGATGACCACACCTCAGACACCGACATGGAGGCCGTAAGAAGGCAGGTGCAGGAGCGAAACAGCGGTCAGCTCTGTGAGGAAGAGCCGAGCAGATGCAGCGCTCCTTCTCAGAAGCCTCACGATGACGCGGTTTGATTGGCTGATGAGCTCTCCGTCAGCAGGCGGACACGCCGCAACAACTCCTCCTGCATCTACGGAATTGGGCGCATTCACTCCTTTGCCCTGAGTTCTTGGTGATAAAGTGAGTAGTCCGCTATCCAGTGGTAGTTGTGGTTGTCTTGTTCTGATGTTGTGGAGAACTTGGGCCCGTGTTGCTGACGGGATGTCCGGGTCTCACCGGTGGAGCTTCGTGCGCGCTGCGTGGAGAAGTTTGCGCCCAGAGGCGCCGCACATCCAGGCGACGCGGGGTCCCCTCACTGTCTGAACATCAGTTGACTCATCATTTTCAGGGTTTCCGTGTTTGCATTTTCACTGTCATGTCCGAGTTTGTTTGGTTGGGTCATGTTTGGAGCCAAACCTTCTCCTTGGCCGGAAAAGCTCGAGGTTTTGGTTAAAACAGGCACTTTTACTTCTTTAACCACGACTGAGAAACGCTCTCTCACCGAGAGCAGTTCATGGTCGAGAGCAGGGGACGCTCTTCTCTATGCGCTTAGGTGGAGGTGACGATACCGACACTCAACGTCTCAAGGCAGCTAAAAGTCTGAAAGTTGCTCAGAGTGAAAAAAGGAAACAAAGAAACAGAGCTGGTCAACGTCCAGCCGGCGTGAATGTGACGAGCACAATCGATGGCTGAAGGACTTAAATTGAAGTGAATTCTGAATCAAGCCGCCACAAGATGGCAGCATGACCCCGGTCACCGTCCGGGACTGACGTGTCTGTCATTCTGCTTATGCTGTTATTGGAATGTGAAAGAATGAACCTCCAAATCCG
Source organism: Aulostomus chinensis (assembly GCF_037954235.1). NCBI lineage: Eukaryota > Metazoa > Chordata > Actinopteri > Syngnathiformes > Aulostomidae > Aulostomus > Aulostomus chinensis. The sequence continues at coordinate 1,717,638 of NC_141327.1, read as the reverse complement.
CCATCATGGACACGCTGGCCTTTATTATTGTGTTAAACTGTTACCAGCATTTGTCTTCATGGTCCTTCATTGTCGGGCTTCTGCCTCCTCAGTTCTTCGCCAGCTGCTGAACAAACCCAGCATCCTCTGCAACCAGCATTTTGTGCAAATTGGACATGATGGAGAAAACACTGGGGAGGGATGACAAACACCAAGTTGGCCTTCCACCTGTGGTGGTGCGAGAGTTTGAGCCAGCAGACCGAGCGCAGGTCCAGAGGATCTTCTGTGAGGGGATGAAGGAGATGGTGTCTGACACGGCCTTCAGGGGCTTGAGACACCATCCAGAGAGTCTGCTGCTCTACTCCTCCGTCGCAGGTCAGAAACGAGTCCGTGGCTTTGTGTCCTGTGTTTCTCTCCTCCTGGTTATTCATTGTCTCATGAACAGTCCAGCGTATGTGTGTGTATTCTTTTGACATCTGTCCATCTCTTGGCTCTGACAGTTGCGTGCTTTGTTATCACCATGTGTTGGTGGGTGATAGCGCTCCTCCCTGTACTGGTGCTGAGCGGGCGCTACTACTACAGCAGCCATGTGGTCAGAGGTTATCTGGAGCAGGCCAGAGACATGGAGGACATGGAAGAGGTTTACATGAGACCACCAGGTAGACACTGGACTTATCACACACACACACACACACACACACACACACACACACACACACACACACAAGGCACTGACAACACGCCTCAAATCTTCAAACCTCCAAGTTCCAGCATCTTAATACGCCTTCTGTGCTTCAGGTCTAATAACACAGTCCTGACAGATTCACAGAGGAGAGACAGTAAGAGAGTAACAACCCCACTCTTCAAACTGGAGTTAAAACAACTGGCTTGACTGGGTTAAACTGGAGTCTGTTAGTTGTCATGTTGTCCAAAGCACCAAAGAACCTCTCAGTCTTGAGGAAGTCAGGAGAAGCTTCCAAATCAAACCCACAGACGCTTTCATGATTAAATGCCACATGATTCACATGAACCACTTTTGAATGTTGCATCCCTCTGTGAACACACTCTCCAGTTTTGATCGCCAATCAAAGCGTTTGTAGATTACTGATAATCCATCTGGATTAAGAAAACCTGAATTACACCAGATGACCTGGGGAGATTGTTCATGAAAGTTTTTGGACAGTTTAGCTGTTGTTAGCTCGTAGCTTCAAGCTAAATAAATGTGAATGGGTCTTTCTGCATTCTGGAGTCAGTAAGAAGTGTTGAGGAAGGGGAAAACACAGTTTTAGGCTAAGTATCAATTTAATACGTGTATTTTTTCTTCATGAGAGGTGCATGATGAAAACATAATGTATGTATATATCTTTTATTCTTCCTGGTATGTGGTATGTAATGTTCTGTTTCTCACTCCAAACTCAAAGGAAAACTTTGCATAGTGAAAGCTCAGGACTCGAAGGAGAAAGGCTGAGCTGAGCGACTGACAGTACACACCAGTTACAAACCATCAGATGAGTTTGCTGGTGAGGCTGAAAAGGTTCATTTGTGGTGTGAAGGCAGGAAGTGCAAGAAACCTGCAGCTGAAAGGAAAGCTGTGAGGTTTAGAAGAACAACCAGCAGAACCCCAGGAGCGAAACACATCAGGCAACGTGAGCAAACGAGTGAGGACGTGAGAAAGACGTCACAAACAACAGGTCTGATGAGACAACAAACCGCCAGTGGGCTACCATGGCGATGGCTTGTCCTGGTGGGATTGAACCTAAATCCAGACTGAAAAAACAGAAATCAAAACTACACAACAATCAAAGTCCAGGACTGGAAACGATCCCAGCCCACATGAGACCGTAGCAGTGGCAACTTCTGTGTTCATGGAGACCAGAGCCGTCCAGCGTTGTTTTTCTGAATGTGACACATCTCAGTGACATCTATGAAAAGGAGCAAGGCCAGGCAACTTTATTCATAGCCTGTTTTCCCCACCAGTTTGTCTCCAGGCTTCATGGCATCATAACAACATCCTCTGCCCTCAGAGCCTCACATCGACTGAGGAGAAACTCCAGAGAAAACCTTGAACAGGGAAAAATCTGAGAAACCTCAGGGTGAGGAGGGGAGGAGGAACCCTCACCAGGAGGGACAGACGTGCAGGAGATGTTGGTACAGACAAGAAAACAGTTTATAACACAGAATGGAGGAAACATGGAAATGTTAATAACAGTTGAAGAAGGAAGCTTCTGGAAGGGGAGGCAGGGAGAGCAAGCCAGCTTGATGGGGGACTGGATGGTAGACTGGTTCATGGAAGGGGAGGCAGGGAGTGCAAGCCAGCTTGATGGGGGACTGGATGGTAGACTGGTTCATGGAAGGGGAGGCAGGGAGAGCAAGCCAGCTTGATGGGCGACTGGATGGTAGACTGGTTCATGGGAGGGGAGGCAGGGATGGCAAGCCAGCTTGATGGGGGACTGGATGGTAGACTGGTTCATGGGAGGGGAGGCAGGGAGAGCAAGCCAGCTTGATGGGGGACTGGATGGTAGACTGGTTCATGGGAGGGGAGGCAGGGAGAGCAAGCCAGCTTGATGGGGGACTGGATGGTAAACTGGTTCATGGAAGGGGAGGCAGGGAGAGCAAGCCAGCTTGATGGGGGACTGGATGGTAGACTGGTTCATGGGAGGGGAGGCAGGGAGAGCAAGCCAGCTTGATGGGGGACTGGATGGCAGACTGGTTCATGGGAGGGGAGCGCAGGCCGGTGTAACAGTAGGGAATAAAGGGGGGGGGGCGATGCAGGCGGCGGTTGGAGCAGACAGATGGAGCTCTGGTGGATCTGTGGAAAGAGGAGGAGAGAGGAGAGGAGGAGAGGAGAGGAGGAGAGGAGAAGAGAGGAGAGGAGAGGAGGGAAGGGCTCCATGTAACCTGATGTGTCCCCCAGCAGTCTAAGCCTGTAGCAGCATAGCTATCAATGGTTCAGAGCTACCTGAACCAGTCCTAACTGAAGGCTCTGTCACAGAGGAAGGTCTTAAGCCTGGACTTAAACGTAGTCAGAGTGTCTGCCTCTCTGACCCATGGAGAGATGCTGGTTCCATAGTAGAGGAGCCGGTACCTGAAGGCTCTACCTCCCAGTCTGTTTTTAGAGATACTGGGAGTCACTACAAAATACTGGGAGTCACTAGAGCGAAACCGACTCCTCAAACTGTCAAGAATTCAAGCTCAAATGCACACGACAGCGATGAAAACTCAGTCGTTTGAGTTGTGTTTAAACCAGAACACTGCATTTTCATGAGTATTATTTCCACATCTGTGTGTGTGTGTGTGTGTGTGTGTGTGTTCTCGCCCTCCACCTCAGACTCCTGTCTGTGGGTTGCGCTGCTGGAAGGTAAAGTTGTGGGTGTTGTAGCTGCAATCCGACAGTCGGGATCCAGCGGTGCTGTTGAGCTGAAGCGGATGTCAGTTGACCGGAGGTTTCGGAGACGAGGTGTCGGCATGGCGCTGGGACGCAAAGTTCTGGAGTTTGCTGTCAATCACAGATACTCCTCTGTTGTCCTGGGAACCACGGCGTACGCCCCTAATGCTCACAAGCTCTACAAGTGCCTGGGTTTCCACAACATGGGTGTCACAAACGGTTATGTGACACCTGGAGCGAGGCGGTCTCTCCTGGAGAGAATTTTCTACAGAGTTTCCTATCATCACTACAGCCTGGATGTGAAAAACATCAAGATCAGTTAAAACCTGCTCATGGAAAGACTGTCTTCTCTCGGCCTGTGGACACTGGGGGGTGTAATGTCGTAGCCCCGGACCTACGGCACCGGAGGTGACGGAGCCCAGGATCCTCATTAGTCCTTTATTGTGTTGAGTAACGTAACCCAGTCAAAGAGAAATATGATATATCATCTTTGTGAGAATTGGAAACTGAAGACAAGGGGGACCAAAGACGCATGAATACATCCAAACTTGATGAAATGATTCAGATAAATTTCCTAATGAGACGCAGGACAGGAATGGAATGATTGAGGAAGCAAACCTCCCATTCTTGTGTTGCAGTGAAGCAAACAGCAGCTTTTAAGGCTGATTGTGATGTACGCTGAAGCAATGCTAGACTTCCTATGTGAATGTGAATGTATCTATATCCATCTATCTTTATAGATTTAGAAAGATGGATCGACAGAGTAGTAGTAGTAATATTGGTACATAGCATGTAGATGTGATAAAAATGTGATAAAAACTTGACTAAGTGCTTTTATTTTCTTGACTAAATGCTTTTATTTTCTTGACTAAATGCTTTTATTTTCTTGACTAAATGCTTGAGACCAGCACCTCCCCTCCCCTGCCCCTCATGTGTGAGAAAAATTATTAATGAAATGCTTTACATAACCTGAGTTGAAATATTTTTCTTATTTTGCAAAATGAATGAAGATTGTATGAATTCGAGCAGTTTGTTTTAAATGTGCATGTGGCAGTGGTCCATCGTCATCGCATCTGTGCTGGTGGGTGTGTCAGTGGCATCATCAGCCTCATCAATGTCAAATGTACCATCTTAGAAATAAATCCAAATCCTATGGAGGTTTGGTTTGTGACTGTACTGCAGAGCTGCGATAACTGGCACTGGCTTTATGACGACATGTCAGGGCTGCTGATGAGGCTGAGCTGTTTTGTTAGCTGTTGCAGTGTGGATGAATCATTTGGTGTTAGCTTAACAGCGTACAAATCCCAGGGGAGGAACATCGCCGATGTTAACAGCCCCGTCACCACTGACAGGCTCCCTAACACTTGTTTTAGCAGCTTAAATCAGCATTCACTCTCATGCCACATGACCCTGCACCAGACAATAATGGTAATTATCTGCTTGGCTTGAATCAACAAATCCTGGGTGAACGTGGTCGTTTACGGTCGGGTTGTGGTGAGACACACATGAGGCGAGCAGCCAGACCTCTGAATCCATAATGTGCACAGAGGGACGAGAGCTCGTCGCCAGGAACTTCATGGTTCATTCAGCGCTGAGTTTGAAGAACTCTGAAACAAAACAAAAGAACGACACAGAAGCTCCGTCACCGTCCTCCATGCTGCTGCGACTGCGGCGACCAGGGATGGTGTGCAACCCCCAGATGCTGCACTCTGATGACATCAGCGTGACTTCAAACGTCAGAGTCAACCTGCCTCAGTGGGAACAGGATCAGTTGGCTTTGACTGGCATGTTTTTGTGGGTCTGGCATGTGTACACTGTGTGTGGGAACGTGGACCAAGACTCAGTCACAAGTGAAATGTCCCAGTTTGCAGATTACTCCGCTATCGCCTGAGGTCCACAGCCACCGGAGCACCAGCTTCGTGTCTCTTTTGAAACAATGTAAGGACACGATTTGATTTTCAGCCAGTTTTGGACCATGTGCTTCATGGGACATGTAAATGGGCCTTGTGTCTGATGTCGTTAGCTGCAACACACAGTACAGTAGCCCAACTTCATCGCTTCCGTGCTAAAATGGCTGACGCGCTTGGTTAAAGGTGCAAGATGCCTGACGACAACTATGAGGAATGTAAGATTATTTTAATACTAAAGATTCTAACAAAAACCAGAAGTCCGGTCCCAACAACAGTTCCTCACCGTTAGAGACAGAGAATAAAGAGGGACTTTATCTTTATTTGATTATTTAACAACAAGTTCTGGGCTCATAAATGAGGTCAATACAACAGAACTTATAAAATGATTTATAATATCAACTAATAAACCCCCACACAATAATCTGACCTACAGAAATAAAGCTGATGCTTACATTGAAATCCTAAACTCTCATTGGTTGTTCCCTGCTGACTTCCTGCTTCGTCCCTGTGCTGCTCTGTAGAACTTGAGATGAGGAGCAGTGGACGTCAGACGTGAGACTCACACCTCTGTATTTGCTGTATTTGTATTTGATCAGACCGTGTACTATGTGCAGTATTTTCCTGACATCATAAAACCTCATGATCTATCTTGTTGCGTGTACTTCCTCCCTCATGTAAACTCAGTTAAATAGATTCACAGTAAAGACTGACAGCTGCTTAACTCAAGTTAAACTGATGAATGTCAGATGGGCTCGGCCTTGTGAGGATGTAGGCGCTCGCTGTCACGGTGAAGGAAACACATTCACATTGGATCTGGATCACGTGCCAGGGGATGCGGTTTAGCGCGGTCACCTATTTTGCTCCTTCTATCACTTAGGTCGTCGTGAGATTTCAGGATTTCTGCGGCCCTTCGCCGATGTCATCAGGCTTGAACGCACATGTACGAGCTGATTCAAACACGTTGTGTCGTCTCTCTCAGCGCGGTGAGTTCATCCCTGCAGGTGCTGCTGGATTGTGTAACATCTCATCTGCACAGCTTTATTCATATATTCAAAGCCCTGCAGGTTCATCTGTCCCAACCTCCCCCTCTGTACTCTGTCGCTGTAACATTCTGATGAACCGTCTTTGCAGCTGATCACAACCCTCAGAGTGGTCATGGGTCCGGACAGCAGCGTGCAGCAGTCGATCCTGCTAATGTCGGCGTCTGACTTCCTCATTTTTCTCTTGAGTTGTGTTGCCTAAGCAGCTGCCATCACACATCTGTCTTTGCACTGAGCCTTGTTTATTGCAACACATACTTCAGATTTTTTTGATCGAATAAATTAGTTGAAATCACATAGTTTGAAATAAAACTTGCCTTCTTTTACATTGTTAGCTTTGTTCAGCGGCCCAGTCATTTCAGCTGAATTTAGTTAAACTGTGAAGTCCCAGATGAGAAATGTAGCCTGCAGCCAGAGGCACAAGCACATGCTGGGACACTCAGTGTGGATGACTACCATATTCCTGACCTCTGGCGCTGGATCAGCGCACACATCATCGCCAATTGGCCTTTTTCACAAAACGGATTTTGCATATTTGCACAAGGTAGTGCCTCCTACGACAGAAACAGATTCCAGACAACCACGTTCAGGGTCTCCAGGCTCATTTATTAAATCAGATCTGCGTAGATTCCAGCAGGCCGCTGTCCTCCGAGCCACCACGTGATTCCTGGAGGTGTCCCTCGCTAGGTTCATGCTGGGTGCTGAAGAATGCTGATCCGGCATTAGTACAGGAACTGAAATGATCATGAGTTGTTGAGCAGTTTTTCCCTCCTCCCCTCATTTCTTAGAGCGATTCTGATCCCTTAGAAAAGCTCTCTGGAGTCTACGTGCTTTGTCGTATTTGAGTTGTGTTCTGTCCTAGTGGAGGAGCCGGTGAACGGTTCATCCTCCCGGCGGTTGCTGAGCTCCTCTTGTTTTATTTTAAGATTTCTTTCGAGGCCACAGAACAGACTCCGGATCCCTGAGGACGTCAAAGGTTAAATAACAGCTGAAACATGGCTGGCAGTGTCCCAGCAACCCTTGAACTGGTGCTACTGGGAGACTTCGAGTCCATAAAGATGGTATTTTTCTCCACACATGCACGCAATCATTAGCAATGACAGTAATTAGAGAATAATTAAATTCCCTCTAAAAGACACATAATTCACTCAGTTGCACGTAAGATGACGTGACTTTTGCACTTGAGAAATCGAACTTGTGAAAAGGTGCCAAAATCACATGAAGCACGTGTGTTCATGTCACGCCTGAACTTGCACTTTGCACATGGGAATGTTATTCTGGTCATCGTAGTGAGGGGAGCTCATGCAATCGCTACTGGACCAAGGATTACAAACCCTATGGGATTACACACGACACCCATGAAAACGTGGGTTTACATGGAAATCACTTGGAATACATGTAAGAAACTTGTGCGACTACACGTGAAGTCGACCTGACGGAGATCCAGAAATGTGATTCAGGATGCAGGCGGGAGCCAACGAAAAGACAAAAGGAACGCAACGCCGCTGCCGTTCACAGTGTCAGCTGCTACTCTGCCCTCTTGGCCAGCAAATGAGCTTCATTCCAAACAACCACCAGAGCTGCAGGGCGAGAGAAAGCTGCGTCTCAGAGGGCCGCATCGGTGTAACTATGATTCTAGAAAACTACGGTTTCTGGTGTTATGGGTGGAAATCATACTTCTCACGTTCGCTGGCATTTATGAAATAAATTTGCAAATGATGGTGCAGTGGTCAGCACTGTCGCCTCACAGCAAGAAGGTTCCGGGTTCGAGTCCCAGCTCCAGCACGGGATCTTTCTGTGTGAGTCTCCATGTTCTCCCTGTTCCTGCTGGGTTCTCTCTGGTACTCCAGCTTCCTCCACAGTCCAAAGACATCAATTTGGGGACGAGGCTGATTGATTCTCTAAACTGACCGTAGGTGTGATTGTGAGTGTGAATGGTTGTTCCTCTCTGTGTGTTGGCCCTGTGATGGACTGGTGACCTGTCCAGGGTGAACCCCGCCTCTCACCCGTAGATGCTGGGATAGGCTCCACCCCCCGCGACCCTTAATGTGTAGGAATAAGTGGACGACAATGATGGATGGTTTTGCAAATGAAAACGAATGCAATTAACCCTTTCTGTTAGGTGTCAGAAGTGCATCTGGAATGTTCTACGATCTGGATGAGAATGGATGTTGAAACCAAGCCAACCTGACTCAGACTTTTTCCACAGTATGATGATATGAAAACAGCTCATTCAGCATTTTTGTGGTTTGTGAAATCTGACAAATATCCGTTCAAGTCAGCATGTGGTCCGTGTTGTGAAACTGTGCCGTGGTCCTGGGTCTGTGCAGAGCTGCGACATGAAACTATTCTACTCATGTAGCTTTTCAGTGAATGCGTGAATCCCCTGGGGGTCTGTGGTCGTATGTCTTCATCCCATCACAAACACCTGCATTTCACACGTGCTCTTACCTGGCAGGCTCACAGGGATTGTCACTAAAAACATCCAAATGATAGGACAGTAACGGTGTTTGATTTTATAATATCCACACAGCTCTGTGTTGCGGGATCTCCCGTGTGAGGGAAATTCTCCTTGTAGACCGTTGAGAGTCGGTAATTCTCTGAAGAATCACAGACTCGGTGTGATGAGTCAAGTCTCTTTGATGCATGCAGCATGGAGAGGAGGCTGCTGAGTGTTCTCTGCTGATCTGTACAATGACCCAACCTTTTATACCATCAACAACAAAGGGCAGATGGTTTCCACATCAAAGCAGTGACTATAGGGTATAGGAAATAACACCTGTTAAATATATGCTTCCAACAGTACTTCACAATTAGCACAGCACTTTAATAATGGCACACGCACTTTAAGATCGGCACTTTATTGAGTGTTGCACAGTAAATTACAGAGTGGATTTGCACACGGCTCCCTATCCACCTTGCGGCATCTTTATTTATTGATTATGTATATTTATTTATTTATATAACCGTGCCTTGGTGGCGGTGGTCCTCAGGCAGGTGTGTCTGCGCCGGTGTCGCTCCACCTGTTGGGAGAGAGATGTGACGATGAGGATTGGAGGCGTCGAGCAGCGGAAGGAGGTTTCGGGGTGTCAAAGCTCCACAGGGTGGAGTGCAATAGGGTGCCAGTGTTGGATTGTGCCACTCACCTTTCTGTTGTGTCCTCAGGTGTCCGCGTTCAAAAGAGTCCGGGCGGGTACCGTCGCCAGATAAATGTTCCGGGAGAGACCACGGTCAGAATGGAGAGGGGGGGGGGGGGTGTTGCTGCTGGAATCATCTGGGCAAATTTATTATATTGGGGAGTTTGGCCAATTTTTAAGGACCTATAACCATAAATCATGGGTGATTTTTAGACTGGTAATTTCTGTTTTTTTTTATGTGGTGTTGGGAGCTAAGAGATTCTGGGGATAGAGGGAGATCCCTGCTCTTGGTAGGGGCCAGGGGGGGAAATTATTCAAGCGGGTATATAGGGCGCCAGTTTCCATCTGCCCGGGTTGATGGTTGAACCTCTGTCACATCTGGTTGTGCACCTGATTGCCCAGGAATAAAAAGGTCTTCTGGGAAGGAACTGCTGTACCGGACTCTTTCTGTTCATTCCATGCCACCTCCACTGCAAGGAGGGTCAACTGTTCACACAGCGGTGACACAATGAGGAAGGAGAGTCCTTCCTCCTCCGCCTACTGACCAGCCCTCCACCCCTAAACGCTGGCAAGAATCCTGAAACCACACAAGGCGTTTTCGTGAATGTGGCACAGCTGCGATGCTTTGCAGGGTAAAATTACAGGACGTCAGTTTTTTCTTTAGACTTTCAAACTAAGATCCCAGAGGTAATTTGCTCCCATCCCATCGAGGAGAGGTAAGACCCACTCTGATATCCTGCTTTGGCGGTCTGTTGTGTTCTATAACCTTCGACTCGTGCCGTTCTCAGCCACAAGGACGGCGCTGCTACAGGATGACTGTTGAGTACCAGTCATCGACAGAGACCAGGATGGACATGGATGACAGTAACATCCAGTATAAGCAGCTGCTAGCAGACGGCAGTAAGCTTCGCTACTCAGGTACCAGAACGACCGTTCCATTTAAAAAGTGTCAGATGAGAATTTCCAAACTCAGAAGTGGGAACACTCAGAGTTCCACAGAGCTCAGCGTTGCTCAGCAGCCCCGCACTCTCCCCTCTCGCTCTTTTTAGTTCAGTTTCTCATTTTGAGGAATAAATCATCAGGTTCAATCATGCATTATTTAGTACAGGCAATATTTGATTTTCTTTGGGCCCCTCAACACACGTGACATCCAGAAGAAGACTGAGGCCCACGAACCACTTGAAGGAAAACGCACTCACTTGAACCTTCTGTGTTTTCCCTCAAGAGCATCTTTCTCTTTCTTTGGATGTCTCAAGTGTTTCGGGGTTCGTTGGATTATCCTCCACGAGTGGTTCCGGCTGCGCGGTGTAAAAATCCAGTTACAGTTTCCTAGCTGATATATTTCCAACATTTAGCTCACTTTCCTCTCATCTGAGACAGAAATCCATGTAAACAACATGTTATACAGGACTGTCAAAAATATGTTCATACATGAAAAGTAAGAGTTAAATGTTGAATCTAAATGTGTCGCCGAGTGAAAATCTAAATATTAAGAAGATATTCGAATCACCAAGGAAACCACACCCCCTACAGTGGCCTCCAATGGCACGACCCCGCCCACACCTCTGACTGTGCATCATGGGATCAGTGACGCTGTGGAGCGAGGTGAAGCGCAGGTGTGGCCAGTTCTCTACACATAGCAGAGACTAAACGGACTGTTATTGCAGGTAGAACTCCACTGGTGCGTCACGCCACTCGTGGAAAGTTCAGTTGTTTTACAGTACTGCAGACTGCCGGGTCTACAGTGTGAATAAAGAACTTAAAATTGAAACAACTTAACTTACCGCGAATGGCGTGACGCACCAGTGGAGTTCTACCTGCAATAACCCACCTTGCTCCACAGCGTCTCATCCAGCAGCACTGATCCCATGTTGCACGGTCAGAGGTGTGGGCGGGGTCATGCTATTGGAGGCCACTTTAGTGGGGTGGGCGTGGTTTCCTTGCTGATTTGAGTATTTTCTAAATATTTCGATTTACACTTGGCGGCACATTCAGATTTAACATTTCGATTCAACATTTAACTCTTATTTTTTGACCCGTGAACATATTTCTGACAATTACATGTAACATGATGTTTACATGGATTTCTGTCTCAGATGTGAGGAAAATGATCCAAGTATCAGCTAGAAAATGTAACTGGATTTTCACACCGGCAGCTCAAAGTGTGGGGGTCCGTTCAGAGCCTCCATCTGCGAAGCCCTCAGACTACGAGCTTACCGTCTTTACCGCGTGAAACCGTCGTTGTCACGGTCTGACAGTTCACGCCCCGTGAAGTCATCACAAACGTGTCATAATATTTGTCATTTTTCATGAACTAGAATCAAACGCCCACTGCCTACAAGTGTTTTATGTTTTTTTCCTGTGTGTGTGTGTGTGTGTGTGTGTGTGTGATGTGCAGTTTTTGAAAACGTAAAATAAATTGTACAATTACCGTGAATTTAATGTTTTAAAAAAATATGCTTTAACATCTTCCCTCCTCTGTCTGTGGGCCTGTTGTCTAAAGTAAACCATAAAAGTACGTAACTCTGAACCGCTTCATGTAGCCGGGGATAAGATTTGGTCAACGCCCAAGTTTAAACGTGATGTAACTCGTAACAAGACTTTACCATCCTCATATGACATTCAAAAGTTACAAGCGATAGTTTTTGATATGTTATTTCCAAATATGTATGTTGAAGTCAGCTCAGTTACGCAGCATAAGTGTGTGTTTGTTGTAAGTCTGCGTTTTTGCTCAAGATGAACGTCCAGTATTTTGCAGAACCGCTCAACATGCACAGGAAAACCACAAGTTCCATAAATCACTCACACATGAAAACTTTCTGTTTCTACTCTTGCTGTTATTCAGTTTATGCGCTGAGAAACAGCCCTTACAAGGTTGCTATGCTTTGTCTCGGGCTGCTGTGTGTTGTGCTGGTCTTTGGGGTCATAGGTCAGAGTGTCCACTGTGAGTACAATTTTTTTTATTGTCATATATATTTCAAAGGTGGTGGGGTGTGTGTTAATTTCACCAGTCATTTATCTTTCCTGGCAGACCAAAGACAGACACAAGACAGTCAGAAGAAGTTCAAAGTCCTGAGTGACGAGAAGGAGAACCTGAAGGAGAACCTGAAGACGGTGCAAAACGAGAAGAGGAACATGGAAGTCCAGCGGGATCAGATGCAGCAAAGTAGCAACTACTTAGCTAGAAAGAACAGTCAAATACTGACCAACAACGAGTTATTAACGAGTGAAACAAACACTCTAAAACTGAGTCAAAGCCAGTTACAAACCAGCAATGCTGCTTTTAGCAAGGAGATACAAGCGTTGAAAGCTGACAAGGAGCAGCTGCAGACTGACATATTTGCCTTGTCTACAGCCAAGGGAGAACTGCAAAATCATCTCGATGCAGCGGTTAAACGCAAAAATGAGCTACAGGCCAACTACAACTTGGTGACTAAAGAGAGGGACAACTTCCAGAACAAATTTAATAATGCAACAAGATCAAGAGACCAGCTGCAAAAGGACTTCAACACCCTGATTAAGGATGTAGAGCATTTACGGGACAGATACAACTGGTCTGCCAGCGAGAAAGACAAGATAGCAGGCAGTAACCTAAACCTGACGAGAGAAAAGGACACCTTGCAGGCCACCTACAACACCCTCCGCAAGGCCACAGATGAGTTGCAGGTGGCCTACAATTCCCTGATTCTTGAGAAGAGGGCACTTGAAAGCAGCTTCACAAATGTCACCGCGGAGAGGAACTTGCTGAGGATGAAAACTGACAACCTGACAGCTGAGAGAGAACAGCTCCAGGCTCAAGTTCAGAAACTGACAATGATAAGGGGTAAAGTGAAGGAAACATTCTAAATAGTTCTCAGGATTCCTTCATGGCAGGAACCCACACCATTGTTCCGTAGTCACAAACTCACAACACTTTCAACACCACAACCGAGAAGCTTGATGGTTGAATATTTTACAATTGCAGATAAGACGTGTCGCTCGGGCTGGAGGAAGTTTGAGTTAAGCTGCTACTACGTTTCTGTTGGCAAGAAAACCTGGAACCAGAGCAGAGAATTCTGTAAGAAACAAGGAGGGGACCTGGCCATCGTGACCAGCCAAGAGGAAATGGTATGTTACTCTGCCGATGTGCCGCAGATGACATCATAACTCTTCTCACTGCAGAATCACAATGAATTGTCTTCGAGATGAACTTTAATCACCAGTAATTCAGTTTCTACACACTGTGTTTGCCAAGAACTGGAAGTAGAACAAGAGAGCCTGGGAGAGCTCATAGCAGCCTAAGTTCTCCGGGGCCTTTAGAATCCATCCGTGCTGCGAGCACACAGCCAGCTGCTGGTCACGTTGCCTCCATAGTGAAGCTATTGCAGTACACAAGCTCATCAAAAGACACGCATACAGTTGCTTCTAAAATGCTGACATACCTTTATGATTCTTCTGGAGAAGCGGGCTTCATCCAGAGAAGATGGTACGCTTGGCCCTCCAGTCAGCTGTTTTGAATTGTCTCACTCCTTTGATTGGAAGGAAGTCACCTTGATGTGTCCTGTCACTCCTGCATGTACAGGATGACACTGACGCCAAACCTTGTGTTCTATGATCCAAACACTGAAGAAAAAGGAGTAGAGTTTAAAATTCTGCTTTCATAATTCCACTGAAATAAATAATTATTCATAATTAATATGCTGCTCAATGTTTATGTGGGCGGCCCGGTGGAGCAGTGGTCCTCCCTGTGGCCCCCATCAAGAAGGTTGTGGGTGGAGCCCCGGCTGCAGCACGGGGTCTTTCTGGGTGAGTCTCCATGTTCTCCCTGTTCCTGCTGGGTTCTCTCTGGTACTCCAGCTTCCTCCACAGTCCAAAGACATCAAGAGGGACCAGGTTAATCCAGACTCTGAATTGACCGTAGGCGTGGCTGGGAGAGCCAATGGTTGTCTGTCTCTGTGTGTTGGCCCTGCCATGGACTGGTGACCTGTCCAGGGGGAAGGCTGCTGGGATAGGCTCCACCCCCACCACCCTGAACAGGAGGAGAGGGAGGGATGGAGGGATGGATGTTTATGTGTCTCAATGTTTAAGAACAAACCCAACAAACTAAAATATGATCAAAACACAAAACGCTTCGCTTACTTCAGGGTCAGGGTAGCGTTCAGTGCAGCGTGAAGCCGCTCGCTCCACCACTACTTCATATCGTAGAAGTGAGAAACTACAGTAGTACTGCATCTTGAGGTTGATGTCTGTCCTCTGCCAGGCCTTCATTAATGGCTTGTTTGGAAGTGATAAAGAACTCTGGATCGGACTGACGGATGAAGGAGTCGAGGGCCAGTGGAAATGGGTGGACGAGACGCCTCTCATCACAGCGTAAGAGCCACAACTCACCTCCGAGCTTCATGCCCCCCCCCCCCCCCCCCACAGCGCTCATGTGGCTCATGTGATTTTGGGTGTGTCCCTCTGGTCTGCAGGTACTGGGCGAAAGACCAGCCCAACAGCTACAGCGGCAGGAACCAGGACTGCGTGGAGTTCTGGCACCAGGATTCAGGACAGGGCGAATGGAACGACGAAAACTGTAATTTTGATCAAAACTGGATTTGTGAGGTGTA
This sequence comes from Aulostomus chinensis, assembly GCF_037954235.1. Lineage (NCBI taxonomy): Eukaryota > Metazoa > Chordata > Actinopteri > Syngnathiformes > Aulostomidae > Aulostomus > Aulostomus chinensis. The sequence goes on along the minus strand of NC_141327.1, from coordinate 1,702,599 downwards.
GCGTTGAAAATGTATATTTGGTGATGAAAACTGTGTTTGAGTAAGTTTAGCCTGCATTCAGTCCGTCTTGGCTCCACCCACGTCTGGACACAGACAGTTTAGTGACTGTTGTGTCTCATGTCTGAGTCGAATTGTTGGAGACTTTAAAGTTTTAGATTAAATCAAGCTAATTAATTGCCATGATTGGTTGATTGAATAAAAATGTTACATCCAAACACATGTACTCACAGTATTTAGAGAGTATTTAGAAAGCCCAGAGCTGAAGGTGGCAATGCACCTAGAAGTTGAAAGCCAACTACTGTAAAAAGACGCAGACGATGGTAAAATGAGAGCTTGCTTCGATTATCTGCTGATGGAGGCTTGAGATACCAGACCTCCCACCACTAGGGGGGGCATGTTTGGTGTAGAGGCCAGTTACCTTGCAAACAGGATGGTTACCATGAATCGGGCAACTCTGGTGGAGTTTCAGCTTGAAAGGCAAACAGCAATTTTGTGCCTGAAAAATCAGTGAGCAGCCTGAGTGACTGCTGCTCATCTGTGGCACGTGTATCACACACACACACACACACACACACACACACACACACACACACACACACACACACACACACACAGATCCTGCGTCAGCAGCAAACACACTGCAGTATTTTTACCACTGAGATATTCGTCATGATTCAACTGGTGCTTTTACTGGACCTCACGTGTGACAAAGTCTAGGTCTGTTTCTTCGGGTCACTTTTTTAAATTTGTTGTTTTAATTGAGACATTTTAAAGCATTAATGTACAAACATGCAATGATTTGATTTAAAATAAAAACTCATCTTGTACTGCATGTGTGACGAGTCACATTCAGAGTGAAGGTTGTAGGGGCAGAAGTGTTAACACTGCATTGTACATGAATGATTTCGTGCACAAATGCATTTTCATGTATTGTGAAAAATTTCCAGCTTCCATCTCATGTGACCTTGGGACCGCATCACGTCACATTTTTATACACTGCAGCTCAGCGCTCAACTCTCTCTGACGAACTTCAGGAAACGAAGATAAATTGCTCTGAAAATCAATTTGCCTTAGGAGAAGTTTTTGCATCTTTCTCTCCTTCGAGTGTTTTGTGAGTTGGTGGTGTCGTGTTTACCTGCTGCTACACTGTCGGTTGTATTCGTCGATTCTGCTTCCAAAATAGCTCTGCAACTTTAGCCATTTTTAAAAGAATGAAGAATGTGACCCACTTAATGAGTATTTTGTCCTTATGCCATCCAAGTATCACAGTAATCCCATCAAACATGCTAACCACACCACTAACTTGGCATTTTGGGTGAAAAGAAGAAAAAAACCTGAAACTGTCCTTCAAATTCAGACAGGGTATTTGTTTTTGTTTTTTTTAACAAAGCAGTGATTTTCGGAGAATTTGCAACAGAAATGAGTTACAAGCTGTCACATAAACAAACTTGTGCTTCACTCCAGTCACCTGATATGTGTGGCCCTCAGTCTGGCCCCTCCCTCCTAGGTGTCTGCAGCTCAGTCACAGAGCCGCTTTACTGCTCGCAGCACATTTGCACTCTCAAAACACTGGCTGTTACACAGGTGGCAGGACTGGGGAAACTCTCCCCAGGCCAACATCTCCCCCATGAGGGAACAACCACCTCCAGCATGAGACACTCCAGCAGCGCCGGTGGAGGAAGAGATCCGGCTGATAGCGTTGCCTGAACCTCCTCTGCATTTTGGCACGACAGTCGATCCCACTCATCCCTCAAACCTGCTTTCACACTTGCCAACACGTGTGCTTGTTTTTCTCTCAGTACTGTAGGTGTTCCTTTCATTTTCTTCCTCCTTAGATGCTTTTCAAAAGAAAGATATCATTACATCATTTCATATGCAGACTTATAAGTCTTCCTAATTAGCATTTCCTACACAAAGCAGTGTTTAAATGAAAGTGACACTTTTACATACTTGTGCCACGCGTGACCCCTGACACGGTCGGTCTCAATCCCCGGTTTGCTGCTACTTTCTTCTTGACGTGATGTTTGTGTGTTGATAATATACCACACCTTTTGAGTACCTGACCATTCTCTCAGCCTGCTGAGCCGCCAACTCGTGTTCGAGGCATGAATTATGGATTATAATCAGTGTTTCTGCATGTTGCATTTGTGTCCACACTAATGGTTTGATGCTACAGCAGTACGGATGATGGATGCACACATCCTCCCTGCCTCCATCACTCAGTCAGTGTGTGTGATATTGAATACCCCACACACTCCAACAGGGAGGTGGAGAGTTCTCTGTTTGCTGTGTAGGAGAAGCTACATTTACACTGACATTCCCAGAAAGGTAAAATACCAAGTCTCCCATGCCTTTAGACTATTTCACTCTCCACCAGTGGCTGCTCACTTCCTAGGGCTGTTAATGACAGCCTATTCTAACGTAGCTTTAATACAGAGGCACATCCATGGCGCCGCGTGGTTGGCAGATGGCACTTTGTGTGCACCATATGTCCAGCCTCATTCTGGTATTTAGAGGTTGTGTATCAGAGCACAAACCAGGGTGCTAAGAGGCCGTCATTAGACACCTGAGTATTCACAGGTGTTTTCCAGGTGTGACATCACTCAACCAATCAGAGGGCCTGGTGTCGTTCCCTCTGAGGTCCAGGTTGATCCAGGACTGGGAGGTTGTTGTTCCAGTGGCGCTCACATTTCACCTCAGGAGAAGAGAGCACTCCTGACCTGGAGACCCAGACCTCCTCCTGCTCCAGGTGAAGGAGTGAGCATGTCTGATGTTTACATACCGGAGCAAAAGGAGGTGGAGCAGGTCTGGAGGAGGTGGAGCAGGTCTGGAGGAGGTGGAGCAGGTCTGGAGGAGGTGGAGCAGGTCTTGGAGGAGATGGAGCAGCAGGTCTGGTGGAGATGGAGCAGATCTGGAGGACGTGGAGCAGGCCTGGAGGACATGGAGCAGGTCTGGAGGAGATGGAGCAGAAGGAGGTGGAGCAGGACTGTAGGAGGTGGAACAGGTCTGGAGGAGGTGGAGCAGGTCTGGAGGAGATATACATACAGAATCTGTAGCCCAGGGAGAAAATGTCAGGGGAGGGAAACTTCTGCTTTTCCTCTGGAGCAGCGCTGACCAATCAGATCTGAGCTGACAGGGCGAGAGGTCTGAGTCACTGACAAGGCCCAGAGGTGAATGGGGAAGCAGGTTCATCCTTGCCAGGCTTTCTTTCAATAAGCGGCTCCTCAAACCCTGAACTCTCCATCAGAGGTCACTGGTATCACGACAGTGGGGGGATCTCTCTCTGTCAATCAAGGCTTCGGCCCCAGGCTCTTTGCGCGTCCCCATAAAAAGGGGCACATGACCCACATAGGTGAACGTCCAGAGTACAAACATTGAAATCATGGAGAACTTTCAGTACCTGGGTGTTCACCTCAACAACAAAGTGGACTGGTCCACAGCTACAGATGTCCTGTACAAGAGGGGCCAGAGTTGCCTCCACCTACTGAGGAGACCATGGTCCTTTGGAGAGTGCAGGACTCTGCTGAGGACCTTTAATCACACCGTAGTCGCTTCTGCAGTGTTCTATGCAGTGTTTATGCAGTGTTTATGCAGTGTTTATGCAGTGTTTATGCAGTGTTTATGCAGTGTTCTGTTGAGGATGCTGGAGCACTGAGAGGGACAGGAACAGGTTGAGTAAGCCAGTCAGGAGGGCCAGCTCTGTTCTGGACTGTCCTCTGGACTCCAAAGAGGAAGTAGGGGAGAGGACGGTGTTGGCCAAGCTGATGTCCATCAACATCTCCCACTCCCTGCATGAGACTGTGGTGTCCCTCAACTGCTCCTTCAGGGCAAGAGAGCGTCTGAAGGTCCACACCGGAAATTATGTATTGACTATGTTAGTCTTTGTGTCTTAGCACAGAGCTTTGTTGTGCAATATTTCATCCATGCTGCCATCACTGCACCACCGTGCAGCCCTCAGATAAAAGCCTTTTAAAAAATGTCCATATGAAAGAATATGCAAGTAAATGGAGATCGAGTTGACTTTAGGGTAAAAAAGAGGTTTAAAATTTTCAATTGTGTACAAAAGAAGAGAAAGGTTCTGTCAAACAGAGGCTGTTTTTCTGAAACCATTTTGTAAAATTGCATGATGCCTTCTTGATTGCAGACACCATGTAGAGGTCCAGTGCACCTGAAGGTGAGTGGTTTCAAAGGTCCACATGACACAAATCTCTCTCTGAGCATCGCAGGAACAGAACTTTGCAGTCCTGGAAAAGTCAGCAGGTTCACAGGTAGTTACACACACAAGACTGAGCAACCAGCAGGAGCAGAAAACCCAGAACTGATGACACAACAGGGGGGAGACGGCAGACCTGAAGAGACCCTGAGGGCTGGTAGAGGTGGGGTCTGGGGCACTGAGAGTGATGCTGCCTCCAAAGGGGGGCAGAGATTCAGGACAGGTTCATCTAACATGACAATTATTTATAGGAAGACTGTATTTGTCTCCCTCATGTGGTGGTCAGCAGAAGACTATCACCCTTGAAACCGATGTTGCTCACTGCTGCAAAAGCCCTTTCTACCACTCCATCATAAACTGGCTACTGGTGCCCCCTCGTGGTAAGATTAAGTTGTTGCAGGGATGACAGACTGAAATAAGCCAAGTAAACTATCAAAGTAGCTTTCATTGTGGCCACAGATCTTGGTCATCAAAGTGATCTATCAAACAAAAATAGAAAACACTTTTACCTGAGGCCCTCCAGAGGAGACCCATGCTGAAAGACAGGAAATGATGTGGACAAGATTCCAGCCTGACAGTAAAACAAGAGAAGAGGCATTCAAGCTGTGAAAGAAGCCACACTTCATCATCCGAATGGTGCTGATGTCCAGGAGCATTTCAGACGGGCTTCTTGGAACCAGCTGGTGTCTTCCATGTGGTATCAAGACCATCAGCACTCATCAGTTCTCAGTCCTCATTTATTATGCGATGAATCAGAAGATGATTTCAGGAAGGAAAGGCTGAGATGAAGAGAAGTCAAAGCAATGAGTACAGCTCAGAACCTCTCCAGTTAACAGGGAGACAGAAAAGTCTGACGGAGAGTTGAAATCTCTCCAGGAATCAGTTTTTATCAGTTTTTAGGGTCTAGAAAGCTCTGCAAACAAATCTGTACTGTGAGATCCTGGATGATGATGAGAGCACAGAGGTGCGCTAGAGTGCTGGGAGGAATGGGATTAAAATCTCCACACATATCGATGAACACATCTGAATTCAAAGGGAAACAAGTGCCTTCCAGTGTCACAGCAGAAAAGTGTTTGTTTGGCTTGGAAGCGAGTGCTGGAGGATGAGAAGAGCTGTCAGTCAGAACGCCACAGGAAAGAAGAAGAGAGAAATGGCCGGGATTTGAGATGGACACCAACTTCCTCCACAGGGCGGAGTCTCCTCAGAGGAGTGGCGCTACAATTGCCTGGTGTCAGCACGAGCTGTCAGCTTTGCAGGAAGTAAACAACAACAACAAACAACAACCCCCACCACCAAAGGTGCAGGCACACGCAGGTGGACGGTATGGTGCCTGTTGTATTGCGAGCAGGATTACTGGACTGTGCCTTTGGATTATCAAACTGTGTTCACAATCAGTGCTCAACAGATTGTTGTGGTATTTTGCAGTTCACTTTCTACGTCCCGTGTGAACTGCGGCGTCTCACAACGCTTGCCTGAAAAAAACAAAAAAACAACAACCAAATTTTTGGCTTGATTGAGACTTTTCATCTGTGCTACAGAACTCAAGGGATTTATAGGATTTGGGATTATTTTTAAAGAATATTTTTGTAGTTCTGCACTGTGTGTGATTGCGTGCCCTGCCACTCAGGTTGGATGAGCTTTGATTTGGTCACATTCAAAATCGTAATTTACACGTTTTCCTTGTTGTGTTGGCACACAAATGTGAATGGACGAGAACTTCTTTGACCTTGGCTGTGTTCGAAGTGCCTCACAACCTCACCTCACTCACCCTTTCAGTCTGCGGCAGACTGCCATCTCCTCACCCCCCACAGCCTCACGCAACTTAGAACACAGATGTCAAACAGATACAGAGGTGCTTTTGAGGTAGCGTTTGTGTCACCACACAGAGGGACCAGGGTGAGACAGCGGGTGCTGAAACCCTGTCGCCTAAATACAACCAGGTAGCCCAGGCTCTCTGCTGGTGACAATGCTAACCATGCTAACCATGCTAGGTGCTGACCTCCTCAGGAGCAACTAGAGCTTCAGTACGGTGCTCGAGGTCACCAAGATGAGGCCATCAGGGAAAGTGAGGATTAAACCAGCAACCCTGCTGTTGCTAGGGGGTCTCTCTACCTCCATGCCTTTGAGTTTCATATCAAACTGATAAAGATGTCGACTGTGTTTCATTTGGATTCACAACATGGCCAAACAGAAGTAGATTAATTGAAGGAGATCGTGTAAGCAAACCATCAGCCTGTTAGCTAAGCTAGCACGCCATGATATGGACAAAAATATTAAGGAGGGGAGGAAATTCTGGTGGACTCGTTTCTGTACGGATGTGGAAACAAGGCGGTGAACACAGATTAATCTATAGAAAGAAGAAGAGCAGGAAGTGAAGCGGCGAACGTGGCGGTTTAACCTCTGAACACAAGGAAGATAGTCTGCATTTACAAGAAAGTGGACAGCAAAATAGTTTTACTCATTTTTTATTTACAGTGCAAATTTTAAAGATCTGGCCTGTTGAACACTGTAAAAATAAAACATTCATAGAACATTTTTAAAAGAGATGATTTAAAAAAATATACATGATTACGATTAAACTTCATCTGAACAGGGAGACAAACGCATGGCAAGAGACATGATGTGCGCGGCTAACACCAAGTACATGATATGGTGATCTAGTCTGTATCAAAAAGATATTAACCTTGTAAATCTGAATGCATTTGTGTGATTTTTAATTGCTAAAATTAAATGACAAGTGCATGGCTGAAGAAAATGCTGAAAGTTTGTACAATAAAATGCAGGTTTAGCCTCATATTACTAACAAAGCACTCATATCCTCTCTGTATACTACAACAATATCCCCAGCCTCAACAGTTCATGTCCAATAAGATTTTGGATTGAAAATCATCACGTTTAAACCAGCGTTATGTTACAAAGCCGAGTAACCAAGTCAACACTAAGGGTCATTTCAATGAAACTGTATCCGTTGAATCAATTGGGGCGTTGGAAAGACGTTCACAAGCTCACAAGTCCTTTCTGGAAAGTCCAAGTCAAGTCTCAGGTCTCTGCTGGGCAACTCCATCTCAGGTCTTGTTCTTTTCCCTCCTCTGCTAAGGTATGTGAGAATGTCGCTTGGTTCAGCGTCAGCCAGCAGGTGGCGCCACACAAACATGGAGGAATTATAATTGTCTTGGCAAAGCCAACACAGGAAATAAGTCATTTTTAAAAAAATGAGTAGTCAGTAGCTCAGCCAGGCTAACGTAGCTAATACAGCTGGGCAGATGTTGAACATGTTTGCTAACCTCAATGCTAACGGTCACATGAGCCAGTGAGCTCCTCTGATTCAGCTTCTTTATGATGACATCACAAACTTTGCACATTACAGTTCTTCTGTTTTTATTTTATGTAATTTTTTTGTGCAGAAAATTTAAAAAATGACACTGTGCGCTGCTGTTGGGTTCCTTGGCCACGCCCACCACACTGATGGTTCCACATGACTGCAGGATGAGCGTCAAACTCTCCCACAGGCAGAGTCGAGTCACAAGTCTCATGTCAAACTGAATCCCTGCAGATGTGTGTGTCTTCACTGTGTCGGCGTTCCTGGGAGAGTAAAACCTTGGCCTGGGGAAGACTTGACTCCAACTACAGGTGACTTAGCTGTACTTGAGGTACAAAGAACATTTTTGTAAATGACACTGAATATTAGTAAGGTACTGCAAACTTTGACAAGTGCATTAATCAGATGCAGTACTGCTGGTGACTCTCGGTTCAAATGACTTCAATCAGCTTTGGGTTCCTCACTAAACCATCGCTCTCCATAATCTCTCAGCACGTTACAAGAACTACACAGCACATTCAGACAACAGTAACACAATGAAGGGATGCGCGTACTCTTTAGAGATGATACTGACAATGAATTACAGGATGGACAGGAAGCAATGAGACATGATCAGCCTAGCGTCTCCACGTGGAGTTCAGCGCAGCAGGGAGACATTTGGTCAGCGAGACATCATCCGCACAAACTCTGGAGAGAGAAAACAGACAGTTACCGTGGAGACCCTGGAGTATCGCCTCTGAGTACATCTTTAACATTCCCTATGTTCTGGTATCCCTGTGTTCTTGGATGTTTGCTGATTGAGGAGTGCTGGGCCTCAGTAATCTGCATTTTTACTCACCCTACACGGATAAAGTGGAGAGGCATTCAGTGTTTTCTCTTATTGCTCATCTTCCTCAGCTCAACCTCAACAATCCCATCCTCACTCACCCTCAAAGTCCACCTGTCCGTCCCCGTTCAGGTCCACGTCACGCAGGATCTCGTCAATCTCTCGGTGATTCAGCTGTTCTCCCATCAGCTTCTTCATTGCTTCCCTCAGCTCCCCCAGGCTGATCTGCCCGTCGCCATCGGAGTCAAACTGGAGAAACAAGAAAAAGGCATTAAAGGTGAAGATGAGGAAGAAGAAGAGGTGTAGGGGGGTGAAGACAATTCATATCAACCGGGGTCGTCCAAACTTGTTCCTTAAATGATTGGCAGGGGTGGCCCACCTCTTTGAAGGCGTCCCTCAGCTCTTTGACTCCAATCATGTCTGCAGTCTCAGCCAGCATCTTGGGACCCATCAACTCCACGAAGTCCTCAAAGTCTACTCTGCCGCCACCTGCAGGGCAACAATGTCATCACAGACAGAGGGAATCCACACTGCTGAACAGGTAAAGGATTTCAGTGCAAACCTTATTTAATGTGACGAATTCATGTTGTCCTATCGCAAGTCACACTTTGACCAACTGTCCGCCGACTGTACTGAGTGAAAATCTCATCACCACAAAAACCGTCAGTAATGCTGTGCTACTTTCAGGGACGTGCTGGGCCCCTAATTCAGCCCAGGAAGTAGAGCCTCAGAGGCCCTCGGCCGCGCCGGCGAGCGCATTTTAGGCACAAATCACTGTCAATGGGTCAGGCTAATAACACCTGCCTTAACAATCAGTACCAGCACTGAACCAGAGCCAGACCTGCCCAGGTGACATCCACACTGTACTGCCAACTACTGCTAACTGTGTGTGTGTGTGTGTGTAAGTGTGTGTGGGTGTGTGAGTGTGTGTGTGAGTGTGTGTGAGTGACAGGCTGGCCCAGCTTGCTGTGTGTGTTGGTTGCTTGGTGACGATCTGACCACAGGACGAGACGTTGTCAGGAAACGCGTCTGAGTAGCTGAGGTGGAAATGAAGAGTGTGTGTGGTCGGACGCTGACGTCACAAAGACTTCCAGGTGAAGGTGTGTTTTCTGACCCGGGAGAATGCAACATCATAATGAGACAAGTATTCACAGGTCGCACCGGCCGGATCTGGTCCAGCTCCAGGGCTGAGAGGACTCACAGATCTGCTGGCTGAGTTCTATCAGCTCCATCTCAGTCGGCATGTAGCCCATCGTCCTCATGCACTCGCCCAGGTCCTTACAGCTGATGAAGCCATCTTTGTCTTTGTCAAACTCCCTGAACGCCTCACGCAGCTCTGCAGGGAGGACATGCCTGTGTGAGTGTGTGTGTGTGCGAATAATTCTCACGGCACAGTGGAGTGATCAAATTGATGCGCCACATTCCGTCAACTGAAGAGTGTAAAGTGTTGGCTTGTTAATGTTAACGAGGTGGAATGTTTTACATCTCTTAAGAACAATGGACATTTATGGGACAACACACTAAAAAATAGGTCTCAAGTTGAAATAATACGTTCGGTGTTTTTGGCCTTGGACTGTGGTCGGCCTCTGAGAGCTCTGAGCTCTCTGAGTGTGAGTTCGTCACCACCGGCCTTTCCGTTGATTCCATCATCAAATTACAGATGACTTTTCCAGTGTGACACTCAAATAAAAGGCTTGCCTTTGATACTGGAGTTCGTAGTGTGACTCAGTTAGAATGAAAGACCAGTAGAACTTTGATGGACTCCACAATTTAAAGAACAAAGACTCAGACAACAACAAGGACAACTGAAGGGAAAGAGAGTGAGAGAGGAAGTGAGGAAGGAAGTGTGAGCGTCTGTACCTTCCATTTCTTCTGGCCGCAAGTCTCTGTCCTGTAGATAGGACACAGACACACACACGCGCGCGCACACACACACACACACACACACACACACACACACACACACACACACACACATACACAGCAATTGATTGGATTGTATGTGTTGATAAAATAGAAGTCAGCCCAGTTAAACGGGAGCAAACCCATGGCAGCAACATCTTCAATTCAATTTCAGTTTAAAGTCTGATGTTATATTTGCTTCCTGGAGCGGTGGCACGGATGGAGGTGAGTCCCGACCCGGCGAGCCTGTTCATGACGGGCCGTGACATCAGCAGCATGAATAATACGGAGCTGGATTATAGGAGGCAGAGGGGAGAACACAGGGAGATTACAGCCCTAAATTGTATTACAAATCACGAAGGCTTATCAGTTTTTCATTTCTCTGTCTGGATCTGGATTTTACTCATCTGTACTGTGGTCAAGCTAGCACTTGATTGAATGAACGTTAACACACCTGAACATTCTGCACACGAGAATGCAAAGGAAACCTGCCTGCGCACACACACACACACACACACACACACACACACACACACACACACACACACACACACACACACACACACACACACACACACATCCTGTTTTGCTGTTTAAATTCTCAAACTGCTTATGATCTCAGAAACTGTCTGAGAGGACCATTGCAGGGAGGTTTTTGAAGGAGAACCATGGAGATGAGAGTTCCAGTCGTGGGGGACGCCCCCACAGACAGGAGGAATACAAGGACAACCTGGCAGGTCCACACGACAACTCACTCACGAATATTTAGGTTGTGTTTAAGAGAACAACGAGGGATTACTGGGGATTAATAATCAGAGAGCATATCAGTTTCACTCATATTCATTTCATACACTAAGCCGTGCTGTCGAGGAATCACATTTGCTGCTGTAACTGTAAGATCCAGGAACGACCCAGACTGTGTCTGTTGATCATTAAGATGAAGGAAGATTTAACCATGAGTGGGAGAGAGGAGTTTACAGCTCTACGAACGCTAACATGAGAGCTACTGAAGCCTCACGTGCTCCAGCAGACGGGAGTAGCTGACGCCATCAAACACAGCACAGAGCTGAAGTTGATAAAGTTTTATGGTTGTTAGCAAACAGCTGTTTCTTTATTCATCATGAAATTAAAGCAGCATTTGTAAGACTGTACAGTCTCCTGCCAAATGCAAACGCTCGCGTTTACTCAAATCTTCCAGTGGGGAAGTTTTGGCTTTTTACAGCCAGACACAGCCTTCACACCAGCTGCTGGAAACAATGACACTGCTGAGAGAGAGAGAGAGGGAGAGAGGGAGAGAGAGAGAGAGAGAGAGAGGGAGAGAGGGAGAGAGAGGGAGAGAGAGAGAGAGAGGGAGGGAGAGAGGGAGAGCAGAACGATACATGGATCTAGATAATGATGCTCAGCACTCCACATCATTCATGACCGGTGAGGTCCAGTTCGACTCAGTTACTGTCGTCAGCTCAAGGTCGTCCAGTGTCCCAAGAGTCTGCTCCTCCTTCCTAATGTCTCCTTTCAATTAGTGCTGCAGCCCTGTATTGATCTCTATCACATCTTGCTTCTCATTAACACATTAATCTGGAATAAGAGGTGAGCTTCATGTTTCCAGCACACTTAGAACGAGCTTTCAGGACCTAAGTGATCTGGAATCTGGAGCCATTCATTGTCCTGACACCTCGGGACTGCAGGCTGGGACGGGGTCACACTCAGCTGACCGCCTCAGCTCTCTGGACAGCCAGTGCTTATGAAAATATGATATATAATATGGCTGTGCGTGTGTGTGTGTGTGTGTCTGTGTCAGTCATACATACAAGTTGGCTCTGAGCGAATCCCTGCTTGAGGAAGATACAAGCAGGCCCCACTATGTTGTGCAGCATGTTGCAGTTCTTAACCAGCGCACACAGCGGCTCATCGAACTCTGGCTCGCTCCCTCCTTCTTCCTCTTCTTCTGTGTCCCCCTCACCTGCACCTCCCAGACCCCCGAGCATTGCCGCAGCCAATGGAGCACCGCTTTGTTCCACAGGTGAAACCCCCTTAGAGGAGGGGAAGCAGCCAGACCACAACGTTACATTGCATATGTTCCATGACTGAGCTGAGCTGGTTGGTTGCTACTTCCAGATATGAGTTCTCAAACACAACTGAGATTTCGTCTCTGAGTAAAATATGAGAAATCATCTTTTCAGCTCCTTACCTTATTCCTTTTACTGTTCTTTTTAGACGCCTTGTTGATGTTTCCCATCACCCTGCCCTCTTGTTTCCTCCTCTGTATCCTTCTCTTCCACTTTGCCCCTCAAACTCCTCAGAGTCCCATATCTGAAACCGTGCTACATCCAGTGCAACCCATGGGGCTTCGCCTTTGAACCCCTCACAGTGGCACCACTACTGCTGAATGGAACGAGGAGTCCTGTCAGATCCTCTGGTCCAGTGAGAGGTCAGGGGGACGTGTGATGCTGCTGCACGCGATCCTAAACTCCAACAGGTCGCGATGTTGCACGTTAAAGACGTGTAGTGGGATATTATGGATAAGCAGTAGAGTGCTGAAGGATGACGGGCTGGTGTTGGGGTGGAGTCAGGCCATATCTGGGCTGAAGCAACCTGCTGCCAGCCTCTGGATCTGATTGCATGACTCGACCATTTTCTCTCCCTCTCTCTCCCTCTCTCTCTCCCTCTCTCTCACTCTCTCTCCCCCTTGCTCTCGCTCTCTTTGCCTCTGCCTCTCACACATTTTTTTCTGTTTATCTGTCAACTCTCCCTACGAGTGATCCCTTGAATTTGGACCAACATAATCTAATCCATCCCACCCACCTTCCTCTCTCTGCCACTCAAACATCATGTTTATGGTCTCGAAATGACTAGTCTGGCACAACTGGAGTGAGAGAGAGAGCGAGAGAGAGAGAGAGAGAGAGAGAGAGAGAGAGGGTGGGGAGGGGCAGAATTATGGATGGAGAGTTGGCTGTCTGTTTAATCCCCGGCATTTCAGATTAGAGGAAAGAGTTATGTTGGACATGGGAGGAGATGCTTCAATATTTATCTTTCCTCCATCCCTTTTGGATGAGGGGTTGAAGGAGAGAGAGAAGAGATGCTTGAAGTGGTGAGAGAGAGGACAAGTACCAGCGTGACCTCAAAACATGTTCGCAAAGTGTAGAATGAATTGAAAAGAAATGGCAAGAAAAGGGGAAACCTCTCGATTTGTCAGGACTGCGGCGGAGCATCAACAGACCCAGATCTCCGTCACTGGCAGTGCTGCAGCCTGGATTTCAGAAAGAGCGAGGTCATGATCCAGATGCCATCCGCTTTAGAAAAACATTTTTTATTCTTTTACTACCAGTCTGTTGCATTAATCCAATCTCTCCATGTTATGGCCGGCAGCCAGGTGATCCTGGTGTAACCAGGTTAAAATGTTCCGTTATCTAGTGAATTTGTCTGCTGACTAGAAAATAATGATCACTGCATCTTTCCTCAAAAAACTGGGATAAATCTGAAGCAAATGGTTCCAGCTACACTCCTGTCACTCCTTCATGTGTCATCATCAAGACTCATTCCACCAGACTGGGAACAGAAGGGAAGAATGCATGAATGGAAGTTACAGAACTACCAGCCGGCCTTCATAGGTGAGGGGTAGTGACAGGGTCAATAAAAGGTCATCCCCCACAAGCTTGAGACGCGTCACAACTCAGCAGGGCAACTAGCACGCGAGCTAACTGCTGTACATGTGGTTTCGGTCAGGTGAGCTGTGGTCAGATGCGGGTCAATGACAGGTCAAGGCTTGATGAGGACTACCGTCGTTGTCCCAGGGTTGATAAGAAGTTTGCTGGGAGTGTTGCTGTCTTTAATTCAATGACAAATAAACACAATTTAGTTTTTCTCCTCATTTGTCCAGGAACGTGGATTTGTTTACAGTGTTGTCCAGCACCATCAAGAGGCCCCTCGTGACTATTCGCCATTCCAATGGCAGGTTCAACACTGCAGCGGGACATAAGGGCCACGCACTGAGGACCTGACTAATTTGGGGCCAGTTGAAGGTGACTCACTTCTCAGTCAGGTCCTCGGTGCTCTGTCAGTCGCTCCAACTCATTCACATGTACTTTCTCTAAAATCAGGGAAATGTACTCACTGTAAGTAGCCCAAAAGTGATTTACGTAAAAGTATGTGTATGTGTGTGTGTCTGCATGTGTGTGTCTGCATGTGTGTGTGTGTGTGTGTGTGTGTGTGTGTGTGTGTGTTCAGAGATTAGGACTGTGTGTGTAGAGCCAATGCTTAGCGCCTGCAGCTCTAATCCTCTGTGTTCTGTTTAGGACAACAACGAACATTTCGGTGTCTTTCTGCTCCCCTCGTCTGACCACGTTCTCGCCTCCTTCTCTTACTCATTTTTATTCATCTTCATTCTGTTCTGGATCTTTTGTCTCCTACTACAACCTCACCCGTGCCAGGGCGTATCTGCGTATTTTCACCTCTGAACTTTTTGTCTGGCTTCATCAGTGACACGACAGCCTGGCTGGCGTGGTGCGAGCCTGCCTCAGACCCGTTTGATGTATTTGATTCTAACACTACAATGATGAATATGCAGTGGCAGCTTTCTGAGTCACCACCGTGTATCACCAGGAGAGTGCAGCAGAGCTCATCTTGACGCTGGTACAAAGCTGAACCAGTGTTCAGCTGCGGTACCAAGTGGCCTCCACTAGATGTCAGCCTAGTGTGGAGCTACAGCTCACTGCTCCGGGTTTAATGCAAGAAACATTTAATACAGTTTAGTTTTACGACGGTTATCAAAACGTCACTTAGAGCGGAAAGAGAGGTGATAGATGCAGCAGTGGAGAACATGCTGAAGACGAAACCAGGATCTCAGGGGACCGTCAGCACCGGCTGCACGCTGTCACCCTGACCTGTGTCTCGACCTGTAGGAATTAAAAAATAAAAAAGCATTCCCACCGAGAATATATTAAGCAGAGAGGACATGATGAGATGACTTAAACAAAGGATTTGAAACCACAATGTCTCCGTTATATAATAGTATGTGCCTCAGCCCACTGATCCAGCTGGACACCCAGCAGATTAACAAGTGGAAGCTGCAGCCCCGTAATGGGCTTTTTCATGTACTGCTTCATCGTCTACATGGCACAAACTTACACAGAACGTTTCAGATTAACTGGAACAACGGCTTCACTCCTGCACAAGTCTTGAACAAAGGCAAATGGAGTTACAAGGGTTCCAGATGTTTGCAGATGCACACAGATGGAATCTCTCTTGTTTTGCTCTGAAAACACACACTGGCTTAACCGAGCGTCCAGGTGTGAACCAAAAGTGTTTTAGCGATAAAAGCCAAAACAGAGCTGTTGGGTGAGAACTCTTGTTCCATCCCTCGACAACAGCAATCACACCAGATGCCTGAAAGACACGGATAGAAGACAGCCAGCAGACAAATCCAGCGCCGGCGCATTAAACAACATGATGGACTGATTCCAAAAGTTGGGATTTTGCCTGCCATGCCAGGCTAGCTGCAGGGTGCAGGTCAGGTCAAACATTTTGGCAGTGATGACGTGTTTGCCTGCTTATATTTACACACTGACACACAAACACACATTTCTCTCAGAGGCCGTAAATTAGGGCTGCAGAATTTGGAGAAAAAAAATGTTCTTGAGGTTATTTTTGCAATTGTGATATGACTTGTGTGAGGGGGAATCTTCATTATTCTCATTTCCATTGAAAAGCCTTTCAAAAAATTGCAGTAGGTCACATTGAGATTCAGAGGAATCATGAGGCGCGACTGTAAATCAGTCAATAAATGAGTTTATGTGGACAAAAGCTGCACGTAGACACGCCTCAGCAACATCAGGGTGATGGTGTCAGTGACACAATATTGCCTCTTACAAGCTGAATCTCCCGCTAAGTTGCCTCCATAATCCCAGCGCTTTAAAGATGGTAAAATGAGTTCATATTAAGCCTGTTTAATGTCAGCGCTTCATTAAAGTGCTCGCTCACTCGGTCCTCCTGGATCTGTATACTGATCATCATCCATCAAACAATGTCTTCTGACCTTCAGAGTGATATAATGGCTCTGGTGAACGGCTCCATGTTGAATATCTGATCACACATCTGTAAGAGCGAGGGGCCATGCTGCCTGAAGCCAGCTGTGCATCACATGTAGGAAACATGTAGCGTCATGTGGAGCAACATGTCAGCACGCATGTTACAGACATGAACTTTGGTGAAATCTCACAGCATGTTTTGCCAATGGATCACATGACTTCCTAATCTGAGATTAAATAGCAATATTATACAAGAAAACTGTACTGTCTTTTATAATTGCAGAGAAATTCCCCTTCGCCACTCTGACATCACAGCAACGTGCAGCAGCGCCAGTCTGAGATCATCACCCACTAAGTGAGAATGACTTTTTTGAACTGTGCAGAAAATGTCAGTAACTGTGTTAGTGCAGTGTAACGTGGTAACAGATGACCAGCTGACAACAACTGGGAAACGCATCCCAGCCTGGACGAGAAGAGAAACTACACTCCTGTCTAGCTGGAGGACATGGGTCCGTCATGGCGTACGACTGTGTCTCTGACGGGGGAACGGAAATAAAACAAGTCTTACATTCAGAGATTTTTATTACAAATAAAAAATTGTTTGTTGGTTCATGCTGGCAATCTGCTGTGTGTCCATTTACCATAATTATGGGTTATCATGTACGTGTGAACACAAAAAGAGTCAGTCCTCGCTGCTTTGGTTTTCCTTTTTAAGGCCTGAAAAGTAATTTGGTTGGTTATATTTGGTAAATAAAGTCCAGGTACACCCACCGTAAACTGCCTGTCAAATACAGCAAATGGATACAAAATGAGTGACTAGATGGTGAATCAACAGATGTATTTTTCTCGGGAGCCGGAGACACCAAACCACTACAGAGGAAGCTATCGTCACACCTTGACACAGACCAGAATAAATGGAAACTTTGATTTTTTCCCCCTGATTTTACGCTCACACACACACAAAGCCACCAGCGCCCCCTGGTGGTTGCTGACCAGCGTACAGTAAATTGTGTGGTGGAATGCTCATTTATCTCTTTGAAGGGTTGAATAAGTGATTTGATGCTGCTGAGACATCATGATTGACAGGATTTGTGAGGCTCCTGCAGATGTCTTCACATACCAGAATGTACATTTCAAACACGAAAAGTTTGCTTTAAACATGAACTTCTCTCCAATGAGGTGGGTGGTGTCCTCAATCACCATCCAGTCAGGTGACCAGACCTCCGTTTTTATGAACTCTCCATGGACCAACTTACACTTTTTGTGGTGCAAATTTAGGAAGTGCATCTTAACTGGTGCCAACAGTCCGTTGAACCTGCTCAGAGGCTGAGGGATCTAGTAGCTCTTGTATTCGGGGCAGTTGGGTGACTGGAGTCAAGCTGAGTGGGACACAGCTTGATGGTTTACTCGTCTCCTTGATGAGAAAAAATAAATCAACTGATGAGAGTGAGACTTGCAGTCACTGCCAATCCACCTGAAATGAGAGCGCAACTGTGCTGGAAGCAGCATATAAAAGGAGAAAGTGGAGGATTTCATTTCAATCTGACATCATTTGACAGACAGCGAGCACATATGGCTGACAGAGTCGGCCCACTTCTGCTGCTCTCATTCTCGCCCCTTTACTCATCCCCAAAAGGAGGACAGTGCCCTCTGCACCTGCCCCGAACAGGAATGCTCATGTGAGCTGAACTCAAGATTTAAGTCCACTTCATCATTGACTGCAAACGATTGTGTTACACATACAAGACGAGAAGTGCGTGTGCTTGATCTCAGAGTGTAGGACACAACTGTTATTGTTCAAATGATCTCACGGTCACCACCCATCAACTAAACCGCTTTAGAATAATCTGTCCAATGAAGCTGCTCCTCTTTTCAAAAGACTGTTCTGGTTGCAGGATTTGAGTTCATCTCCAGTAAACACTGAGGAGGGTCACCAGTACAGCTCCAGTAAACACTGAGGAGAGTCACCAGTACAGCTCCAGTAAACACTGAGGAGGGTCACCAGTACAGCTCCAGTAAACACTGAGGAGGGTCACCAGTACAGCTCCAGTAAACACTGAGGAGGGTCACCAGTACAGCTCCAGTAAACACTGAGGAGGGTCACCAGTACAGCTCCAGTAAACACTGAGGAGGGTCACCAGTACAGCTCCAGTAAACACTGAGGAGAGTCACCAGTACAGCTCCAGTAAACACTGAGGAGGGTCACCAGTACAGCTCCAGTAAACACTGAGGAGAGTCACCAGTACAGCTCCAGTAAACACTGAGGAGGGTCACCAGTACAGCTCCAGTAAACACTGAGGAGAGTCACCAGTACAGCTCCAGTAAACACTGAGGAGAGTCACCAGTACAGCTCCAGTAAACACTGAGGAGAGTCACCAGTAAAGCTCCAGTAAACACTGAGGAGAGTCACCAGTACAGCTCCAGTAAACACTGAGGAGAGTCACCAGTACAGCTCCAGTAAACACTGAGGAGAGTCACCAGTACAGCTCCAGTAAACACTGAGGAGAGTCACCAGTACAGCTCCAGTAAACACTGAGGAGGGTCACCAGTACAGCTCCAGTAAACACTGAGGAGGGTCACCAGTACAGCTCCAGTAAACACTGAGGAGAGTCACCAGTACGGCACTGACCAGGATGTTTCCACTGACCATGAAGCGTCAGCTGAAAGCTGGAAACGTCTCTGTCCAACCAGGAGATCAGGCCTCCACGACTGTCGCGTGTTCGACAGAACTCCTGAAATACTGAAGCAGTATTGACTGCTGCGTATTTGAGATAAAGATACAAATCTCTGAGGAAAAGATTCTTCTACTGTCCTCTTTTAATGGCTTTTGGGAAATGGTGAGTTTTTACTATCGATGTTACTGTTTAAATGAGAAACTAAACTTGACCCAAAACAACTGCTTGATAGTAACTTTTAACAGAAACCTTCTCTCTGGTACTCCAGCTTCCTCCACAGTCCAAAGACATCAAGAGGGACCAGGTTAATCCAGACTCTAAATTGACCGTAGGCGTGGCTGGGAGAGCCAATGGTTGTCTGTCTCTATGTGTTGGCCCTGATGGACTGGTGACCTGTCCAGGGGGAAGGCTGCTGGGATAGGCTCCACCCCCACCACCCTCAACAGGAGGAGAGGGAGAACATGGAGGGATGGATGATGGAGGATGGATGGATGGATGGATGGAGGGATGGATGGATGGATGGATGGGTGGATGGATGGATGGATTGATGGGTGGATGGATTGATGGGTGGATGGGTGGATGGATGGATGGGTGGATGGGTGGATGGATGGATGGATTGATGGGTGGATGGATGGATGGATGGATGGATTGATGGGTGGATGGATTGATGGGTGGATGGGTGGATGGGTGGATGGATGGATGGATGGGTGGATGGAGGGATGGATGGGTGGGTGGATGGATGGATGGATGGATGGATTGATGGGTGGATGGAGGGATGGATGGGTGGGTGGATGGATGGATGGATGGATGGATGGATGGGTGGATGGAGGGATGGATGGGTGGGTGGATGGATGGATGGATGGATGGATGGATGGATGGGGGGATGGATGGATGGGTGGATGTATGGATGGATGGATGGGTGGATGGATGGATGGATGGATGGATGGGTGGATGGATGGATGGATGGGTGGATGGATTGATGGGTGGTAGGTGTATGGATGGATGGATGGAGGGATGGATGGATTGATGATGGATTAACAGAAAACTCATAAATCATTCCCTCCAAAAATGTTTTACAAAATGTTCTTTTATTTTTTCTTCTATCATTTTATTTTATAGAATTGTCTCAAAATGATATTTTCACTTCTACAAGTCTACGATGAATGAATAAACCAGTATTTGTCTTTTCACAAGTTGTAACTTGTGATGTCACCAGTGACGGCCTCACGTCTGACACTGGGAGGAAGACTGCAACATTTTTGTTGAAGGGAAACTTTTGAGCAGTTTTTGATGAAGCAATGAGATTTGTGATCAGGAGGGAAGTTGAAGAGTGAGCAGGCATCGCAAAGTTCAGTTTCCCTTCCGTCAAGTTTCCTCAGGATCAGACCACAAAACTGATCAACAACTGAATGACAAATGTTTCCTCGTTAAAGATGGCAGATCACTCACCGTCACTGACTTGATTTATTTCCATGTATGTATATATATATATATATATATATATATATATATATATATATATATATATATATATATATATATATATATATATATATATATATATATAAAGCGATATATATATAGCGAGCATAAAGTGCATCCCAGGGGCCAGAGCGGGCGACGTTGAGGCAAATCTAAAGCTGCTGGAAAAACATAAGGTTAAATACAGTAAGATTGTAATACATGTCGGCGCTAATGACACCCGGCTTCGCCAGTCGGAATTAACTAAAGTTAACATGGCTTCGGTGGGCAACTACGCAAAAACAATGTCGGACTCCGTAATTTTCTCTGGCCCGCTGCCCAATTTAGCGAGTGACGACATGTTTAGCCGCATGCGTTCATTCCATCGCTGGATGTCCAGGTGGTGCTGAGATAACAACGTGGCTCATAGACAATTGGAGCTCCTTCTGGGGAAAGCCTGGTCTGATTGGGAGAGATGGCGTCCATCCTACTTTGGATGGTGCATCTCTCTTATCTAGGAACAGAGGCCAGTTTGTTAGCAATACTAATCCCTGACAAGCACCCAGAGTTCAGACCAGCAGGCAGAGCTGCAGGTTAGCACGCCCTCTGCTGGTTCCTTGGTGTTGTCACCCACCCAGCCTATAGAAACTGTGTCTGCCCCGAGGCTGTATAAGCATGCACCCAAATCTGGAGGAGTAACTTATAGCAACTTAGTTCAAATTAAAACCACTGCTCCAGCAAACCAACCTAGTAAAACTATTAAATGTGGTTTGCTAAATATTCGATCTCTCCCATCCAAGTCTCTCCTAGTGAACGATTGAATTACTAATTATCAGATTGGTGTATTAGCACTCACTGAAACCTGGGTGCAGCAAGATGAGTGTGTTAGTTTGAATGAATCTTCCCCTCCTGGTTACATTAACTACCATGTACCTCGCACCACTGGCAGAGGAGGAGGAGCTGCAATCTACCAGTCAAATTTGCTCATTAACCCTCCACCTAATTGTTCATGAACTCATTTGAGAGCCTGACTGTCAGCTTCTCCCTCCCAGACTGGAAAGCAGAGAAACCACTCTTACTTGCTGGGGTGTACCGTCCTCCTGCACCTTATTCTGAGTTCTTAGAAGAACTCCCTGACTTTCTGTCTAACTTGGCATTGAACTCAGACAAAGTCATTCTAGTGGGTGACTTTAACATCCTTGTGGACGTCAATGATGATTGTCTGGCCACTGCGTTTAAGTCGCTTCTTGATTCTGTTGGCTTCTGTCAGAGGGTAAACAAACCCACTCACACTTTTAATCACATCCTTGATTTAGTGCTCACTTATGGAATAGAAGCTGACCTCATCACAGTTCTTCCTCAGAACCCCGTCTTGTCTGATCACTCCTTAATTACATTTGAATTTACTTTAACAAATTATATCCTAGCTGGGAAAAAGTCCTGCTTCAGTAGATGTCTATCTGACACTGCTGTTTCTAGATTTAGGAGCTTATTCCAGCAGAGCTTGCTGCCACACCTTGTAGTGATATAATGGGCAGTTATGCTGATTCCACCCCCACCCAGGTGGACTATCTTGTGGACAACACTGCAGCAGCACTCCTTGGGACACTTGATGCCGTCGCTCCCCTGAAGAAGAAGGTTATCAACCAGAAAAGAATAGTTCCCTGGTACAGCCCAGAGCTGCGTGCCTTAAAACAGAAGACCAGACAACTGGAAAGGAAGACACATTCCAGCCAGCACGAGGAAGTCCACCAAGCCTGGAAGGATCGTTTATTAATATATAAAAAAGAACTCCGTAATGCCAGAAGCGCTTACTACTCGTCCCTGATAGAAAAGAATAAGAACCACCCCAGGTTCCTCTTCAGCACCGTGGGCAGGCTCACCAAGAACCATAGTGCTGTTGAGCCATGCATCCCCCAACTCTCAGCAGTAACGACTTCCTATCTTTCTTTACTGAAAAGATTGTGAATATTAGAACGAAGATTGCCAGTAATGGAGGACAGACTACAGTCCCCAGAGAAGCACCTCCCAGACTTGGTGCTCACTTGGACAGCTTCTCCCCCATCGACCTGTCAGAATTAACTTCTGCAGTCGGTTCCTCCAAGTCAGCCACTTGTCTGCTGGATCCCATCCCAACAAGCCTCCTTAAGGATGCCTTCCCTCTAGTCAACACTTCTATATTAAATCAAATTAATCTTTCCTTAGTCACAGGTTATGTGCCACAGGCCTTGAAGGTGGCTGTCATCAACCCTTTACTTAAAAACCTTCTCTTGACCCAGATGTATTAGCCAACTATAGGCTGATATCCAACCTCCCCTACATCTCCAAGATCCTTGAGAAGGTTGTCCTGGAGCAGCTACATGAACATCTGCACAGCAACGAGCTCTTTGAAGCCTTCCAGTCTGGATTCAGGGAACACCATAGCACTGAAACAGCACTGGTCAGAGTCTCTAATGATCTTCTTATAGCTTCAGACAGAGGTCTTGTCTCTGTGCTTGTCCTTTTGGACCTCAGTGCTGCATTTGACACCATCGACCACAGCATCCTGCTACAGAGACTAGACCATGACATTGGGATTAAAGGAACTGCCCTAAAATGGTTTAAGTCCTACTTATCTGACAGGTTTCAGTTTGTTCATGTTAATAATGACCATTCTGAGTATAGCAGAGTTACATATGGTGGACCACAGGGTTCAGTTTTAGGACCGACTCTCTTCACTCTTTACATGCTCCCATTAGGTGACATAATCCGGAAGCACTCGATCAACTTCCACTGTTATGCAGATGACACACAACTTTACTTGTCGATGGAGCCAGACGACACAAGCCAGCTTACTCATCTGCAAGACTGCCTGGAAGACATGAAATCCTGGATGTCCTCTAACTTCTTAATGCTCAATTCAGATAAAACTGAGGTCATCATTTTTGGACCTAAACACCACAGGGACACACTCTTGAATCGGATCTCTACTCTAGATGGCATCACCCTAACTCCAAGTACAACTGCAAGGAACCTTGGGGTCATTTTTGACCAGGACCTTTCCTTCAGCTCCCACATAAAGCATGTGACCAGGACCGCCTTCTTCCATCTGCGAAGTATCGCTAAGATTAGGAATATCCTTTCCCAGAGTGATGCTGAAAAACTGGTGCATGCATTTATCACTTCTCGGCTGGACCACTGCAACTCTCTCCTGTCAGGATGTCCTAAATACTCCCTAAAGAGTCTCCAGCTGGTCCAGAACGCTGCAGCGAGGGTTTTGACGGGAGTTAAGAAGAGAGAACACATCTCTCCCACTTTAGCTTCTCTCCACTGGCTTCCTGTAGGATCTAGAATCGACTTCAAAGTCCTTCTGCTGACTTATAAGGCTCTCAATGATAAAGCTCCATCCTATTTGAAAGAGCTCATTAGTCCCTACTGTCCCACCAGAGCACTCCGCTCCTAGAATGCAGGTGTGTTAGTGATTCCCAGTATAAATAAAAACAGACTGGGAGGTAGAGCCTTTAGTTACCGGGCTCCTCTACTATGGAACCAGCTCTCTCCATGGGTCAGAGAGGCAGACACTTTAACTACGTTTAAGTCCAGGCTTAAGACCTTCCTCTATGACAGAACCTTCAGTTAGGACTGGTTCAGGTAGCTCTGAACCATTGATAGCTATGCTGCTACAGGCTGAGACTGCTGGGGGACACATCAGGTTACATGGAGCCCTTCCCTCCTCTCCTCTCCTCTCCCCCTCTCTCCTCCTCTCCTCCCTGCACATTTTTGGAACTGTCACTACCACTACTTGTTGCACTTTGTAGTTTGGCCTTGGTGTCTCGCAGTCTCTCTGTGTTTCCACAGATCCACCAGAGCCCCGCCTGCATCGCCCCCCCCTCTTATTCCCTACTGTTACACCGGCCTGCGCTCCCCTTCCATGAACCAGTCTACCATCCAGTCCCCCATCAAGCTGGCTTGCTCTCCCTGCCTCCCCTCCCATGAACCAGTCTACCATCCAGTCCCCCATCAAGCTGGCCTGCTCTCCCTGCCTCCCCTTCCATGAACCAGTCTACCATCCAGTCCCCCATCAAGCTGGCTTGCTCTCCCTGCCTCCCCTACCAGAAGCTTCCTTCTTCGACTGTTAACATTTCCGTGTTTCTCACATTCTGCATTGTAAACTCTTTTCTTGTCTGTACCAACATCTCCTGCATGTCTGTCCCTCCTGGTGAGGGATCCTCCTCCCCTCCTCACCCTGAGGTTTCTCCCATTTTTCCCTGTTCAAGGTTTTCTGTGGAGTTTTTCCTCAGTCGATGTGAGGCTCTGAGGGCAGAGGATGTTGTTATGATGCCATGTGAAGCCCTTTGAGACAAACTGGTGGGGAAAACGGGCTCTACAAATAAAATTGCCTATATATATATGTATATACATATATATATACATATATATATACATATATATATACATATATATATACATATATATATACATATATATATATATATATATATATATATGTATATATATATATGTGTATATATATATGTATATACATATATATATACATATATATATACATATATATATACATATATATATATATATATATATATATATATATATATATATATATATGTGTATATATATATGTATATATATATGTATATAATGCCTCCTCCATTATTTCCCATCCTCGACAACCTTTGTTGTCTCCTTTGATCGTTTGTTTGAAACCAGCGCTTTTTAGACACATACACACTTTGAAATTCAGAGGTGCAACATTTACCGACTTGTTTCATTCAACAACATCTCACTGTGTCTTCTAGTTTGACCTGTAGAAGTATTTCAGGCATGTGTCTCACTCAAAGATCCGACTGATGAGGGAACCAGACGCTCAACAATGGCAACTAATCCAGGTCTTGGGACTCCTACACCTCCACAGACCAAAGGAATCAATCATTTGAATGTACGAAGACATTACTGGTCCGGGTGCATTTCAAGGTTTATTTATAAAGACAATACAAGATGACGCACCTGAACAGAGAGCCGAGAGGTGGCGAGAAGCCAAATACACGCTGAAATAAATAATAGGATCAGTTGATGATTGAAGTTACTGTCTGGTTTGACTGCAGAACTTTTCTTTTATCCATAACAGAGACGAAAGCATCATCAGGATATCAGTCACAACAACTAGAAATCATTTTTTTAACTGGTCTTCAAGCTTATTTTGCTCAGTATGAGAAGTATTTCAATATTTTGTCTCATCGTTAATTTACAAAGCAACCAGAAAGGTGCAGTGCAGCTCGAACTGAGCTGCCAAGTTAGCGACTGTCTAGTTTGATCAGATGAGTTACCCCAGTGCAACAAGTGGAATATGATCAATAAATATAATGATAACCATGCTTCTCTTTCAGCCTGACGGTATGAGTATGAAGACATCGACAGCACAGATATTACTTCCTCTTATTTGCCTTCAGAATGCAGGAAGAGCCAGCCAGGTGGATTTAGCCTGAAGCTAATGGAGACTGATGGCTAGCAGCAGCTAAACTGTCCATCCATCCATTTTCTTCCACTTATGCCTATTAAGGGTTGCGGGGGGGAGGGGGGGGGGGCTGGAGCCTATCCCAGCAGCCTTCCCCCTGGACAGGTCACCAGTCCATGGCAGGGCCAACACATAGAGACAGACAACCATTGGCTCTCCCAGCCACGCCTACGGTCAATTTAGAGTCTGGATTAACCTGGTCCCTCTTGATGTCTTTGGACTGTGGAGGAAGCTGGAGTACCAGAGAGAACCCAGCAGGAACAGGGAGAACATGGAGACTCCCCCAGAAAGACCCCGTGCCCGAGACGGGGCTCGAACCTGGAACCTTCTTGTTGTGAGGCGACAGTGAGGACCACTGCACCACCGTGCCGCCACTAAACTGTCCAAAAAAGGTCAATTTCTCAAAGCACCAATTAATCAAGCAAATAATTTGTGCGTAGGCATGCCGTGAGGCTACTTTTCAACCATAGTCTGCAAACCACCAGCATTAAAATGACTTCGCAAAATACAACAAAACAACACAAGCAGAACTAAAAATGACACACAACAGGGCGTATTAAAACCAGACAGTTGTAAAGAGCAAATGTGCTCCACTTGCTGCGTTACATTTCCATTTCTTAGTAGCAATACCACAAAGAAAGATGGTAAAGTACAAGTCTTTGGCTGCTGCCTTCAGTTGTTCTGTGACCTCTCTAACACAGACATGTGACCCAACTGAACCATTAATCTGTCTTGTGTGAGGGAAGTGATGTGCTTCAGTCTTTCTCACTGGTTTCAACCCTAATCCCAGTTTAAGTTCCAATCAAAATCTTCTCTCTTTCTTTATGTCATCCAGCCATCAAACGCTCCCGTCGCTCCCTCCATCTGTCGCTGAGCTTATAGAGGAATCATCTGAACAATGACAACTGCAGGAGAAACCACAGTCCACTCTGCCGGTTTCAGGAAAACATCGATGCACGACAAGAAATGAGCTCAACCCTTGAGCTCAAGGCAAATTAGCTAAAAAAGAGAAACACGGTTCCACTGAAACAAAGTTTGTAACACCTGAGTGCATCGCTGTTACATCACCTGTCTCAGCTAATCCTCGCTGGCATGTTGTAAAAGTTCCATCATATCAAATATGTTATTGTTATATGTGAATAGTCCTGATTATAATCAATTATATAGGATCATTTGTACATTATTATGATGATCTTATTAAATTGTTCTCCTATCTTTATAGCAGTTCTCTCTGTTGGGTTTTGCATTCTGTACTATTAGAGTAGTGTTTTTTGTTGTCACTATTAGTTTTGTCTCTGTTTATTTGTCTCTTGTTTTGTTTGTTAATCTAATAGCTTTCTTCTTAATTCACTGTATTACAGATCCCCGTTCGCGGCTACGATGGCAGCTGCTAATGCTCCTGGAGCCCACACAGAACAATAACAGCAACAGGACAACTTTAAAAAGTGTGTTTGGAGGGTTTCACTGAACATCTGTCGAGCTTTATGCACTTTACACCCAGAAAAAATGTTTTTATTTGTTATGTGTTTGTTGCTGTTTTAGACTCAATTGTCCTGGTTTAAGCAGACAATAGTTTTACACCGGTAGGAAATCTTCTGGTATAAATTAATAGTAGAAAATTTTGAACTCATGTACATTAAAACTACTGCTTGGATGGATATAGTAGAAGAGCAATGTCTGCTGTCGTACTGATGACATCATGGAACTGCTGGGATGTCCGCAGTCCTCTGGGCCGTCAATGTGGTACATGAAGCTCAACAGTCTGGGCTGGAAAAACTGCTTTTTTTTGGTGGCATGAATCTGACCTGGAACTGCCCGACACTCGATGTTGACACGCGAGCAGGTATCAGTAAACGAGAGTGTAGTTTTAGCAGAACTGCACTGCAATTAGAAGACTGTAGGACGGTTGGTCGGCTGAAGAGTCCAACTGAACGAAGACATAACACACAAGCACACGAAACCCGGCCGTGTGAGCTACAACACAAGCTAGGACGCGTGACAGTGTTCCATTGATTCTGACGTGTTCCACCTCCGTGTCGTCCATGTGTTCAGTTCTTAGTCCACCAGAGTCTACAGGTTTGGTGAGGACATGAGTAGCAGCACAAACTGGCGTCCCTCCATCAGGCTATGAGGAATCCAATTGTTCTCTACTCATCGGCCTCTGCACTTAATCTGGACTGGAAATGAAAAATATAATCCTGTTTTTGCAACATGATCATGCAGGGGTCATGTGACCTGCTATTAGTAGTCAGAGTGGTCTCAGTCCTCACCTGCTCATCACAGACACCTGATCATTCAGGTGAGGGGGGGGTGTACCACTTCTCAATCAGGTGACCCTAACCCTGTATGAGATCCCACGTCCAGCCTGCTACAGGGAGCTAGAAATGGCTGTCTGCAAGACAAAACTCAGGGCTAAAAACTCATTCAGTATAAGAACAAATTTGTGTGTTTGAACGATGCCTGAATGAGGCCAAACAAGAGCATTTCCCTCCCCAGGATTTATTTGCTATGCATCCTGAGCAAACATCCCTTTTAATAACCGTCTCTTCACAAGATAGCCATGCTACATAGAGGAGTAGGAGACCTGGACTCCAGGCCAGTGGTCTACATCAGATCCGCCAGTAAACACCAGACTGGTGGATGGTGGAGGTTCAGTTCTACATCAGATCCGCCAGTAAACACCAGACCGGTGGATGTCGGAGGTTCAGTTCTACATCAGATCCACCAGTAAACACCAGACTGGTGGATGGTGGAGGTTCAGTTCTACATCAGATCCACCAGTAACACCAGACTGGTGGATGGTGGAGGTTCAGTTCTACATCAGATCCACCAGTAAACACCAGACCGGTGGATGGTGGAGGTTCAGTTCTACATCAGATCCACCAGTAAACACCAGACCGGTGGATGTTGGAGGTTCAGTTCTACATCAGATCCACCATTAAACCCCAGACCGGTGGATGGTGGAGGTTCAGTTCTACATCAGATCCACCAGTAAACACCAGACTGGTGGATGGTGGAGGTTCAGTTCTACATCAGATCCACCAGTAAACACCAGACCGGTGGATGTTGGAGTGGTGGAGTCTTAAAAACCTGGGTTGCTAACAAGAGTCTAGAGGAGCCTACAGAGGTCATGGAGGTCATTAAAGGTCATCAGAAGGAACAAAAGAAGCGTGAAGCTTAGTGGTGGTGACCTTGAAGTCATGTGACCCTGGTGTAGCTCCTTCCTAAGCTAACGTTAGCTTAGCACTGCTAACTGTAGCATCCAGGCTTCCAGCATCATCAGAGGGTTCATTAGTGAAGATGATCTTGATGAACTGAACCTGGAAGATCATCAACTTTTGTTCACCAGAGCTGATTTACTGGTTCAATCACCACAATCACATGGAGCGATCCTATTGGCTGCTGGAGGAGGAGCCAGGAGATGACCACTTTCTTTTGGACTACAAAAACAACTCAGTCCTGACATGATCACATCCTGTGGCGCTCTATGATGTCCTACCTGTCCAAAGACAGAGTCAACGATGGGTCGCAGCTTCCTCCTGTCCCCCTCCTGCAGCCACAGGTCCTCAGGGTCTCCCACAGGGGACGTCAGGCTCAATGTCTTGGCCTTTTGCTTTGGAGGCCTCTTCATACTGGCTGAACTCCAGCGTCTGAAAGATTCAATCTTCTTTTTGATTGAACCCTGAAATGAGAGCAGAACCTACATGTTAAGTTACTTTCATGGATGCATGAATAAAACAGGTTCCAGGAAGAGGGAGAGAAGATCTCTCCATTCAGCAGGAACAATGAAGGAATTAGTGGATTCATACACTCAAAAACCACATGAACCACAATTCCTTACAGGCTGAGACAGAGGAGCTGTGGCTAACACACTCATCAATTGCATGCATGGTGGGAGGTCTAATAATTAGAGAGTAACTTGTTGAGTAATGATTTGTTCATGCTCTGCTTTACTTCCCAGACACACCCATTTTTCCGACCTTCATATTTATCGCTTAGACGAGGAAAACACACTTCCATGCTGGAAGACCAGAGGAGAGGAAACAGTGGCAGGATGCAGGACACACGTGACCTGTGCATCAACTGACCTTCTTCAGTAACTTCCCCTCCGGCATCTCCACGGACGAAACCACGCTCTTCACGTCAGTCATCTTGGCAGCCGTGCTTGCACACACACAGGCGTCCTCTGTTACGCTCGTTCCTCTCGTCCGGTTGATGTGTCTGTGGAGCCTCTGGCACCGGTTGATAATCTGAGGCGTATCTCCTGTTGCTCCTCCTTCCCTCATCCTCTCATCCCTCCTCCTGCATCGCCATCCATCACTCACTTTTCATCTGTCTGCTTGTATACAGCACAAACACACACACACACACAATCTCTCATGAGGAAACATTTTAATAGGTTAAACATTCAATTAATGAGAAAAACTACAAATGTTTCAAAGAAGTGTGTCAGTGCACACAAATCTTCTGATAATATTTTCTGTCCATGGATGTGGTTCTCCGGTAATCCCCCCCCCCCCCCCCTTCTCATGTGTTGTTTCAACGCTGATGTAGGTTTGTCCTCAATCCTCTGCACTTTGTAGGACTTCCCATTGTTTATGACATTCACCGTATGAACCCCTGCAGCACTTGTACAAGAGCACACGTGATGCTTTCCACATGTGTGTTGGTACCAGTGTCTGTCGTTTGAGGTCATAAAACAATTTTGGAATGTTTTTTTGACAGCCAGTATTAAATATTTCCATCCATCATCCATCCCTCCATGTTCTCCCTCTCCTCCTGTTGAGGGTGGTGGGGTGGAGCCTATCCCAGCAGCCTTCCCCCTGGACAGGTCACCAGTCCATGGCAGGGCCAACACATAGAGACAGACAACCACTGGCTCTCCCAGCCACGCCTACGGTCAATTTAGAGTCTGGATTAACCTGGTCCCTCTTGATGTCTTTGGACTGTGGAGGAAGCTGGAGTACCAGAGAGAACCCAGCAGGAACAGGGAGAACATGGAGACTCACCCAGAAAGACCCCGTGCTCCAGCCGGGGCTCCACCCACAACCTTCTTGATGGGGGGCCACAGTGAGGACCACTGCTCCACCGTGCTGCCTCTATTAAATATTTCTTTACATACATAGTGTACATTTACTAGAGGACTGTATGTAAATAAAATTCTGCTACGCTTGCACTTTTTCTGAGTGTTTCCATTCATGCTGCTATTATTCCTCCACATTTCAGAGAAAATGTATTCATTCATTCATTTACGTGACAGCTGACTGTTCACACCCACTTCCTTTAAAACGGAGCCTTCAACAGGTCAGAGTTCTGACCAGCATCGACGGACACACGGCGGCTCATGAAGAGCGTCTCTTTCAGGTCTGGTTGGGTCCAAGATAAGACCAGATAAAAGATTAGATAAGATGACAATGGAGCATTAGAACAGAGACACAGGGACGTAAACATGCAGTATCAAGTAAGTACTGAAGGGAAACAAACTATGAATACTACTACTTTTACACTGCTACTGGACTGGTTAATGTGTACATCAAGAAACAGCTCATATAAATAAGTACTTCTTCCAATAAGTATAACATCGTAGAGATATTCGTTTACTGCAGAACTTTGACTTGGAATGGATTTTTCTTTTTGCTTTGGTTTGACTTCATGAGTTCTAACAGAATAATTAGCTTGATAAATTACCATCCATGTGGCTGATTTGGTTTTTAATCAGTTCATTAATATCTCTTTCTCCCCCCACCAGTTCAGCTCAGCTGTCTATCACATTACTCCTCCTCCATCTCCTCAGCCCCACCCAGGCGGCATCAGCTCCCCTCCTCAGTCACTAGCCCATTCAGAGGGTCCAGCCTGACAGTGAGCATCTCACCTGACGGTGAGCATCTCACCTGACGGTGAGCATGTCACCTGACGGTGAACATCTCACCTGACGGTGAGCATCTCACCTGACGGTGAGCATCTCACCTGACGGTGAACATCTCACCTGACGGTGAGCATCTCACCTGACGGTGAACATCTCACCTGACGGTGAACATCTCACCTGACGGTGAACATCTCACCTGACAGTGAACATCTCACCTTACGGTGAACATCTCACCTGACGGTGAGCATCTCACCTGACGGTGAGCATCTCACCAGTGTCCTGTTTTGTTGCTGCTCTGTGACATTCCTCACTTCCATCCTGTTACAGAATGACAAGCTGATGTTCCGCTGCAGTCTTGACTCTTCTGTTCAACTCATCTCTGTGGTTGAAGGGGCCTTTAAGGTCATTTCAGTCTCTTGTACTTGGCCAGTTGGAGCATTTATGGGGTTTCTCTACTGTTGCCTCTGTGTTACAACCCAACACAATGAGTACACAACTGCCCGAAGAAGATTAATGAAGAAGTTTTATGATTAAACAAGGACCACTTTATGATGGAACATGAGCTAACTGACCTACCTGTGTGTGTGCGTGTGTGTGTGTGTGTGTGTGTGTGAGAGAGAGAGAGAGAGAGAGAGAGAGAGAGAGAGAGAGAGAGAGAGAGAGAGAGAGAGAGGCTGGTGTGTGCCCAGGGTCTCTGAAGTCACAGGGGATTGAAGGTGAGCTTCCAGGTACCAGAAAGGGACAGGCACACCAAGGAAGTTCCAGGCCCATAACGCTCTGCTGTAGACTAGTAAGCTGCTGTGCATGGGGCTCCGTTCCAGCGACTTTCCTTCGCCATTACACGAAGATATGATGTGAGACTGAAGGTGAAGCAGCTGAATGGACTGCAGCACCTGTGCGCTTCCTTCTCTGATGTGTTCAAATGTTCTCCGTGAACAAAGACCCGGAGCTGCTCGCTCAACGGTGATTAGCAACGTAGCTGAATTGTAACATCAAAGATAAAGAGAGGCTGATTATATAACGGCGGCCCAACCGTCCAGATGTCAGCCAGCGAGCAACAGGATGGGACAGACTGAGTTCATTTACTGACAAATGTGTGCGTTTGCGGCACGTTTGTGAGAAAGTTTAGATTTCATCTAAATTCTTAACTTGATGGTACCTTGCAGACACTTGCAGATCCAAACAACCAAATAAGGTAGAATTAAGAGGATGTTGTTAATCCTATATTGGAACAAGTTGTAATAAATTGTACTTTTACTTTTAGCAGAAATAGAGAAATCTGAACTTTTGTCAGGCAAGGCAGTTTTCTTTGTGGCCTGTTTTCCCCACCAGTTTGTCTCCAGGCTTCATGGCATCATAACAACATCCTCTGCCCTCAGAGCCTCACATCGACTGAGGACTTGATACACTTGATACATGCCAAATAAATCAAAAACCAATACGAGTGTTTTTACAAGAATGTTTGTTCTTGTCTTTTCTGTCAAAATGAGACAGTCGATGACCAACGCTGCACTGCACGCTAATTTTGTGTCCCATTCCATTTTGAACCTGATTTTCCTGTCAAAAACCTGCAAAAACAGACATTCTTCAAAGACTTTTATTGTAAAAGAGGCAGATTTAAAACGGTGGATTAATTGCATTAAATGAGCCACAACCTCAGAGAAATGACGAGTTTCACCACCATCACAAATTGATCCATGAGTCTGACACTGAACCAGGAGCAGCCGGTCTCTGGTGCCCCATCACAGCAGGTTTCCAAATGTCCAAATCTACAGGCTAATGTTGGTGACATGTTCATGCTTTCACTGCAAACACGTAAATATGCAGAAACAAACAGCCTTTCAACTCTCCAGCACCCTGAGAGAGTCTGACTCGCTTCAGTCACTTAAATACACCAAGTAAAACATACAGGAGCGAATGAACATCAACACCACAAAGCACATTAATTATTATTTAATGGGTTGATCTTTGATGAGATACATTCAGCACGGTTGTCTTTCACTGAGAGACTAAAGCACACATGATGGTGAAAGAAAAGCACTGACGTGCAACATGGTTTTAATTCTCGACTCAGCAGCTGTCAACTATAAGTACTGCAGCGGTGCATTAAACCTTTTACAGCAATACTCCTCACCCCCCCCCCCCCACTCATTCTGTCCTTAGCTCTCATCTGTGGGCCACCAACACGGCTTTATGTAATATCTCCTTATCCGTGTCTTTTTCTTATTTTGCAATAATTATCATAACTGGTGGTAAAATGTTCAAAATATACATGCCCCCAACACACACACACACACACACACACACACACACACACACACACACACACACACACACACACTCACTCACTCACTCACAGTTTCTCTACATTGATGGGAAGCATCATCTTGTTTTACTTCATCACTTCAGCAGGATTCAGAGTAACAGATACGCTCTGGAGATAATCTCCTGGAACTGAATGGCTGAGAGGAAAGTGGAACTGTGTGTGTCAGCGTGACCCGCTGGTTTTAATCCTGCTCTGTCTTTATATTCTGGGTCTTCACTCTCTAATATTCTCTCCAAATTGCTGCTACCTCCATGGTAATCCCACACTGGTGTGACCTACATTTCACCTCAGGCTGAGTGTGATGGGACCAGACAGTGTAATGGCGGTGATGAGACGGTCAATCAAAATTAGTATCTGATATGATCAAATCCAATCACTCAGAAAGGTGGTCAAACGTCCAGCAGTTCACATTTAAAGTGCTCCTGGATTATGGGACCTGAAAAGCATAATCCTTCTTTACCATGTTTGCCTATGGAATCGATGCTATGCTGCTCTCTGGTGGCTGGAACCTTCATGGATCATCCAGCTACACCAGCTTCCTCCACTGCAATGCTTTGACGGTGGTAAAACACAGGAATAAAATAATTCCATTCCTCTTCTAATTCACTTCCTTCTTTCAAGGCCATCTGAAATGATAAACACAGTTTTCTGAAGCACGAGTGTGTTTTGTGGCCCGTCGTGCTCGGCCCCTGACTGTAGACAAGAAATAGACCCTTGATGGTCACAGACACGTATGACGGAACCCTCCAATGGCAAATGTTTTAATATGCATTTTTTCAACTGAACCTTGCTGCCAACAAGTATTGATGACTTTCCTCTTCCCTCCTTGTATTTGTTCAGAGGATGTTGAATGTGAGTGCATGGATCAGCTGACAGTTACACGTCGCCTCCCATTTTTTTGCAGATTTTTGTGACTTTCATGTCTCCGTCTCCAGAAAGAGCCACAAACGAATGCTGGATTCAAGTGCTGGTGCGAAACTTTGCTTTATGGTAAATGGACTCAATTTTATAGAGCGCTTTTCTACCTTAGTGGTACTCAAAGCACTTTACAGTGTCGTCTCATTCACCCGTTCACACACACACTCACTCACTGATGGTGGAGGCTACCATGCAAGGCGCCAACCTACTCATCAGGAGCAATTATGGGTTCAGTATCTTGCTCAAGGACACTTGGACATGGTCACCGGGGTCAGGGATCGAACCAGCAACCCTTTGGTTGCTAGACGGCCACTCCACCCCTGAGCCATGCCACCCTTTATGGGACTTATTCTGTGTTTTCAAAGTGGAAACGTGAAAGTGTGAAGACCTCTGTCTGAGCAAATGAAATCGCTGGTCACACTTTTGCCAGCTCTTGTCAATCAGGGTGCACTCACACCTGGTCTGGCTCACGGTACCATGCTGGAGTGTGAATGCGCCCCCCCAGCTGGCCTGAGCACACTGGCGTCATCCCTGGTATTACATCTCAGGAGCAGGACAGGATGGGCCTGAGGGTTCTTGCATGACTGGGCTCAAACTCACACCCCAAACTGTAAGTTTGCTACTTGGTCCATGTGTCCATGGACGTGCAGGTGACAGGGGACACAGAGCGATCTCAAGTCAAACACACAAGATGGCAGGGGACGAACATGCTTGGCTGGATCTCAAAAGAATATCAATGAAATTAAAACAGGTTCCTGCTTGGTGTATGACATCACAGGACGTGAGGAGAGAAAACGAGCCGTAGCAAACAAGACACGTAGAATATTTAGATAACATCAGATTGTCTAGTCTGTGTGCGAGGACCGAGTTCCCAAAATTACACACAAATCCTTTTGTGAATGTTATTTTCAGTTTTGGGGGCTCATGTCACCTATCTGTGGCCATTATGATGATCTACTTTTCTGACCTCTTGGGATGAACTCCCCAGCAGTTTGTGAAGGAGCAAATGTAACAGCGGCAGCATGATTCTCAGGGAATCCACCATTACTCCTCTGCAGGTCAGCTAAGCTCCGCCTCAGTGTTTGCTTCTGGTCCTCCTGAACGCTCTGTGCGATTGTCTTTGAGGCTGTGTTGATTGTCCGTGTAAGAAGGTGTGACGATGGGTGGGGTGTCGGGGGAATTACAGCGCAAATCTGAAGCTTTGGGTGACCCTGGTGCTCCGAAGCTTGCATCACGACTGCTCTTTCGCCTGATATGAGCTCGTATACTCTTCCCTGGGGTCAGGAGTATCCCTCCTCTCTCCTCTACCAGTCCTTCAAACACTGCTCCCAAACTCTGGCGTATCCTGACACAGAAATGGGGGCAGCTGAAGGCGTATAGTACGGGGTTCAACACTGGATTCAAGAATGCGAATGTGGTGGCGAGTGGGAGGCCCACCTCTACCAGTCTGAGGTAATTGTGATTGTACTGAGCCGACACTTCGATCATGCAGAAGATGTGATAAGGAGCCCAGCACAGCACAAACGCTGCGACCACAAATGTGACCATCTTGGTGAAGCTGCGAGACAGCGGCAGCTGATTTGACAGGGTGGTGGGGGACAAGGAGGACGGTGTCAGGGACATCGCTGGACTGGAGATTGAAGGTTTGAGAAAGACATTTGTCTCTGTTCCTGGGGCACCATTTTTGTTTGACACAACAAAAGAGTAATTAGACCTGTTGGAACTCTGCTGCTGCCTCCTCCTGTTCCTTTTCCTCAGGCTGAGGCAAATGTGAATGTAGCTCCCAGCGATCACCCCCAGGGGCACCAGGAAGGCCAGCAACAGCTTGGAGATGGCAGTTGCCCCTTGCCTCACTTTGCAGTCTGTCATCAGCGAGGCCTCAGAGGACAAGTATAAGGCAAAATTATGATAGCACAGTTTCCTATGATCGTTCGTCTCCGTCACTGAGCGGAACAGGGAGTAAGGAAAAGTATTGACTGCTGCCCACAGCCAAGCCAAAGCGCACACCTTCCATGCTCCAGCCACCGAGCGATGGTTCTGGCTCCACACCGGTTTGATCACCAGGAT
The DNA here is from genome assembly GCF_037954235.1 of Aulostomus chinensis. Taxonomy (NCBI): domain Eukaryota; kingdom Metazoa; phylum Chordata; class Actinopteri; order Syngnathiformes; family Aulostomidae; genus Aulostomus; species Aulostomus chinensis. The sequence goes on along the minus strand of NC_141327.1, from coordinate 1,665,491 downwards.
GCAGCGGTCTAGAGAAATGGCAGCCAGCAGGAAGGCTGACACAAACATGTTTAAGAAAAAGATGGAAGCTTGTGTTTTGCAAAGTAGGCTGCCAAGCTCCCAGCTGTGGGAGGAGCCCAGGTACAGAGTGAAGAGAGGAAGGGTCAGGGTGGCCAGGAAGTCAGACATGGCCAGGTTGAGCACCCAAACTGAGGCCACAGTGCGGCGCTGCAGGCGGAAGCCCACCACCCAGAGGATCAGGGCGTTCTCTAAGATCCCCAGGCAGGAGACCAGGCCGTGGAAGCAGACCACGATCCAGTTGGCCTGGGTGTTGTTGTTGAGGGTGTGTTTCTGCATGAGCTGCAGCAGTGGACAGAAGAGCTGTCCCCTCGGGGCATCTGGGGAGAGGGTTGTGTTTGACATCAGCGCTCTGAAAGAAAATGCAACAAGAGGTCAAATGATTGAAATCAGAAGTACAAGTGCACACATGCTTTTCCTGCAGTTGATCGATATGCATGTTATGAGTGTTATGGTGATGATATCACCAGCTGACACGCCTTTGCCTGACAACCACGTGTCCTTTCTTGCTCGAAACCTCACACTAAATCTGATAAGCATCACAATTTTCTCGCTTGTCTTTGTTGAGTAACTGCTGGTGTGGAAACAAAGAAACACTCATTAAATGTAATTAAACGAACTTAGAAGCTTAAATCAACAACTTCCTGACATGATTTATGAGAAGGAGTCCTCTTGAACGCGACTCTCCCTGTTTCAGCTGCTCTCATTGATGGCTGCCACAATTTTATCAGCTTGACTTAGCTTAGGGTTTTAACAGTGTAATTACACAGCAATAAAATTGTTAGAAAGACAAAGACACTTTCAGAGATCTTTTCATGTCCTGTTCTACAACCTCAAAAGTTCCACAGTGACACCAGAGTGATGGCTGTCCTGAGGTAGACATGCAGCTCCACATGCAGCTGAGGAATCCCTTCAGAGACTGAGGAGCAAGTGAGTGGCTGCTCTCCGTCTCGCACATCAACACACAGTTTTGCTCGTTATCTCTAAGATTGTTGGACATCAGTGTTTTGTTTGATACCGACAGCATGTCAAAGCCTGCTCCTGTGGATAAACCACATACCAGCTCCCGGCCAAATACTTTCAGTTGAGCAAGACACTCAGGGAATGCTGGAGGACTCGACCCCCACAGCCTAAGATCAGATCTTCAGCAATCACACTCTCTCTTCTTTGAGATAATCCCTTTGTTCTTGAGCAAAACTAGTGGAGCAAACCTCATGTAAAATAACAGAGGCAAACAGTATTTGCAACAACCGTTTTTCATGCCTCATCTTTTCATGGCAGGAGTCCCTTCATGCTGCAGAGCCTGTCGCTCTGTGCTCCCTGCTAACCAAATCCTGTTGAGTCTGCAGTTTAACCTGTTTGTAGTCAAGGAAATACCAAGCGAGCTGTCACAAACGGTGCAGCATGAAAGCAGAACCTCAGCCGTCAGCGCTGCTGAGACACACCTGCTGTGACTGTGTGTGGAGCTGAAACACCTGCCAGCTAAGAAAAGACCAAAAATACACAGATGTTGTGATCTGCTGTGTGAGTGAGCTGATAAAAGTCCCTCATGTGTCTGCTAGGTAGCAGAGCTGCAGTCTTACAGTGTCCATCGTCACAGGCGTGTGTGTGTGTGTGTGTGTGTGTGTGTGTGGGGGGGGGGGGGTTCTAAAGTGCCCTCTAACCTTTAAATCACCTTCCATAAGACATCCTGTCCTGGTTAAGACACAGCGATTTACTGTACTGTGATGCATGCAGAGGGCAACCAACCACGCTGACAGCCTAGCAAGCTAACCAGAGAAGCACCACTTCAAATCAAACTATATGTGTGTGTGCCGTGATCCCTCGCCATGCTCCCCGACCTGTCGCGTTCATCTAAGTCATGTCGGAGTTTGAAGTGTTTTGGTTTTTTGAGCATTGAATGCTCTCGTGGGAGGCTGTGCTTCATCTACATCTCCTCAACCACAGAAAACCCTTCCGGAGCGTCAACATTGCTCCTGGTTCCGTAGATCTGGAGGAGCCCTGCCTCCACACACAATCATAGTCATGGTCTTAGTCACACCTCCTCCTCCTCATGGAGAGGATGAGGTCAGGACAGCTCCGTGTCTGCACATGAACACAGACATGAGCAAATATACCCGTGACCTAACAATGACGGCTGTCCCTTCCAAAGCCATTCGTAACTCTCCTGCTGTAGGAGAGCAGGATTTGTGGTGTATTGAAATCAAAACGTGAAGGTTACGAAGTGATGTATTGTGATAAACCATTGCATGTCCATGTAATGAATGTCTTGGTGTGTCTGCCTGTAAAATTAAAAAAAAAAAACAAGATTCCGGAAAAACCCAATATGAGAGAGCAAAGCACTGTTGGAAATGCAGGACAGCAACATTTAACATCACCACTGTTAGAAAGAAGAAGCAAAAAACCATGACACCTGTAAAATGCTGCAATGAGAATAAAATGGATATTTTTATGATATAATTTGATACACAGACTTCACAACCGCTGCTTGTACCTGCACGGCTCTCTGAATGCTGTGAGTGAGCAGTGAGTTGCCTGCTTACAGAACTTATTCAAATGAGCTTGTAATTATTCAGCATCAGTAAAGTTGATGCAGTGTGTAGTTCGCCTCCTTACTGACCACGCAGTCATGGAAATGACAGTGATATCAGTCCTCATTCTCACGGCATCACAGTGGCTTCCTTATATGAAATTCATCTTCTCATAAGTGGTGCAACATTTGTGTGAAAGGGAAGAGCTAACATCACAAACCAGAATTCTTAGAAATGTCCACGCTTTGCACTCTTTCACGTGTTTGTTTACAACATTTTTTTTTAAGAGACAATTGAAGACTCAATTGTTCAGAGAGCACCGAGGCACTGAACCTGACTCTGCTCCTCTTTGGGGTAGAATCAGTCAGAGGGTCCAAGACCCAGCACTTAGTGACTATGTAGCACTAACTGTGCTGTGTGATGAATGTTACAGAAAATCCTACCTGTTACGGCAGCAAATAGAAGGTAAATCCACATCAAAGCTTAGCAGCACAGTCAAAGGTGCAAATATTCCGAGTCAGTGAGGACACGCGGTAAAGGTTGTGTTATCAGACATGACACATGTATCCCTGACAAAGAGGTGCCTCCTGCTGCCAGCAGTGCTCGCAGAGGTGCAGTTTCATTCAGATCCAACAACACTCACCTGGACCTCACCGACGAGAGAGAAAGTGAAAATCCTTCACTCTAGGCTGCTGGTGAGTTCCTGTCCTTGTTGTCTTCCTGCCACAGGCACTCATCGCTCCTGTTTTGTTACTCTCTCTCTCTCTCTCTCTCTCTCTCTTTCACGCACACACACACACACACACACACACACACACACACACACACACACACACACATGCATAAACAACCTTCTCTTGCTCCACCCTAAATGCTGATGACGAGTGAGTGAAGGTGCGACCGTGAGTTTTCGGCTTCTTGTTGAAAGGCATCTGGACGAAGTGCAGACTGAATATTGGTGTCATCAGGGATTTGTCACCGTCTGGCTGCATCAACTGGCCGTCATCCCAAGGCTGAACATAAATGAACTTGTTCCCCTCCACATACCATAAAATCTGCTGTTGTTTCCATGACGATACACAGCATCGCATCGCACAGGCAACCCCTGTCTCATTAACAGCCCTGATCTTCTAACTGACAAGAGCATCCACATTGTACGCATTAGCAGGTCCCAACATAAAGCGTGTGCTAGCATTTGGATAAAAAAATGTCTCTGTCACCATGTCGTGACCCCCACATTTGCATTTGACTCGGAACATGTCTCGTCTTTTCACAGGGGAAGTCAGATTCAGTGTTGAGAGAAACCACTACATTGCATGAAATCTTCCAAAGAAATGTGAATGCAGGTAAAACAGTGTTTATCCTCCCAGGCTGCGGAAAAATACAACATGACATTTGAAAATAAAATCTGATTTTTGATTGGAAATCTGCATTGTTATTTTAGTGAAGTGATACTTCACTTAAAACCCTGTCAAGTGCTCACCAATGGGAGTCTTGAGTTTACAAAGATGTTTTTTTCCATCCTGCAGTACTTCTTAGTGACTCCAGATCGCAGAAAGAGCCCGCCACGTGCGTTTAGCTCGAAGCTAATGGAGGCTGAAGACTAAAGCAGCTAAACTGTCCAAAGATGTCTATGAACAAACTCACCCAGGTATAATCCAAGGTCCGTTCCAGAAAGCAGGTTCAACCAGCGCTGAGTTTAACCCTGAGCTCTGACTTGATTGAACCCGAGATGGGAAAGTGAGTTTTCGTTCCAGAACAGATGATCTGCTCGATCAACTCTGAGTATGTTCAGACTGAGCTAAGCGCGTGCGTGACACCAGTAAAAAGCCATCATCAATGGAGCACCAATACTACGAGTCACTATGGCAACCGAAGCAAAAAACCAGTCATCATGTGTCATTCATATATCACCCTGCAAGAGTCAGATGTACTCGAGTGTGCATGTGGCGAGCATGAGCGCATCTTTAGAAAGAAAAGCAACAAAGTGAAGGACTTTGACAGAATGCATCTAATAAAACAGACCAAGAAATGTGGACCTGGAGCAACAGGTCAGGAAGGCGGACCTGGAAGCAGAAATACTGGAACATACATTACAGGTGGGTGTGGTCACAGGTGACACCTGGTGATTAATGGAACAGTTTGGGCCAACAAATGTTGCTTCTGTTGCTTCTGTAGGAGATGAAGCAGTGAAGTATGAAGGACTTGTCTCTGACGGTGGTGGTTAGAGGTGAGTCTAGCAGTCTGTCCCGAACTGGTCTTCCATCCTAGCGGCAGTGTTGCTGGGACGCTCTTCCTCGGGTCATTCATGTGATGGCAGGGTGTTGCTCTACTCGCCACTACGACGTCACAAGCCCTCTCTGGGGTGACCCTGAGTTTACAGATTCAGATTCAGATTCAGATTCAGATTCAGATGACTTTATTTATCCCCGAGGGGCAATTAAAGTACGGTACAACTGAGCAGCATGCCTGTCTCAGGACCTGTTGGCTGTAAACGTGTGAAAGAGTTCTGACAGGCAGGCCGATGATTTTGGAGCACACTGATGCAGTGCGCTGCAGTCTGTTCCGGTTCTGGAGGCTGAGGGAGTGGAACCAGCAGGTTATGGAGGATGTGATGATGCTTTCCACAAAGGCGTAGTAGAAAGTCATCATTATGGGCGCGCTGACTCCAAAGGAATTGAGTTTCCTGAGGAGGAACAGTCGTTGGCGACACCTCCTGAGAATCTCCTCTGTGTTGGCAGAAAAGTCCAGGAGGTTGTCAAAGATTGTGCCCAGGTATTTGGACTCCTCGACCACCTCCACTGGCTTCCCGTGGATGGTGGTGATGACCGCAGAAGCCAGATCCCTCTGCTTGCTGGAGAAGGTCACCACCATCTCTTTGGTCTTGCTGACGTTCAGTTCTAGTTTGGAGCTGTCACACCACTCTACAAACTCCTGAAGAGCGGGTCCATGATGTCCACGATTACAGGCTCTGGAACCAGGCTTTTAGCACAACTGTTGTCATTTCAGCTGCTCTAATCCTGCAGTGGACCACATTGAACTGCTGCTGGGGCCCGGCTCCGGGTCAGGGTCAGGGGTCACCAGTAGGGCAGGCGTGGGTTCCCTCTGTCACCCAGCAGGGAGCCATCGAAGTCTCCTGTAATTCTATGGTGGAAACATTTGAGCTTTAAAATACAGAGACAGGGATGTTTGAACAAAGCTTTACCTCCCACAAGCAGACCTGTTGCTCAGGAGCACTCAGGACAGACCTGGGAGTCGCGCTCAAAGTTGGGCCCCTGGGCCTCAACACTGGTGATGATGATGCTGCATCACATGATCCTGACCCTGCAGACATTGAGATGTGTTAGCTGTAGTGTGTTGTGATGTGTGGTGTCAGTTATTGTGAGGCATGGTGCTGTGACGTTCACAACGAACCGGCTCTTTTGAACGGGTCTTTAACCTGAACGATGGGAACCGAGTCGCAGCTGGGAACCGTTCTTTTTTTCTTTCTTTTTACTTTTTATTTCTCCCCAGTTACATGGGGAGGAGCGCAGCCAAGCTGCGCGGTGCTTATTGGATATGCAAATAGCATCACTCCGCATTGTGCTGCCTTCACGTGAGTGCCCCAGTAAAAAAACAAAAACAAAAAAAAACAGCAGCAGCAGCGAGCGGTTTTAGTGAGGAGGAGGAGGAGAGTCAGACCGTCGCCGTCGACAAAATGAGCTCAAGGAAACGAAGCGGCATTTGGGTGCACTTTTCTTTAGTGGCAGACAGAAAGGCTAAATGTAATATTTGCCAAAACAATATTTCTTTTAAGTCAGGCTCCACAAACAATCTGCACAGATACCTGAAAACGCAACATCCAACCATCAAAGTGGCAGAGGTGAGAACAGAGCCTGATGACTCATGACAATCAAGTCTCTGAACGTGCCAGTGCTTCTTCTGCCTCCACATCAGGTGGTGCTAGACGTCATACCAGTGCTACTATCATTCTAGCCACAGCTACAGCAGCCTCTGATACCACTGGGCCCACATCTTTGCCTGACCAGCCACTTGCTGCTGCTGCTACCACAAAAAAAAGCAGACATCTCTCAGTCAGTACTTTACAGCTCCTGTCTTGACTCCATTGAGACAGGAGAAGATAGATGAAGCGCTGGCACAGATGAAAGCCACTGACTTCCAGACATTTAAGATTGTGGAAGACAGAGGATTCAAAAACTTCTGCTATGCTCTCAACCCCTCCTATATTCCTCCATGTAGGAAGGTACGAACCCAGAGAGTGTCTGAAATGCATGAGAGAGAAGTAGCATCACTTAGGAGAAGAGTGTCAGCAGTGTGCCTAACAACGGATTGTTGGCCGTCAAGGGTTACGACCTCATTCATGTCTGTAACATGTCACTTTACTGAAGATTTCCACATGTCCTCCTGCCTACTGGACTGTTTTGAATTCAATGAGCGGCACACAGCAGACAACCTGGCAGAAAAGCTTCGTAGTGTTGCAGCAGAGAAGAAGGATTGAGAAGAAAGTGGAGTGCTGCTTAACTGACAATGCTGCAAACATTACTAAGGCTATTCAAATAACAGGATGGAGCCACCTTCCATGCCTGGCGCATACCATTAATCTTGTGGTCAGAGATGCCCTGAAAGGTCCACAATCTACCAGCGATAAAGTTAAAGAGGCTGTGGAATACTTTCACCGAAGCACAGTGGCTGCACAAAAACTGAAGGAAACACAGCTCCAAATGAAGATGGATGAACTATGACTCTTGTGTCACAAGATGGAACTCCACGTACTACATGTTCCCAGGTTTCCCATGGCAACCCATGGCCCACAATGCACCGCGGACTTCTTCTTCATCCCCTAAAACTTGTGGACCCGCAAGCCAAGTTTGCGCCACCAACAGTCTCCCATTCTGATGAACACCAACATTTATAGTCGTTGTTGACTAAAGGTGCGTTCATGTGCTTAATGATAGAGAATGAGTGAAAGGTGCTCAGAGTGGAGTGCAGTACCACAGTCAGGCCAGCAGGTGGGGCTTTCGTTGGTGCTGTCTACCTATTTGCGGTGTCTGTGCTCTGCCAGCAGAGGTCGTGCTTCACCACCAACCTTCTAGGATGTCCGAATGGTGCCGCTGTGTTTAGGTTGTAGGAATAGGCTGTAGCGGTAGGACGTAGCAGGAGGACGTAGGTTGGTACTTGGCGATTCGGATGCAGCCCTGCTCATTCACGCTGTGGTGACTTCCTTTTTACGCCTCCTTCCTTTAGAGGAGGAGCAGCGAAGGGAACGCGTGTCATCTCCGCTGCGTCACATTAGGAAGCCCTACAAACTACACCCTGATGCAAGTCAGAGGTTACAGCAGGACGTCACAAAGAGAGTAGAATATAAAATGTCGCTGTTAACTTCAACAGAATGGTTGCTACGTCACTCACCTGCAGTCCTGAGGAATTCCTCTTCCTCTTGTCTGACGGGTTTGTGCCTCAGGAACACTGCGAACATGCGGAGCCAGCGTCTCCTCACCTCTACGGACTGCGCTTCCCCAAATGCTCGGCATCGCCAGCACGTCCGCGGTGTGTGACACTGCTCATGTACGGCTGGAGAACTTGAGATAGTTGATGGAGTGAGATGAGAAACGGTGCCACACAATGAAACATTCATCTGGCAATGACGACATATCGGACCTGTGGTCGAAACTCTCTCTCCCAATGCAAGGCTACGCTGATTAACTCCGCTTCAAGATCCACAGGATTTCGGAGCTCAGCAGGAGGGAGGAGACACAGATAAACTCAGAGTTTCTTTAATTTAACTGCCAGCCAGCAGGGTGGGTTCAGTTACCATAGTAACAGACCCAGACTTTAAGTCATCGCTCTTTCTGGAACTGAAAACTCACAGAGTTTCCTTCATCTCAGGCTGACTAAACCCGCTGTCTGGGACAGACCCCAGGTCCTCTTCATGCAGCCCTACGATCAGCAGTCTACACATTTAATTTGAAATCAGAACAATTCAGGTCGGCACAAGCAGTGAAAGTCAAACTGGCAATGTTAGGTGTTTGCTCTGACCTCCAGTCTTGGTGGATTACTGATCATACAACTGGATTAGGAAGACCTGGATTACAGCAGACGACCAGAGGAGATCGGAAACCGACATTTGCGCACAGTTTTGTTGTTCACTGACCTTCGAGCTGAGTCCATCCACACAGTAGAACCCAGTCCATCCACACAGTAGAACCCAGTCCATCCACACAGTAGAACCCAGTCCATCCACACAGTAGAACCCAGTCCAGCTCGTGCTCCTCAGCCACGACCAAAGGGCAACGTGACCCTCAGCACCAGTCTTGAGTCATGGGTTATCTAATCTCTTCTTTTGAAACCCCTCCCTTCCCCAGCCTGCAGTTGCTCTCTCCACCAGCAGCTCTTCTGACCTGAGGATGCACGGGGAGCAGATACACTGTAAAAAGCCCAACTTTTATTTTTGGGCTAAAAATGCATTTTAAGTTGATAAAACTTTAAATTCTTAATTCTTAACATGGAGGCAGTAATTTCAGTGAGACCAGCAAGCCTCGCTCGTTGTGTGTTGCAGAGTAACTTGGTGAGTTGGACAAACTGACATGTTTCAGTTTGGAGTCGATAGAAGGTGCAAAAGTTGTGCTAAGTCACCAGTTCTTGTTGTGGAAGCGCCAATGTCAACTTCCTGATTTGGGCGAATTGAAGAACTCCGCCCACTTCCTCATTCTTCACCTTTTCCAGAATGGAGCTCAATGCACTCAGCTTTAGCAGGTAACTTATCAAAGGGTGTCACTATTTATGGTGTGATGAATTAATTTAGGTTTAGTTTAGGAGGCACTATCAACAGTTAAAGAGACTTTTATTCTTTTGGGGAAGCCACAGTCTCTCCCCAGTGCAGACACACCCTTAGCATGTAGCAGCTAGCATGACGGAGAGGCAGGGGTGAGGCAGGGGTGCAAAACAATGATTTGAGATGTACATTTTAGCTCAAATGCATCTGTAAGAAAAACTTTTATTAGTGTTTCCCGCGGTCCCGACGTCCGACGGGGGGGCGTGTCGCACGTGGACAGCCGCTCACGCGTCGTGCGCGCGCGTGTGTTTTTCCTCAATTCTTTTTTCTTTTTCTTTTTCCAAGGAAAGTTAGCGAGACGGTGGAGCGAGTTAGCCAAGCCGGCCGAGGTTTGAAACACGACCCTGATTGCGAATCTCATTTCTCCTCCTGAGAAGTTGTTTCACAATAAAAAAAGGTTTGAATGTAATGTACTTTGTGCATGTTTACATTATTTATCAGAGGTATTGGCCCTACAGTAACTGTTGCAGTGCAGTTTTAATTCACATATTTAGGACTCAAACTTGTATTATTGTTATATCATTATTATGATTATTATTAGTAGTAGTAGTAGTAGTAGTAAGGGCAACTGAATTGAACTGAAAGTTAATACAATATAAAATTACAAGTTAGGCCAACGAACTAAAGAGTTGAACACAACTTACAAGTTTATGTTTGTCTAACTTAAAAGTTTACTGAAGTTTGTTGCCTTAAAATTGTGAGTTGGCCCAACTTTTTTATCTTTTACTGTGTACGTGTGCAAATGATTTTTAGAGCAGGGCACAGGTTTTTCTGGGAAGGTTCTGAGGAAGTGCTGTCAGGACACTGACTGCACTTCCCAGAAGATTACAAAAGAAAAGCCTCAATGGATGCAGTTTGATCAGATTACAGGAGTGATAAAAGGTAACGCTGAGCATGGTTCTGAACAAACGGAGGAGTCGGTGCTCGTCCCTCTGGTCACGGATGTTATTTTACATTTTTAACCAACTCGAGTGAGATCAGCTGACTCCTGGCTGAACTCAAGACCCAGTGTCCCTTATCTTTGTAATAAAAACGCTTATAAAATTTATTTGTCAAGAGACTGTCTGCAGGTGATAGTTGAGTTTATGGTGAAATGATCAGGAAATTTAAACAAAGAAATGCAATCACAGGAACTCAGACAAAGAGAACATTCATGTAAATGATATGTACTTGAAAATGAGAACGTGTGAGAGAACGGACTGTGACCTCAGGACGTGCAGCGCAGTGATGCGCGCCGTCCCGCGTGTCCTGGGTCAGGCCTGAGTGACCGCGTCACATTCAAATTCATCAAACATATTGAAGATGGAAATATTTCACACGTAGAAATGTCTTCCACTCACGTGAAGGGAATTCTTATCACCACCACCGACACGCAGACACACAAACACGCATTCACAGCACACAAAGACAGTGCGCTCAGCTGAGTGAGAGGTGCGCACCTGCGCCATGGGAAACGTGCTGCTAACCTTCTGTTTCCTGCTGAAGATTCTTTCACTCAGGAGCTGCAGTCAATTCGATGGTGCTGTAATCTATCAAACGTCGAGCCGCCGTTTTACTTTGCTTTTTCCTCTGTGAGCAGTGAGATACTTTCAAGCTGCCATGTATGGGTGTATTTTTCAAGGTGTGATGGTGGCATTACATCACATTTATGGTTTTAGCAAGCAAACACACACACACGCGCATTTCCATGTTAGTCTCCACCCTCTATCATATCGTTAGACTATAAATTAAGTATCGGGGGCTGGTGAGGTTGCACACACACTTCCTCACCATCACTGGAGCCGTCAGAGTTTACACACACCTTCAAGGTATGGATGTATTTCAATGTGTAGTTGTTTATTTTTGAAATTACAAAGAACTGTTGCATTTTATTTCATCCCATCTGACTTTTTGTTAACTTCTTGAGAAAATGAACTTTAAACTAAAACGTTTTAAGAACAAAAACTGCCGTCAACTATAAAATCCGTGACAGTGAATGAACAATACTGAAATCCTATTATTGTTGAGGGCGAAGGCAGTCTGTTAATCAGTATGTGTACATTTACTGTACACCACGTCTATGGAAAATTGTGTGTCAAAAGGAAATAAGTGATATCAAATGTTCTCAAATATACCTGGTGGCACAGCTTGGCTGGTTCTGAAACAGAAATTCAGATTTCTGACAACTTCAGGTTCAGCCTGATGAATCCCTCTCTCCTCACATTCCTCATAATGGGACTGTCACGTGTTTTCCGGGATCTCCTCCAGAATCGTTTGGCAGTAGGAACATGGCAAGTCCAGTGGAACCCTCGGAACCATCCGCGATGACTATGCTCTTCTCTCTGCAGGCTGATCATGACGTCAGGTCTGGGTTTAGTCCTGCTGGCCTTCATCCTATCAGAGCCCACTGTGGCCTTTGTCCCTATCGGGGGTGGGTCTTCCTCTCATGTCAGCATTACGGGAACGGCTCTGTTACAGAAAGTGTCGGACACATGTCGGGCAGTGGCTGATGCTGCGGGTCATGAGTTCAAACCCACGGTAGGGTGAAAGATAAGAAAAGCGCACGCAGCAGCTACCGGGACACACCCTCACACACTTTGGACTCAGCCTTGAGCGTGAAGCAATGGCGGGAGGAGAAAGACACACGCGAGACACACATGCTCATTTACAGCATTCATTCATTGTTGCTCACGCTACTCATCGCCATGCTTCTTGCTCGGTCGCGGTGACACCCAGTCAATTCCCTCTGGCTGCAGGGTTCATCTCCTGAAGAGTTGGTCCGGGCCTGTCTTGGCCCAACAGCCACAGGAGAGGTGTCAGGCGCTAAGTTTCACTCTGCCCTTCAAGAGATCTACGTCCAGAATGGCCTGGTAGACCGTGACTTTGTCAACAGGTGGGTGAAGGACATACAAGGTGATAAGCTGAATAAAATCATCACTAAAGCTAAATATGAATGCTTTCACACTGATGGAGGAAATCTCTGTGCCACATTCTCTCAGTGCTCCACATCACTTCAATTCTGAAGCTTTTGTGGAGGGACGGACCCTAATCATGGAGGGCGTAGCGTCCATTAAGGCTAACATTCGCAACGAGAACTTCCAGGCTGCCAGGGAAACACTGGGCCGAGTTCTTCACACTCTTCAGGTGAAAGAGATGGTCCCAAAAGAGAGAACGAAGCCAGAGAGAGAGGGCAGAGGATGTAGAGAACTGAAGTATGTGTTTGTATGTTACATTAGGACTTTTACAGCCACAGTAACTGGGTGGAGCTGGGATACACAGAGCCATACAGCGCCCTCATCCGCCCTGACCTTCCTCTGGAAAACCTGGCAGGTGTGTGTTGTGTGTGTGTTCTGTTTTATCTCTAAATGATGGGTTGGGTAAAATAACTTAATATAGACGCGTGTATTGGGTAAATGTGGTCAGCATATCTATCGAGCAAAGGCCAGAGTATGTTGAGACTGAAGTCTGCAGCTTACCTGTGCTCATGCAGATGTCAGCACTGCCACCTGCGCAGACTGTGCCAGCGGCTCATGTCCTAATCAAATCCTCCCCAACATCCTGAGAGAGAAGAAACTCACGTCCGGTTACATCGGGATCTTTTCTGCTGCCAAGCCCGAAGGTACCAGTGCCAAACCCACAGCCCACCCTCTTCAACCACATTATCCACAGTTAAGACTGCTGACCTTCGACACAAGACTCGGACCAACAGAGGCCGCATGAAGCTCTCCATCCAAAATCACATGGAAGAATCCCATTGGCTGTTAGTAACCATGGAGATGATCACTCAGTAGTGTTGGTTTCAATGATGTCCACAGTATAGAACATGTCCACTCCTGTCCACTACTACAACAGTTTGAACCATGTCCCAATTCTACAGGTAAATGTAGCCATGGAGGTGCAGGTGACCTGAGCAGCTCTGCATTTCCTCGCGGGGGCATCAGCAAAGACGAGCCTCACGCAGGAAATCTGGCCTTCCACAAAGTCGCTGTAAGCGTAGCCACAGCCGCCAGCCTCCAGCTGCTGGAGGACATCCGGCTGGCTGCTGGGGACAATGACTTCCTGAGGTGAAAACCCTTCTCATGCATAATGAATCCAGCAAATCCAGAGAAGCCTGTTAACTTGAACTTGTCCGTCTTCTTTGACAGAATGATGGGGATCGCCCGCTCTTCTGTTGTTTGTTTTGTCATTGACACCACCGGCAGTATGTCAGACGACATTGAACAAGCCCGGACCGTCGTTTACCAAATCATTGACAGCAAAAAAGGAACTCAGGACGAACCATCAGAGTACATCCTGGTGCCCTTCAATGACCCCGGTAAGAAGTCTCCTCTAATACTTCACTGAGTTTCTCACTGTGAGCGCCCTCTAGTGGGCCTCTAAATATCCAAAGACAAGGGCTGTTTTTGGGTCAAGTGAAAAGTGAAGTTTCCTGTCTGTATAACAGAGCGTGGTACTGTTGGACTTAATTGATACACTTCAAAAAGCTTGCACAAGTAAAGATCAGACCAAATGATTGGGGATCACCAGTGAATCTTGAGAAGTGATTTACCCTTTTTGTACTTTCTTATGTAGATTTTGGACCTATGATCAGGACAACCGATGCTGAAAAGATGAAAGGAGAAATCTCTAAAATCACCGCGACGGGAGGTGGCGATTTTCCTGAGTTGTGTTTATCAGGACTTCAGGTACTTCAGCTCACTTTGTGGCAAAGGAAGTTGAGAAAGTGTAAATGTCTCGCTGCATGCTGGATGGATCCTGCAAACAATGTGATGATTCAGAATGGTGTTTATTTTTCTGTGCCTCCAGCTGGCTCTCACTGGCGCCCCTAGCTCCTCCCACATTTATGTTTTCACGGATGCTACAGCCAAAGACATCCACCTCAAGGACACGATCGTGGCCCTCATCAGAAGCACCAAGTCGACAGTAAGTACTGACTCCTGTTGAGCCAAATGTTAAGTTACAGTCTCAGTCAGTGGAACTGGCGAGGCTGTGTTGTTGACCTCTACATTGACTCAATCTCACAGGTGTCGTTCTTTATGACCGGAAGCGGTGGGAGGCGCCGTCGCTCCCTCAGTGCTGGTGGTTCCTTTAATGACTACAAGGACCTGGCCCTGGCCTCTGGTGGACAGGCCATCCAGGTGTCCAAGAGCCAGTTGCCTGAGGCCACAGATGTCATCCTGGATACCTCGACTTCAGCTTTGGTGAGACTGAAGTTCTGATTCATCTTCCACCTGAGGCCTGTAACAGGCCTGAATAGCTGCGCGGTACCAGAGGGGGCCTCAGCCATTTTACTCCTCTACCTCAGGTGACAGTTATTCAGCGAGCGAGGAACCCTGGCAAACAGGAGACCTTCCCCTTCATAGTGGAACGATCTCTGACAAATGTCACCATCTACATTACGGGAGCGCCGTCGCTGACTTTTAAACTGACCGACCCTACAGGTAAACACGCCATCCTGAAAGCACTTTAGAGTGCGTCTTTCTCGCTATCATGATAAAACTTTATTGGTTCATTCTTGAAACTTCCAGGTAGGAACCAGACACATTCTGAGGTGAGTGGAGAACTGGGAGTCGTTCAGACTGTGGGCAACCTGAGGAGAATCCGACTCCATGCTGACACACAGATGGGAAAATGGCAGATTAACATCAACTCCAACCAGCCTTACACACTTAAAGTGACAGGTCAGACGCTCCCCACATTTAACGATGACACAATGCCCTCCCTTACCACAGAGCTGTCCAGTTCCACCATGCACCTGCAGGAGACCCAGACTGTGACATTTGTCCCCACTGTTTTGTGTCCCATGCTTTCAGTCATGCATTACACAGTTGGACCAGTTTTTCCTGTGTCACGTATGTGTGTTTATTGTTGGTCTGTGGTTGTGTGTTTCAGGCCAAAGTACTATTACCTTTATCTATGACTTTGTGGAGAAGTTTGCAGGACCTCATCCCGGTTATGCAGTACTCACTGGACGTCCCCACGCAGGTGCAGTTCATGACCAACTGCACAAAATACCAACACAGAGCATAGAAGCTAATCATTGATAGGCACACAACATCTTTTTTTGGGGGGGGGGGGGGGGGGGGCTTTTTAAAGAAGCTTTTTTGGGGCATAAAACACTGAAGCAATGTTTCTGTTAACACTTTTCCAGTCACAGTTGTCAGTATTTCATACAACAGCATCATCTAGTGGGGGGAAAATATCATCACCACAAGCGCTTTGCTGACTCGGTTAGAAGATCAGAACGACCCTGTTATTTAGCTCAGGCAGACACTGAACTGTGCTTCTCCTGCAGCCACAGCACCGTGATCACATCAGCCAGCCATTATTTGATCAGATAAAAGCTGTGATTATAAATTTAGCTCAGCTCTGAGTTTTGGTATCTCAGGCTGTTCTGATGTTGCCATCAGTCCTCATTAGCTGCAAGCTCAATAGACGTGGCTGAGTCTCCTGCACCCTGGAGTCACCAAGAAGAACTGCAGGAGAGAGAAACATCTGTATGAGCTTAGTGAGTGCTTGAGAGGCAAAATACAGTTTTCTGAGTGACGTGTCACTTCAAGGCCATTAACTTTGATCATTTTGGTTTTTCATTCACACATAATAGATGCATTCTGGCTTTAGAAGACTTAAGAATTATATAGTCACACTTTGATGGCGTATTTCAACTAATAATAATGATGTACACATCAAGGTATCCTCCCACCACACGCCTCCACGAGTCAATAATGCTGACTGTTCATGTGATTATGAAAATATCTTTTTAATTCTAACATCAACCTATCGTGCCTCTTTCTGCTTCTGCCCTGGAAACCCAGGCCAGCTGGCCACCCTGATGGTCTCTGTTATGGGTCAAAAAGGTCCTTCCTCCATCACTGTTAGGGCTGTTGGCTTGGTAACCGTATCCGATGCTAACGCTGTTAGCAATGGAACTACAACTGACATGGGTGACGGAAACATCCTGGTGACTGTTGATGCCGTCCCTTCGGGGGAGTTTGTGGTCCTCCTGGAAGGAACTGACGAAGTGTCAAAGAGTGAATTTCAGAGGCAGTCCACCACCCAGATGTCTGTCTCCAACGTGAACATCCAGGTCTGCTGGCTGCATCTGGGGCTCTTTGGCTTCAGTTACCTCTTTCTGTATCACATCAGTGCTTTTGCAGAACACACTGAACGGAGAAATCCTTTGTTCTATTCTTCTTTTCTGTTTTTACACAAGGCTGTGGTGGACAGCAGTGCAGAGCCTGGGATTCCCTTCGAGCTCCCCTTCAGTGTTATGACCCATGGCCCGAGTGGTTTGTGCACAATCAGTGCCAGAAATGACAGGAAATTCCCCATGTTGTTCCCCGACAGGTGAGGGGAGGCAGCCACCTCCTTCCTTACACTTCCTTATCAATCCAAGCACAAACTGTGTGATTCTTGATGTTCTTGACAGCCTCCATTTGACATCTGGACAATACTCCAATGCCACTTTGACCATCACTCCACCTGAGAGCACACTATCAGGCACTGATGTCACTCTGACTATGGATGCCAAGTCCGCGTCTAGTGGTGCTGACTCCAACTATGTTGTTCTGAGACTCTCTGTTGTTAAAAAGGTAATTTTGTACAGATCCACACTGACATGTTGCGCTTCATGACTCATGTCTAAATCTTCTGTTCTGTTAAGATTACAGATTTCACTCCACCTGTGTGGGAGGTGGTGAGCGTGCTGGATGATAGTTGCCCCCGAGATGTGTCCAAGTGTGCATCTGTCCACTGGGAGCTCTCTGCCAACCTCACCGATGGAAACGGCACCGGTATAGAAAGCATTTCCCTGCGCCAGGGGGACGGAACCTTCTCATACACCCCTCTGAACGCCACCATCATCCAGACCAGCTACAACGCTTCCTGCTGCTCACCCATTGTCGAGTTCATAGCTGTTGATGGAGTTGGCAATGTGGGCAAGTGCTACCACTCCATCGTGCGCTCTACCGGCTCTCCCTCGCTGAGTCTTGCACCACCACTGTGGTTGTGCCTGCTTGTTCTGTTCTTCACAATGAGAACTTGAAAAACTTTGGTCTGTTTTCTCTGTCCGTCATGGATGTAGTCCAAAATAGTCCAGCGAGAACAAATTACAAGCGACAACAAAAATGAAATCTAGATTTTAAGGTTTCCTTAACGTTAAGATAATTTCATAATTTGTCCACTAGAGAGCAACGGTAAGTTAATTTTTAAAGAGTGTTTGTCAGATTAAAGAACAATTTCGAACATGTGTTGTACCATTTCTTTCTCAAGTATATTATCCCCTGAAAAAAACCTAGCAGTCAAGCTACTGTGAGGGGTCCTCTACTGTGGAGTCACACCTCCTGGTGACCAGCTAATTACTAATATAGCCTTCAAATAACCTGTTGAAACCATTCAGCTGTAGAACCTCTGCACAGTTCACTGTTTCTGATAAGTTTGGATGTGAAAATGTAGTCAGGGACAAATCTATGGCGACCTGAACCCTTCCTGTGGACACTGCTGATATGTGAATGGTTCTATGAACCCATGTATTTTCAGATAATTAAATCTTTACTGCCAAGGCAATGGAATGCTGCATGTGAATGCTGTCAATGAAATGTATGAGAAGGCCAGAAGTCTTTGTGCACGTGGGGTCACTGAACTTGAGGGCAGAAATTCTAGATTCCACAGTTTCTAGATTCAAATCGACCATGAGTTGAAGAGCTAAAGTAATTTTGTGATAAGTAAGAATTAGGAATGGAACAGAGGGAGGCTTCTTGGTCCTTTTAACATAGGTGTCCTAAGTTTCAATCAAAACTATAAAAAGTTGTGGATTATCCAGTGAAACCATAACATTGCTTCAGGACAAGCTGATGATAGTTTCTAATCTCATTTTTCTGATGTATGTTGTGATAAAATCAAAAACTCCACTTGTCTCCATTTTACATGGCGGTAAAACCATAACTGTAGCAGTAACACACGGTCAGACAGCAGTGGGGGGTCACACCTGGAGGGACACCACCTCCTGGGAAGCCACTTCCTTGCTCCAACTCCCCTCCTCAAGTCCATGGTTGTCACCAAGCTTCAGCGAAGCTCAACAGCAAGCCGCTGTTATGGTTTGTCACATTATGATGGATTCCTTTCTTTCCTTTGGTCTACAACGACTGCAGCTCTGTGTGGCATTGCATGAGGAATGACTGTGGTCAGGTTTTTCTTTTATCTCATCTATGAAATCTTGTTTCTGACACGAAGACCCCCCCCCCCCCCCAAACCTTCACCTGGGCGTGGGCATCAGTGCATGCTGGTGGACAGGAAGTGCGCTCCAGTGGCTAAAACTGCTTCCATGATTGAGCTGAAACCAAATCCAGGCTGAACAGAAGCAGTCAGTGAGGAGTGAAACACACCAACACCCCAAACGTGCTCATTCACTGAGTGAGTTTCAGGACTAGAGGTTTGGTCTTCTCCCCCGACCTGGCAGACGCTGGCAAAGATTCTCGCTGACACTCACATTTCATCTCTCTCATCCAAGGAGGCTCAGTGGGATCCAAAACCTACTTTGACATGTGACCTGACAAGCAGTGTAGTTAAGATACCATCCCCTCATCCCTCCACCAGAGCTGAAAACCTCACATCAGGCCTGGTGAATCTAATACTGACTCACCCTTGAGGAAAAAGTAGTTCCATCTGAGTTTAAGACTCATTCAAATAAACGTCAACGTGCACTTCAGGTTAAAATGAAAACATGCTCTCAAATTGGATGTAGCGTAAAAATTAAATAATGTGACGTATGGTTGTACAGTTCTACCGTTGACTAGTGCTCATAATCTTGTTTACAGAACGACTCACTGTTACAGGAGATTCAAAACAGTTTCCAATATTTGAAAGTTATTAGGTATAAAACAGACAATTGCCGAACAAGCAGTCAAGTTATAGGAATAAATGATACAAATTCATTATGTGCTTCATTGAAACCACACAAGAAGTTAAGCAACATTCGCCAAAACTAGGAAAGCATGAGAGGATTTCCTTCAAAAACAGAAAAGGCACAGCGGGGAATAACCATTCTATTTTTATTAGCAGAACCTAGAAAACAGCTGTCTCAGTCTGAAAGCCATCGAATCAGAGTTGGTGCTCAGGTTTATACAAGGAGGAAACACTGGTTGTACAATTGTTCAACTTTAACTTGCATTAAGTCACAATCAAACTTCAAACATATCTTGAAGAGAAGGAAAAACTAATTTAAATGATGCCAACTGAAAAATCGGTTCTCTCAAGGACACCATTTTAACAAAGTATGCTTAGCCTGTAAGCATTTGCCATCACTAATTAGTGCTTTGAAATGAAGTACTGTCAAGTTGTGAGAGTGAGACCACAACACGCAGCCCGTCTGGTGTCAGGAACTGTTCCATCACTGTTTCGTGGATTAACATAACGAGTGAAGGTGCAATCTGGCCTAAAACGTAAAGATGCTCCAGTTATCACCTCCATTAGCAGCAGAAATCACAACAATTAAATAATCTGGACTTTATAAACAGTTCAAACCATTTGCTTATTATGGTTAAATAAGAACAGTTCCTTTTTCAATATTTCATACGTTCAAATCCTCCAAAACATTTTTTTCAGAGCTTTTCATCAATACTGTCAAAAGGCAATATAATACCACAGCTACCAATAAAGCCCATGTCCAATCCTGTGTTTTGTGCCATTAACCATAGCATTTTGTCTTATTAAAACTTTATATCTTTTTCAATTAACATGGCTTTGGTCATTTGTTTCCATGCTATTCCTACAGAGAAATAGTGGCAGCACCTCAGGGAAGTGAGTCCTAGTTTTCATGGTTAGTTAGAACCATGCAGGGTAGCAATTCTCTCTAACTAAATAGAGACTTCAACGTCCAAGACTACTTATGCTGTCATAAAGAAACATAAATGCATCTGGTAAACCTGAAAGGACTGAATTCTCTCATAGTATTTTCTTCAAGTCAAACATTACTCAAGCCTTCATCACACCATATCCTGATATTTAAAGATGTTTCTCTGATCAAAAAAACAAAAACAGCTGATCCGCAGAACAAGGTGGCATCCCAGGGGTTCATCTCTCACTGGACTTTGTGAACATTCTTAACATGCTTTTTCAAGTGGCCTGACTGGGTGAAGTGTTTCGGGCAGTGTGGGCAAGAATGTGGTTTCTCTCCCGTGTGGATGTACTTATGCCTTTTCAGATTATTGTAGTCTAAAAAGCCCTTCCCACAGTATGGACACCAGTGTCTCTTCTCCCCATTATGCCACCTCAAATGTACATTAAGTTCTACTCTCCTTGCAAATTTTTTCTCACAGAGGTTGCAGTGGAATGGTTTCTCTCCCGTGTGGCTCCTTATGTGGGTCTCCACATCACGCCTTGTGAAGAATGCCTTGCTGCATATCTGGCAGACAAAAGGTTTAAATTTGCCATGCACCATCTGGAGGTGTTTGGTGAGACCAAAACGGTATACAAAGCCCTTCCCACACTGCTGGCAGACATGGATCCGACCATTGCGGTGCACCCGGCCGTGCCGTTTTAGACCCTTGGAGTCTGGGAAGGTTTTCCCACATAGCGTGCAAGAGAAAGGTCGGTGACCTGTATGGAGACTGACGTGACTCTCCAGGGCAGCACTGCTGCTGAGGACTCGGCCACATTCCCCACACTGGTTCTTGAGCAGACGTTTACCAATGACTGCTAAAGGCTGTAATGGTGATACAATTTGTGGTCGAAGAGATAAGGAGCGTTTGGAAACATTGGCGGGGGAAACGATGATAATATTAGGGGATCTTGGGGATCGTGTCTCCTTGAACGATGACCTCTTTTTGTCAAATGACGGAGACCTACAGGCTGCCATCCTAGGAGGAGTCCACACTGCTTTAGTGCTACACTTTTTTAAGGTTTCACAGCTGGCGCGACTCTTGG
Source organism: Aulostomus chinensis (assembly GCF_037954235.1). Classification (NCBI taxonomy): domain Eukaryota; kingdom Metazoa; phylum Chordata; class Actinopteri; order Syngnathiformes; family Aulostomidae; genus Aulostomus; species Aulostomus chinensis. Next base: position 1,644,170 of record NC_141327.1, on the reverse strand, counting down.
TTAACCTGTCCCTCTTTACCCCGTCCTGCAATTTAGATTGATTTGAACTTCTCATTTTGGCTATTGTTGTAGCTTTTGCTGCTTTCGCTAACTTCTTGGCATTTACCACTCTTACACTTTGTTTTGCAATGGTGCCATCTTGAATTAATCTGGGTTTCTTCGGTGTGGATTCTACGACCTTTCTTGGACTGGCACCATCTTTAGCCAATTTAGGCCACCAAGTACCTTGGGAAGTGGTGTTTGCGAAAGAGTCAGACTTCCTTTTCATCCGTTTAGTGCTAGAACCATCTTGAGTAAAGGTATAGCTCCTGACAGATGTTAATTCACTGAAAGAACTTTTAGGACTGACTGAGGTACATTTGGTCTTTTGAGTGCTAGAATCCTCTGTACTTGATATGGACTTTCTCTGACTTAACAATTTAGAGGAAGTTTGATTTCTACTTGAGCCACTGAGCCTTGTACTAAAAAAAGGTGACTGACTCTCACTTTCTTCAGTTGAACTAGGCCTTCTGATGCTCACAGAAGTGGCTTTAGATGTCTTGGCGCTAGAAGTATCTTTACTTGAGCTAGAATTTGGACTCACAGGTGGGGCTTGAGAGTTGGGAGCACTTTTAGTTGAATTTGACCTCAGACTCACAGAAGGGACTTTAGTCTTCATGGAGCTGGTGCCGTCTTTATTTGAACTGGACATTCTTGAACTCTCAGGGGTGGCTTTTGTCTGTTTAGAGCTAATACCATCGTTACTTGAGTTATACCTTGATCTCCTTGGGCTTACAGAAGTGCATTTTGACCCTTTAGGGCTAGTATAATCTGTACAGGCGCTTGACCTTCTTGGATTCTGGGGAAATAGTTTAGTCTTTATATTGCTGGTACTATCTTTAGCTGATCTTGACCTCCTTGGACTCACACAAGCAGACTTTGTATGTCCAGAGTTACAAGCATCTCTGCGTAAAGTCGACCTTCTTAGACTGACAGGAGTAAGGTCACTGGTGGCTTTACTAGGACTCGCACTATCCTCAGAAAATCGTGACTCTCTCCAACTGACTGCTGGTTTACCGACAGTCAGTCCAACAGAATCTTTACATACTACAGCTCTTCCGGGACTCAATGGTGTGAGGTTGGATTTTTTTTGTTGAGCTGTAACATCTTCAGCATTGCCTGGATTTTTAGGGCCAAAAGCAATAGATACAGTGTCTCTCTTGTTTTGACTGACATTCTCTATTCTAGGTTTCTTGGGGTTTAGAGGGGCGATCTCTGTGTCGGTGAGTACTCCTCGATTGGCTTGAGCTTGCAGGGGAGTTTTAAGTTGATTTCGGAGCCGGATCACAAGGGAACTTTTCTGTAACTTTGTCTTGTCTCCACTGCAGGTCTTTGTGCAAGAAGCTTGGGCATCTTTAGAGCCATGTGTGGATTCCTTCAACAAAAGAAAAAAACAAAATTAGCATAGAGGAACAACATGTCAGTTACAGACATTGATACGGACTGCGGACCGGCTCATAATTCATGTTGATCTGTTGGGCTGGGAAGGGTTTGGGCTTTAAAACCTGCGGGTCAGATCAGGTTATAATTTTCAGGCCCATAGGAACTCTACAGCCAGCCAGCACGACACCGACACCCACAGTACCGCAAACACATGCAGGTGACTGTTGTGTGTGAGACAGGCTGGCCCAGCATGCTGTACGTGTTGCTGGCTTTGCCACATTATTACGTAGGCTGCTACGTTGCCACATTGCTAAAAGATAACTGTGTAAATTGGAAATTATATAGGCCTGTTAAAAAAACAAATCTATTTCTCTGCGGCCCGGCTGGCCTGGGCTGGACTGGCTGTTCGGGAGTTGTCCCACTTTTCCCAGTGGCCAGCACGTCCCTGCATGCCTGACAAGTCCGTTTCGGCTTGGACTTGACTCATAAAAATGGCAAGGCAGTGTAACAGTTGCAGTATATCTGCCTTGAACAGGCTGTTTAAAAGGGCTATGGGTTCAATTTACTTAGAGTATCCCAACTTCATGGAAATATTAAGTACACCCAAACATACTACAATCAATGCAGTAATAATATTACAAAGCAGACTGAGATGTGCTTACTACTGAATTACCTCTTGTGGGGGTTGAAATACAGGTGACACTGCCAACTGTGCCAGGAACTGAGTTTTGGTAATCTGGAAATGAGGGTCGGATTCGTCTCGGGCTGTGCTGGAGGCAGTGGATTGCTCGTGTTGTATGGCTCGATCATCTGGCGACACACAAGCTTGTGCTGCACTGCTGACTGTTTCTTTATCCAAGTTCAAAGTGGGTTCACTGGCTGTATCATGTACAGCTGTCAACTCTGGGGTGCTGATGGCCATTGTGGATTCTTCTGAGGCCAGTGCTGACATGCAGGATGGTCCAAGCGGCTTCACACAAACACTGCCTGCCATTACTTCTTGTGACATGTGACGGGTATTTGCAGGGACAGCATTGGAATCTTCTTTTAAATTGGAACATATGTCAGCGGATGATGCTGGAGCGTCTGAATTGAAGGCTGTTGGTTCTGCTGATGGTGTTGGCTTGACCAAAGATGATGATTTCTCCCTGCTGGTACTTGCTGCAGATCCACCTCCACCTGAAAGCAGTTTGGAGACCAAGACTGATTCTTTGGGTGATACAGGAAATGGTAGTTTTGTCAGTCTGACCACAGCAGAGAGATTCCACTCAACAGATGGGGGAGCCGACTGCGTTTGTGCTTCATCTGAAGGTGTCAGTGTTTCTTTACAAATATCTCCCTGCTGTGACAAACAAGCCAACTGGGGGGTTGACACTGATGCTTCCTCAGTTGGTGATGATGTGACAACTTCATCTGAAACTATCTGGGTATCTCCACAATTCCTCATCTGCCGTGGGGGTGACACTGGAGACAAGGCATGGGAGACCTGCACAGTTGCTGACGACGCAGTCTCATCTAGAGCTGCTGATGCGTCTTGATTTATATTTTCCTGCTGAGATGAACAAACCAGCTCTGCCAGCACCTCCCTGACAGTAAGAGCTGGTCCAGCTGGCTCCTGCTCTGTCGTTTGTGACTGCAGTTCTCTTGATGCCACAGATGGAGCCTGTTTTGGAACTATAATGGTTATTTTTCGGTATGGTATTGTAACTGATGATGGGTTTTTTAAGCTGAATGTTTGAGTAGTGACAACAGGAAGAGACTGCCTGGAGGTAATACATAGGGACTTCTGAGGAACAGAGGAGGGGGGAGACGGTGTAAGTGAAGTTTTACTTTGTGCAGCAGCAACAGTTGACACAACAGTAGAAATCTCTCTTGGGGACAGTGGGGAAATGGAACGTGCTGGATGTGGCACAACAATTATTTTATTGAGGGCTGGGCTACTCCTTGCAGTGGGCACTAGAGCAGTTACTGGAGGCTGCTGTGCTGTAACAACTTTTATGAGGGAGTGACTTTCATCGGATTCAGAGATATTTGTATTCTGAGGACCAAAAACTGTCCGATCTTCTTTATCTTCATGAGTTGGAAGGGGAGGACGTGGTGACACTGAGGGGAGAACAGGGCCTGCCTCTGCTTCTAAGGTTTCCACTGTCGACCGATTCATGGCTTCAACTAATAGCATTGCATCCTGAAGACTTGCAGTGGTGCTGTGTTCTTGCAAGGGACCTGGTGGCGACTCAACCGAAGGAGTGTGGGTTGCATCGTCACTGTGTAACCTCTGAAGTGTCTCTTCTTGCATTTTCATGTACAGCTGTTCATAATCAGAGTGCTTGTCCATTTCAGACGGATATCCTGTTCTCAAAGACACTACCGAAACAAGACGAGGGCCGACCTCACTGTTCCCCACGCTTTCTAACGCTGTTTTTGCTCTGTTTTGGACAGTTGGAATGTTAACAGGTAGAGTCTCTTTCGCTTGACCTGTGGAAGTTGTTTTCATTGTATCAAGGGCAGGAGAGACCTCAGTGTTCTCCAGTCCTGTTAAATTCATCATTTCCTGGTCTGGTGGGACATCAGTCGGTGCTAACGGAGGTATTTCTTTTGCTGGCAGTTGCCTCCCTTTTTTTGGTGGGCGCCCTCTCCTAGGCCTGGAGCTGCTCTTGCCTTTTGTTGATTTCTGACATTCCACTCCTTTGACCAGCTGTCTGGAGGCCGCAAGCTCAGAGATATATGGCCATCCATTTCCTGTCATTTCAACCACTGATGGTTTCTCTTTTTCAGGGGGTTCAACCTCTGAGGCGTGCTGAGGAGCATCCAGAGGTTCTTCAACATTTGTTACAAGGGTGCTTATTCCAGATATATCCTTACAGGCACAAGGTGCATCTTCCTCGTCAGCTTTCCTTGCAGCGAGTGAGTGGACGAGTGACTGCTTTGGGTTGGATGATTGGTTACTTTCTCTTGGTAAACTGCTCTCCCTGTCTGTGTCTTCAATCTCCGCATGTTTTCTCATTTCTCCAGTTGAACCCTCCTGGTCAGCGAGCGGCTCTTCTGTATCTGTTCCAAATGCAGAGGTCAAAGGTGAATTTAGGGACAGTAGTGACCGATGTTTCAGGGAAGATGCATAAAAAAGTGTACAGCTAGGAACTGCTTCTAAGAATACGATGACATTCACTGGCTCTTAGACTTTTTCTAAGATGTTTTCTTCAGTAAAACCTGTCCTGTTTGCATGACAGCACAACTGCAAATGATCAAATTAGTCTTGGAGTTTTTTAAGTCACAGTTGCAACTTCCCACCTGTTTTATGTCTCCTAGCTTGCCTGCTGTCTACAGAGGGTTCATCTTCTTCCTGTTTTTCAACATACAATGGAATGAATAATTAGACTCCAGAAGAGCAGTGACACAAATCAAAATTTCAGAAAGACAACACAGTCAGATGGACACTTGGATAGACACACACCTCTGGTTTGACCACTATAATGGTCATCTGAGAGTTTTCATCTCCGTGGGTCTCATAGTCATGGTCTTTGAGGAGACCATACACCATATTGTCATAAGAACTTTGCTCCTCTCTGCTCCGCAGTGAAAACTGCCTCAGGGGTTGACGCTGCTCCAACAGAAAGTTGACAGGAACAAGTTCTGCAAACACAGACTGGTGATTTTTAATGTGATCTTAAAATCCTGAAATAACTTTAAATTTTACATTCCCAAAATACAGTTTTTAAAAAAGTGAAAAACAAAAGGGTAAAATTATTATAACTTCTGTTGCCGGGCTCTTTGCAGTTCTTTTGATTGATTGGGGAAGGGACAAAATTGCAACACTGTTACAAAATCATCTCAAGATACCCCTTCGATACACTGGTGTGAAAAATACTGAAAGAGCTGATATCCTAAACCAGTGCTCCCCTAACGCTGAAGCTGGAGCACAAACGCGCAGTTCAACAACAAGATATTCTCAGGCCTATACCTTCTAAAAACAGTAAAAATAACAAAACACAAAGCAGGACAAATATAGGAAGATTTATCTCATTTCATCAAAATAAATATATCCAAAATATAATATCAGTTCAGACACTAGTGACTTGTCACTGACATGGATTCATCTGCCCAGTCTGTGTTGACAGAGAGTCAGTGAAGGTTGAGATGATGCAACTCTATAGTCCCTTTCACACTGCACCAAAAACGCGGGTCAACACGAGTTTTTCAGCACTCTGAAAGGGTCGACTTGGCATTTGTTTTGAGTGTGTGTGTGTGAGGAGTTCAGTCATGATCCGGGCCAGGCAATGTGGAGAGCGACACAGCATCATCTGAAGGCTCGACATTTTTCCTTTCCAGAACCTTGAGAAGCAAACAGCATTGTATCAAATCAAGCTCTTGGCTGCAGCCCCAGTGATGTGGTTTCCCAGCTCCCTCCATAGCTGATCACTTTACAGTCACTCCTATCACTTTGTTCATCTTTTGCACGAGACATGGGGGGGGGGGTACCCATCACCTCATTGGTGCACATCCCTGGACAGAGCTGTGGTGTCACTCCCACTGCCTTTCATGTGAAAGAAACAACAGTAGAGAGTAAAAGATGGTGTGAGACGAAACACAGCACCAGCCAGAGAAAGATGCATGAAAACTTGGTTGCAGCAAACGTTTAAAGCTACCAAGCAAAACTGAAGAACCTCTGAATTTTGGTGGAATGATTTGGAGAAAAAGTCTATCAGATATTTTTCTGACAGAAACATTGATTTGATTTGTAACCCCCCCCCCCTCCCAACTTCAGTTCCATCAGCACTTTTTATTCGCCTTAAAAAATGTGATGGAGCATTACTGCATGATACTATCACATTAACTGTTATATTCTAATGCATCATGTTCTTTTATAAAGAAAGTAAAATTAAGATAAAGCAGTTAAAACGAGGTAAATTTTGAAAACAGAAAATATTAAATAAAAGAAATCAGATTTTTGAGTTTGTCCTTTTTCATGGACGACAGAAGCTTCATTCCATTTATAAAAGACGGATATCAGTTTTAGCTGCACTACTGCATGGCCCGGATCAATCATATTGGGCTCTTAGATATTTCATCTTCCTTTCTTTTATGTGAAGAAGAAGAAAGGAGATCTGCAGGTAGACTATCTGCTTGGTTGTTCATCACATGTTCTCAAATATTGTAGGAAAAGAAAGGTGTAGGAGAACCTTTCATGTTCATACCAGAGTACACTGTGAAACCAGTACACTGCTGCAACTCTAGGCAGGCGTCTGCTGGATGATCCATCGCCTACTTCTACATTAATTTTCCTGACGTTTTATGAAGAGTAGAAGATTAACTCTATTTTAAGACCTAATACAAAATGTGCTCATTTGTCTAAAACGGAAACAGCGCTGTTTTTAATCACTTTTTTTTTTTTTTTTTTTTACAAAACTTGGTTGCTGTCATCAATGAATCTTTCTTTGTGTGGAAAAAAATCTTTTCAAGTCTGGATCTCAATTAGCGTCATGGCTAAAGAAGGAAAACACGCCTTGACCTGGTTATGTTCCTAAATGCAGTCAAGTGTGTAAGCGGTGGGTCTCAGGTCAGCGACATGATTTGAGCCAGCACTGTTAGCATCAGTCAGCCCGTGTGTGCTTACTTGCACAAAATGTGCCTTCATTTTTATCTTCATTTCTATGCACTTACAGTAGCCAATGTTTACAGGTCTTTATGGGAATTAATTTACACACATGAAGCCATGTGGGATGAGGAGGGAGGAGCTGAAGAGCAGATGGTCGGTGTGCTGTAAAACTACACTGTTGATTGGAACATGAGGGAGGGAGGGAGAGGGAGAGAGAGGGAGGGAGAGGATTCACATGAGTCCCCTAAATATTACTCAATACCAAGGAGTAGCATTTGGTTATTCAGATTATGGGGTTGCAGTGGGAAGGATGGCAGGTTTAAGTTTGATTGACACGTTGTTGCAATTTGAAGCAATACAAATATAGTTATTTTAAGAAAGGGCTCAAATCAGTGGTTACATTTAAGAGATGTGGCTGTTACCCTTAAGTGTAAAAGTCACTGCTCTGAGGCCCCACTATTTGATCTGATGACTCCATGAGTTGGTGGAAGACTGGTAGCCTGACTGTTCCCACACCTACTGCCATGACACTGGTGCTGTGGATGCTCTTCGGGTCTGTGGGTTCATGAGCACTTTGATCATATTTTGAGTGATAACTGCTTCCCGTAAACGGTGGCGGCGCTGGTAAACCAGGAGCCTCTGCAGAAAAAAGCACCATAGAACAAGAGCGGGACCTGCCAAGACTCTCATGACTCAAAATTTACCAACGCATTTAATACAAGGAAACCAAAGCTGCGCCAACAGTGTAAGATGGTAAACTTCCTGCCTCTGAGCGGTCCGTCAGCTCTACCGCCAACTCAAGAATGAGAGGAGGTCCAGCTCTTCATTTCTACTCATCAAGATTTGGTGTACTTCATACTTGTTCCTCCGGTTGCCAACAAGGCCAGGGGCACAACAGTGACCTAAACATGTCTGACTGAACACCAAGATGAACTTCTCAAAGTTGGACCCACAGACCCATTTGATGAAGGTGCTAGCTGGACGACTGCACTTCCCATCGGCCACCAGAATGAGGTAGACAAGAGAAACAGTAACAGTTTGACAAAGATTCCTTCTGCTACTCTCACCCGGTGTGACCTGTCGGCCAACTGGCCGGGTCACAGATCCATGCACCAGAACTACCAGACACTACCGTTCCAGTCGAGCCTGACACCGGAAGTGCACCTGCTAGCCACGAGCATTTGGCTACTGAACTTCCTTTAGCCTAACAGGTAACAATCCCAGAGTCGCAGCTGACAGTTGGTTTCGGTAGATTCTTCGAGAACCGAACGTGACAACGTCCACGCAGAAGCTCCCATACACGGAACACACGAGTCAGAAGGTTCTGGGCCAAATGAGCCCCCACTGAGGCGCGTGGAGAAGGAAGGAACACGCTGTTCACGAGCCAAGTTAGCTTAGTGTGGTTTCCCCGCGTTAGCTCCCACGCTGCGGAGTAGCCGAGCACATGGAGGTGCTGCGTGCCAAATAACACACACGCGCGCGCGCGCGCGCACACACACACACACACACAGCTACCAGACCCTTCTAAACAGGCGAAGGCGGCTCGGTTCGGTGGCGCGGTTCCGGTCTCTTCAACTCACCACACTGAACGCCGGTGTCGCGTTTCTCACAGCCGCCACTCGTCCCGGGAGGAGGCCCACTTTCCCTCGCGTCAACGTCCCTTTGGCTTTTCTCGATTTCAAATTGGCTACATTTTGTTTTGAGGGCCTCGTTCTCTTTCTTGATCGTTGAGATTTCTGCCTTGAGCTCGTCGACCATAGTTTCGAAAAGTTTCCTGGTCTCGGCGATGGCGCTCCGGACCATCCCCTCCATGACGGACGCGTACTTGGTCTGGAAGTCGTCGGCGGACATCGTGCTGCCGGTCAGCGCTCCTCCTGGCGAACGGGGCTCCTCTTCTCTCGGTCCGGTCACTGTTGGGTTAGTGAAAACACGGCGTGAGCAGAGCAGGCAACATGGCTTCCGCCGCCGCGGCTTCTGCTTTGTGTGACGCACATCAGTCGCTGCCCGCTCCGAGTTCGCCAAGGGTGCAAACGGCGCATGCGCTAATTTTAACAAAACGGCCTATTCGGACCCGAACCTAACTCTCAGAGTGTTTGTGCCGAAACTTAACCGCAGCGGAATTATAGCACCATCACTTTTATATAACACCATGCTGTTAATAATGGTCGGTAACGGATTGAGAAGACTGCCGCGCATGCTCGTGCTCGCGCGACTCACATCTTCGGATGACTCACACCGGCCATTTTAACTGAGGGACATGGCGGGGAGTCCGGTTTCCAAGAACATTGTAAAGTGTGTTTTTGTCATGTTCCAGTAGCCTGGACGCCATCAATGTCCACCTGCTTACATCTGATGTTGTTGTAAACGCTGCATTTGCTTTTCTAGTCTAGAAACGCCGGTTTGCAACAATACACTCCGGTGAAGTTCAACCATTCGACTGAAAGGATGAGGTTTGGTCCAACTCGGGAGCCGTAGCTTAATCCAGGAAGTGCGATTGTTTACGGAACCAGGAGGAAACGCGTTTGATGGAGGGAAACAAAATTAACTTGAGATTGCAGCCAAACTACCGCGCCGTTTTACATCAAATATAGACGAAGAGTATTATGAACATTTATTTAATTCCCAGGCAACATTTGGGTTAGCTCTCGGAATCCTAACAACATAAATATACTACAGTAAGCTAGCTAGCTCGCGTGCTAACAGTAAGGTTGCAACAACTAAAACTGCAAATTATGCATCCACAGTCTGCTTAACCCGACTCCCCCTGCCAGGAGCTGGTTCGGATTCTAGATCTGTGTGTGTCAGATGTCTCAACCTTAAACGGCGACTAGGAGATACGGCTGTCTGGAGTTGTCCCACATCACCGGGATCATGGCCGATACGATCGTTACGTTTCAGTCCCAGCTCTCTGGCGTCATGGAAACGGTCTTCAAGGCTGCCATGTATGAGATCACACGGCTGGTGGAGGATAGTTTCGTGGAAGAAGTAACACGGTGCAGGGAGCAGGTGGAGTCCCTCAAGAGGAGGCTGAGGTGGTCGGAGAGCCGCCGCAAAGACAGGGAGGGAGACCGGCGAGGCAGGTGTGTGGACTGCGGGAGACCTGGGGTGTCCACCGAGGAGGAACCCGCAGGTGAGGTTGTCAATCTCTGTGGTAGAAACGAAAACGTGAGACTGAAGTGTGTGTGTGTGTGTGTGTGTGTGTGTGTGCACGTGTGCACGTGCACTGACAGTCTGGACAGTGGTGTGAAATCTGTCTCCAGTCACACATTCATCTCAGTCCCGAAGCTCAAAGAGGACTTTGCCGTGTCTTTGCTGGGACTCTCAGCCTGTTTCTCCATGGGTTTGGGCTTCCTTGTGCCTGTGTCCTGTAGACTAGTTGGTGATGTCTGGACACAACAAGTGCGATCTCATCACTACAAATAAAAGCTTGGACAGAAAATGAAAAAAAGCCAAAGCTGCATCAGTAAAAATCTGATCCAAACCCCATTTTTGTGGTTCTCAACGGCCCTGAAAATTACAATTTTGATCCGGCCAACACATCAACATGAATAATCAGCCTGCCCGCGCCCCCCCCCCCACGCTCCGCTAACATGATTTTTCTCATACACTCATAATTCACCACCTCCATCTTCTCCTCCAGGGCCAGGCTAAAGGCGTGCATGCAGCAGTGTCAGGTGTGGCCCCGCCCCTCTCCACGATGCAGGTTGTAGGTAGCAGCCAGCCAGAGACTTTATTTACTGCAGATTTTTTTTCTCTTTTTTGAAAAACAGGCATCCCGACACCCGACCATTTGCATATTTTTTGGCCCGACCCGTTGAGAGCCCTAGTTTGGATCAGGTGATCAAAAATCAGATTTCCCGTCAGTTATTTTAACTGTAAAGTCAGTGAGGAGAAAGGCTGATCAGGGTAGCAACAGTTGATGGCCTCTGGACTCTGCAGATCTGCTCAGTCAGCAGTTTTTATTGGCCAGGACGTCTCTGTTTGGTGACTGTTCTCCAGCAGCAGCAAGTGGCTGTTCAGGAAAAGCTTTCATAGACCAGCGGTGGACTACCTGACCAGAATGAGCAGAGAGAAGATGAGGAGGACAAGACGTGTTTGATAAAATTGTTTTGACAGTTTATTTTTAACAGTAAAAATGTTAAAATATTTCTTCTCTTTTCTGTAACAGAGAAAAGTCTGAAACAAGAGTGTGTCCTCCAAGAAGACATAAGTAGCCCCCAGGGCACCGAAGGAGAGACATCTAGTCATGAATTTGAGGCCCATGGTGACATGAAGACACCACAGGTAGAGAACCATGTTTGACTATGTCAATGTTGATGTCAGACACCTGTTGAGTCGCGTTGTTGGATCTTCTTGTTCTACACCTTCAGGCGTCAACTCTTCTCTCTAAGAGTTTGTGGGTCTCTGCATGCAGCCTTGAAATGAACCCTGCTGTTGAGCTCATGCCAAAGTTATGGTTTCCCTTGATAAGCGTAGAGCTCATCGTTCTATGTATTTGTCCTTTCTTTTACACCTGTGTGTTAGTCCCCGAGTGTGGAAGGTGAAAAGCTTGACAGAATGCTCAAGGAGGAAGCCCTACACATGACGCCGCAGGGGAATGATTCTGAGGAGAGATGGGGACTCACTTTGGATGGTTTGTTTCTTCATTCCTTCTGATTTAAAATGGTATTTCACCAAAACCTGTAAGATGCCTTCCAGTTACTCAAGCCTCAAGCTAACATTAGGAGGCTGCTTTTTGTGAAGCCTTGAGTCACCAAGAAATCCTTTAAGGGTGTGGGGGGGAAGGGGGGGGGGGCATCTTCATGAGCTCAAGACACCTAAAGTCTGCAACACACCAGGTCCGTCCACAACTCACACAGTGAAAGTAGCGGTGGTCACAGCAGCCAACAGCCACTGTAATCAAACGGAGCAGCACCAAGAATATCAATGCATTTTTGCTGTTTGCGCAGCAGGTTGATTTTTCTTTTCTCGTCTTGCAACGACGTGGTTTCCACACTTTTCAAATGACAGAATCTCCATAAAAATGTCTCTACTGGTGCTTCAGGAGGCGGGAGCCTTATGTGTGTCTGTGTATATTCATAACCAGAACAAAGAGCCAGTGCGGCAGGGAAAAACCAGCTCCATGCTTCTGACTGAACACAGTCGTAGTTTCAAGTATAATGGTGAGGCACTGAAAGGCAAATTATGTATTTTGGGTGAAATATCTCTTGAGCTTTGAAATTTCGAGTCAGATACACGAATATTAGAAAATTATGAACACTTATGTTCATAATTATGTAAGTTGATGACTGCAGTCCCTGTTTCTATAAATTGTTGTTTCCTGTACTCGTGTGTCAGAGAGCGCGGTGTCAGATCTGCCGGGGCCCAGTAAACGCTTCAGTGACCAGAAGATCCCAAAGTGCCATGTGACCTGGGAAGCTGGCTTTGACCAGAGGGCCGAGTCAGGCCAGACGGTCAACTCAGGTGATGTATCTGAACCTCTTTTACACAACAGGTTTGGCATGGATGACTTGGGTGGCTTTGAAAAGACTCGCTATGACGTCACCAGTATGATAGACATGAGTCACTTGGATGACTTACAAGGATCCCCGTCTCACCTGGGTGATGACCTGAGCTACATGAGCCACTATGAGGGCGATGTAGAAGTGCCACAGGGGGTCGAGAATCAAGTTTCACAAACAGGCGCCCTGAGAAATAGAAGGGGCGCCGTGGTGTCCCCTGCTGATTCTCCCTCAAGGAGTAGCATGACTGTAAGTGGAGAGTTCAGCTGCCTGCTGATCAATGAAGAAGGGTTCCTGCAGGACCAGAGCATCTTGTACCCTGCACATGCATCTGGTGACTCAAGTGGCAGATTGAGCTTCCGCAGCCAGGGCATTCGCGTTGACCCATCTTTAGATAGTGCAAGGGGTGTGTATGGGCCCTCAGATGCATACCATACTAGTGGTAACATAAATCTGGGAGAGAGGTTGCAGCAGCAGGGTACAGGGAGAGGAGGGAGGAGACATACCTGCAGCCAGTGTGGCACCTTCTTCCCTGATTCAGCCTCTCTGAAGGCCCACAAGCAGACACACAAGGGCACTGAGCATGGGCCGCCATACACTTGTGAGCACTGTGGAAAAACCTTCACTCAAGCCTGTACCCTCAAAGTCCACCAGAGGACTCACTCAGGGCAGGGGCTCCACCTCTGCAGCCATTGTGGGAAGGGGTTCCCCTCATTCTCTGACCTGAAGGCTCATAAGTGTGGCCAGACGAGTGACAAACCGTACTGTTGCACTGTGTGTGGGAACAAGTTCAGCCGTCTCTGGAATCTGAAGTTGCATCGGAGGATTCACACGCAGGAAAAACCACATCGGTGCTCCATGTGCGATAAGAGCTTCACACGAGCCGATATTTTGAAGGTACACCAACGCACCCACACAGGGGAGAGACCATACTGCTGCACCGTATGTGGCCTGAGCTTTAAACGCCTGGATCATCTGAAATCACACCAACGCAAACACATGACAGACCTGTAGAGCTGCGAGTGTGTGAGAGGAAGGAGCTGGTTGGAGGTTTAAACGAGGGCTGCAAAATTCTTGATGAAATGTGTATCACTGCTTCCCTGGGAAAGAAAATCCTCTCGTACAATTCTTATGTTTTCTACAAAAATCGTTAACGCACTCTTAAAAATCCGTCTGAGGCACTTGCAGTTTAGACCAACAAAGATGCCGAAGTGCTTGACGTGTAGATGTTTTGATTTTGAAGGTATTTGTGATCCTCTGTAAACATGAAGGACACTGCGTGACATTTCTGTTTGTGTTTGGTGTGGCAGGAATTTGTGATGCGTTTGTCCTTGGCGGCTCACTCTGGTGGTCAGGTGGTGCTAATCACTTACACTTCACTTCACATCTTCCCTGTCAGAACAGGGCTGGCGGTTTCTGCTGGCCACCTTCCTGCTTTTTTGACACGTCCCATGTGAGGCTTCCATAGCTATGCAGGCTAGCAGTGGAGCGGTGAGAGGGAGGGAGGGAGGGAGGGAGAGAAAATGGACTGAGGTGTAAGTGAAACTGTTGGATGAACTGCTGGTGTTGTGCTTCTTTGTGTAATTGTGATTCAGCCAATGAGACTTTTTCTGAAGCACTGCAGTGCAAACGTTAGCACTGCGCGACGTTGGTGTGAGGGGACAGAAGCGGCCGAGATGTGGAAGAGCAGATCACATTTCTCAGGTTTAAATCGTGCAGCCCTCGTTTAATAGAGGACGTTTCTGATGTGTGGTTCATGTGTTACTGTCATGGCGATTACAGCAACAAAGTTGTGTTTTCTGGTTAGATTGTATTTTTTTCGATTTCAAGTATTCTGGTTTTTATTCAATAACTTTTGTTGGTGAAAAGTGTTACACAAAGACAACATCAGCTCATGAGGAGTCCTATTTGTACCTGATTCCATGCTGCATACTTTGTGACGGAAAGTCACTTTTAAGTAAAATGGAATAAAAGCTGAGCAACATTAAACCTGTGATTACACAACGGATTGAAAATAAAACTTTTTCCTGACTCCTCCAGGGCGACCTCGCCATGTCTGTGAATGCTGTCTCCGTTGAGCAGTTGAGATCAAGTGTTCCACTGGACTCTGGAAGGACAGCAGCTTGTAGTTTCATGTTTCTTTGTCAGCGCAGTCACACAAAGTGTCAAGGAAATATCCCACAGTCATTGAATGTCCCCCCACAGACCAGACAACAGATGAAATTATGCTAAAAATCAAGTAAATCTGTGCTGGCCCTACAAACTAAACAGGTTTACTATTTTAAAATCGCTAGGAAAGATTTAATAGTACTGAACCACCTAGTTAGCATCATAAGCGCTACACCCAAATATGTACTCCACCCATCATCCATCCATCCAACCATTTTCTACACCGCTTATCAGTTAAAGGTCGCGGGGGGTGGAGCCTATCCCAGTTCACCTCGAGCGAGAGGCGGGGTTCGTCCTGGACGGATCGCCAGTCCTTCTCAGCCAACTGTATGCCATCTACAAACAACGTGAAAATATAAATGTGGCAGCAAGAAAAAGAATAAATGTCGACAGGAGTCAACAAAGCTGGCGAGTTTCTGCTCCACGGTGGCAGAGAGGGGAAGCCCTCTGAGGCAGACACACCCAGGACGGTGGCCCTCCATTTAGTCTTACAGGAGGAAAGGAAACCGTGATGGCAGTTCAAAAGTCCCACTTTTACAGTTCAAATGTCAATAATCCAGGTTGTAAGAAGAGATACAGAATAGACGTCAGGAGGAAGTCGTTACAAATGGCCGCCAGTCTTTGCTTTCCCTCCTGTAAGAGTGAATGTAGGGTAAAAATAAAGTAAAAGTAATTCTGCGGCCGTCAGCACAAATCTTTGCCTAACAACGTGTCTAAGGTGACGTCACTGAGTCCACGCGGCTGCGGATATAGCCTGCCGGCTCATCGCTTCAGCAGGGCGGGTATGAGTTAAGGAGGAGGCCGATCAGGCGGACGGGTTCAGGGACACTTGGAGGAATGTGATCAGGCTCTCTCGATGTGGGACGTCTCACCAAATGTCATCATTCAGTCCAGGATGAACCGCTCCTGTCCAGCCATTCGGGCTCTGTCACGCTTGTCAGCGACGGGCGGAAGTTTCAGACACTGTCGATTCAGACCTGTAAAACGAGACGCCATTGACGTTTTTTTTGTTGAACATGCACACAACTGTGATGACGTCACACAACAGACGCTTTTAGAGCGTCAAGCCAAACCAGAAACTAAAATGGAGTTTGAATGCTAATTTGTAATTTCAGCGTCCAGAGTAAGAGTCTGTCCCGAAACATGAACCCAAGAACCACGCGAGCCCTCGTCGGTGACCAGAAACTGGAAAGTAGTTTGAACGAGGCCTCGGAACCATCGCCAGGGACCGCTTAGCGCAGCATATGGGTTTCACTTTTTTGCAAACGCGTTTCGTAATTCACTGAATACAGTAGCGGCCACCGTACTGCGTTGCAAGTGACGTAACGAGCAAAAACAAGGACCGCAGTCGGCCGTTGGCTAGCTAGGCTCGGTCAAACGGGTTCTACTAATTAATTTAGCGTCCCAGTTGTTACCCGACACCAGACCAGAGGATCAGACGCGTGTACGTGCACACCATCAGCTCGGACACCGGGTGTGTGAGGCGCGGAGCTGCCGCTAGCAGCTGTTAGCATACAGATGCTAAGCTACTTCTCGTTAGCTGCCAGTTGAAGTAAACATGAGCGGAATTCACGTGAAAACATTCGGTCGAGTCGCGCTGGTACAAGGTTGACATTTCAATGAGTGAGTGTGTGTATGCGAGTGTGTGTGTGAGTGCGCGCTGAAGCACGTTAGTGGGTTAACATGCAGTCTAGAACGCCGTCTTCCGAGTGAGGAGATCAGACAGGAGCCCTTCGTCCTCGGGTGGTTCCAGGCACGCGCGATTCTAGACGCGGGACGCCGCCGGGCTCCGTCATGGCAGACCTGGACACCCTCATCGTCACCTTCCAGACTCAGCTGTCGGACGTGATGGAGGCCGTGGTGAAGACGACCATGTACGAGGTCACCAGGCTGGTGGAAGACTGCTTCCTGGAGGAGGTGAAGCGCAGGAACCAGGAGGTGGAGGCCCTGAGGATGCAGCTGCGGTGGGCAGAGAGGAGACTGAGCGACCGTGGGGGTCAAGAAGGAGAGACAACTAGGAAATGTGCTGACTTTAGCGAGGATGCTGCGGACGCTGCAGAGGACAGGCCCAGAGACGCGCAGGACGGTAAGAGCCCACGGAGGCAGAGCTGGGGGAGGGGGGGGGGGTTGGTTTAGGCGCCTGTAACGATGCTGTGCTCTCCAGATGTTCCAAGGGGGCGTGGTGTGAAAGAAGAGAGTGATTGTGTTGAAAGATGGACAAGAAGCAACAGACAGGAGAAGAGATCCGAGTCAACCCCGGAGGACGAGTCCACCGCAGGTCTCAGCCCTGAGAGGCTCCCGCAGGTGGGTCATGTGACCACCCCCCAGCAGACACCGGTAGGACCCTGCAGCCAAACCCAGACAGCAATCTGTCCTAATGCTGTGTTTCACAATAGTGTACTGCAGTACGCGTATTTCAGAGCATCGCTGTGGAACATGAAGTACTACGAGCTGGGATGTTCTGCTGATGTGGTGAACAGCTGATATTACTACAAGAACAAGTTGATATGATGGAGACATTTTGTACAAACTGAAAAACCCATGTAAACATTGGGAAGTTGAAAAAGTAACTTCAAAAAGTCTTGATTATTTGGAAAAGCCCATAAATCATATCTACTGAAGCAGAGAGGCGATGAAATCTGGACTGATGGCAACGTCCGCCATCAGCCCGGTGCAGGTGCGTGATGACGACCAGCACCGGCACCCGGCTGGGGCTCTATCCTGACTCCCAGCCTCGCTGGGGTGGCTCCGTCTCATCAGCATCAGAGGGATCTGTGATGTGTTCAGTGTCTTTTCCTAGACAGGGGAAGAAGCAGATGTGCTTCCAGCTGTGGACGTGAAGGAAGAAGAAGAGGTAAATCCACTGGCGTGTTCGTCGGTGCGTGTGGGAGGAGGATGGAGCGCCTCACTTGATGGCGAGTATTCATCTTGTTTTTGAAAATGGTGCCTGCTTGTGTGTAGCAGGTGGTGGAATGTCAGGCGTTCAGCTTGGTCACCTCATGGCTGTGACAAGCTCGTCAGTGCTCGTTGCCTGCTAACTGTAACTGTGAGTGAGTCGTTAATGCAGCTGCTCCCTGGTCCCCAGGTGAGGCAGCATCGGACGTGAGTGAGATGATGGACGCTTGTCCACAACAGAATCAAGAGGCCAAGACGAGCGAGGAGCTACTGAGGGGCGTCGGGAAGCCAGACGTAAAGATGCCTGCGGCGTTTGTCTTTCCTGAGGGCCAGGAGCTCTCGCTCCTGTCTGCAGCTCCATCTGTGGACGTGGACAGCAGCTGGGCTGGGCTCCCCCTCACAACAGCTGGGCTGCTGCATAATCAGAGACTGGGGGCCGACAGAGACTCTGATCCTGGCAGAACCAGAGGGTCTCTACAGCGAACAGAAGCCCAGCTGTCAGACGGTGTAGCAGCTGATGTTCAGGCTCGTGCTGCTGCAGACCAGAGTGCGTCCTCCGAGGCCTCGAAGGCCAGACTGCCGAACTCCGACCCCCTGAGTGTGTCGATCAAGCAGGAGGTTATTGTGGATTTAGATCCGTGCGAGGACGAGCAGCGCGTGGAACGTAAAGGAACCACGAAGTCGGGGATGTCGTCCTTCTCGTGTTTGGTGAAGCGCAGCAGGGTGAGCTCCGACGCGCTGAAGGAGGGGATGAAGCTGCATTCTAAAGTGGCAGCAGGTTTCAGGTTGCAAGCCGCCATACAGCAGCTTCATCGACCAATGAAAAAGCCCCCTCACCCACTGCCCAACAGCACCACTGCAGCTCTGTCTGTCACTCCCTCTCAGGCCTTAAACCCACATCCCCTCAACAGAATCCCGTCCACGTCTAAAGCCGCGCCACCCCCCACCCTCTCGGTCCAGCGAGTTCATCTCAGTGACAAACAAGCTGTGGCACTCAACCGAGCCGGCGCCCCGTGGGTCAACAGCAGGTCCCAGCATCAGTCAGCAAATCACGCAAACCCCCTCCCACATCCAGACTGTAACCCCGTCCCCAGACACCCCCTCCGCTGTGGGCAGTGTGGGAAGTGTTTCCCCCACCCCAGTAACCTGAAAGCCCACCAGCAGACTCATACGGGCGAGAGGCCCTTCTGCTGCTCCCTCTGCGGGCGCAGCTTCACCAAGCTGAGCAACCTCAAAGCCCACCGGCGAGTTCACACCGGAGAGAGACCCTACTGCTGCTTAGCCTGCGGGAAGCGCTTCACTCAGAAGTGTAACCTGAAGCGTCATCAGAGGATACACCTGGAGGGATGATGACGGGCTGCCGGCCGTGACAAGACCACTGTGGTGTGTGTAAATGTGTTGCAGGTGTGGCGTCTCACAGCCTCTCGCGTGTACTCGTCTCTTCCTCTGAGTGTCCCAAGTTTTTGAGTACATTTGAGAAAAGTTGATCTTCATCCATTTTATTATTCCAGGACAAAAAAGCAGTGTTGTGAAGAGTTTGATGCACAGAGGAAGGTCACTTATTTATTCTGTGAATACTCAATTCTGCCATTTGATGGACGACAGAGCACAGAAGCGGTGGATGTGACCCGGATCAGGACCTGGAGTCTGTCAGCCTCCTCACCCTCCAGTAACAGTTCCACTGCTGCGACTTCTCATGAAGTATCACGGATTAAAAAAAGGAGCGGCAGCATTTAAAGAACAAAGGGACGCATCGTAAATGAGCTGTTGTGAGTGTACATGTGATTGGTCATGTGATCAATTAAAATGAATTTCAAACTCAAGTCTCTTGGTGTCTGTTTTGTCCAGGACACTATAAAGTCCACTTAATTCTTAAACTAATAGATGGATGTGCATGGATATTTGTACTTGTAGGTACAGTTCAACCTGAAATGAGACGCGTCTCTGTTCATTCAAGGACTTCTTGATCTTTCTAATTTATGGAGAAGCTCTCATCCATCAAACGGCATCGGTCGGTAACAGAAGGTCTGCAGCAACGCCGTTGAACTTTGGATTGCAGGGTGTCAGAGTCCCTGCTTCCACATTCATTCACACCTCTCTCTAATCGTGACAACTGCTGTTGAAATGTTACAACCAACTCTTATTCTGAGGCAGAAATGTGTTGATCACGTTGCGAATGTCGGGCCAGTTTTCTGTCCTACTTAAGTTGAGCCGCTCGTCACGCGTCAGCCATCTTGGAGTCAACACAGCAGCCGAAGACCAGCGAGCACAGCGAGGAGGAGCAAAGATGATTGATGTCTGTCATTGCAAGTGAAGGCTTTGCAGTTGGCTACTGACACAGGGATGAATAATCTTGAACACAGAATGTTTGTTTTTGCTTTGTTACAAATGCTTCAGTTGTAATTCCAGAAGAAATTGTGAACGGCTGAAGGCTTCCAGCGTCTGGCAGCGTTGCGTTGAGGGCGAAGAGCTTGTGTGCACATTAGAAACATCAGAAACTCAATGGTGACAGGGAGGAATGATTTCTAGCTTAACTGAACGTGCTGCATTTACACCTGAAAGGGTGTGTGCAAAAATCTGGCCTTCTCTGTTTGAGTCAATATAAATTGATTTATTATTGCTTATGCATGTGCATGTGAGCTTTTTTAAATAATAGAAAATGAAAATAAATTTCAACTGACAAACTGAAATAGTTAGTAAACCCAGGCGCACTCGCTCATCAAATATTCCTCAATCTCAAGTTTTTGCTCCAGTCAAATATTGGCTTGGTGTTTCAGCTCTAGAATCCTGAGTTTTATTTCCATTACATCTTGCATTTACAAGATTGATTTAAAAGAAAAAAAAGATGCAAGAAAAGAAACCTTTCCTGGCAGTGACTGGGAAAGACAGACAGACAGAACCTGACATGAATGAACTGAACAAACCATCAGCGCCCTGGCAGCTGACGCCACGTAGACGTATGTAAAGTAGACAGGTAGCACACCTGGAGGCGCCTTCACTGACTCCTGTGTTTCCCTCTTCGATCAGAGCCACGATGACTCATTCAGATTTCAACTTTCCATTTCAATTCAATGTTTGATTTCTCACGTCCAAAAAATAAGAACAAATTAAATGTTTAAGTAAGAGAACAGTGCTGTAAATATGCGTCTTACAGCAGACAATTTAAAGACGGTGTTTAAAGGAAAGGAAGGAGGAGGAACTTCACTCCCTGCTCTACGTCTGATCCTCAACCAGTAGATGTAGCATCAGACGCTGTGACACATTTGATAGAACCTTGGTTTGATCAGCCATAAACGACCGCTGGCACGTGGCGGCTGATCGTCATCAGGCGCTGACTGAGGTGGTGTGACGCACCTGAGCCTGCAGTGGATGAGCCACTGATCCCACATGAGTGCTGGGAGGGATTTGTACATGCAAGTGTTGATTAAAGGGACATCACCGCCACAATAACAAACACACTCCCTGACCACAAGGTGGCAGGCTTGCATTTACTTTGTTTCATTTACTTTGAGTGTCTATATTTTTCTGGGGTAGTTGCTCATTTCTGAAAAATAATTTAACATTGGACTCACAATTCCTGGTTTCTAGATAATATGGCAGAGTGTGTGTGTGTGTGTGTGTGTGTGTGTGTGTGTGTGATATTTGGGATTAAACATGATGTGTAGCTTCTGTGGGTTAAGTCATGGCAGCTCCATGCAGGTGGTGTGGATGATAACATTTTAATCTTCTTTTCAAAGTGAAGAAACAGTTAGCAGAGGGTCTACTGTGTGTGTGTGTGTGTGTGTGTGTGTGTGTGTGTGTGTGTGTGTGTGTGTGTGTAAGGGAATATAGATTAAAGCAGATCATATCTGCTCTTTTTGATGTTTGAACCCAATAACATGAGAATTTATCTGTGAGAAGCAATTGAGAAATAGCAAATGGCTGTATGTGTGTGTGTGTGTGTGTGTGTGTGTGTGTGTGTGTGCGTGTGCGTGTGCGTGTGCGTGCACATACATTGTGAAACTGCTTCCTTGTATTTATTCTTGGATGTTTTCCATCTTCAGTCCATATTATTCTCTCATGTAAATCTCCTTGTTTCTCCTCTCGTCTGCAGCCTCTAATTGGACCAGTGTAGCGTGAGCACGATACTTCCAAACATTTTTAATTACATCAAGAAATAAAGCCCCCAAAACAGTTCACTTTTATTCCAGCTCTCTTTGGTGGCCTCCTTGCAAACACCCAGGCCTGCTCTTTCCCTCCGGAGGGTTGTTGGCCGGCCCGCAGCAGTAAAACCTCGTAGCTGCGTTGAGGCTGCGTTTGGTTCGTTCAGCTTCTTACTTTAGGCTGAGCTGCTGCTCCGAGGGGTTTAGTTTAATCAAGAAAACATACAGGAAAAGGTCACACAAGGAAAGAGACTGGTCCATGTGGACAGTCCTGGAGCCTGTAAGAATGGGACTGCCAGCATGCAACAGGAGGCTAGAAGGCGAATTGGGGTGAATCGGTGCACTGATTGTGTGTTACACAACATCCACAAGCCCAAATAACCCTAGAAGCAGTCTGAGCGGCAGTAATTGAATATCCAGTCTGGTCGTTTCCAGGTAGAACCTCCCTCTCCCCGGTGTTGAACACGGACGGACAAGAGCAGTGTTACACAACAGGCATTTACTGACCTACAGTGAGAGAACGTCCACGACACCTGCTTGTGCTCCGCAGCATTCGCTCATGATCTCATATTCTCTGCAACTGACCTCCACGCTGCACATGAAAAAACATCGACCGCTATTTCAACATATGACAGTTGTAGAAAAGCCCCCCAAACAAAACGCTGCGTGCAGTCCAGCTTCAGTGTTTCTTAGCTTTACGAAAAAACTAAAACAGCACCATGTCAGTCAGCAGGTTTAGGCCTGAAAGAATAAACCCTGCTGATGGTCTTACAGGTCTGCTATTTAGACAAATTGTTGTTTTTTGGATAGTTTTTAATTTATAGTTTTCATACTTTTCAAACGCAGGCACATTTGGACTCGGGTCACACGCTCAGTGACATCACTACCAAGAGAAATTATTTTACTGTCACAAGTGGGAACAGGGGCTGCACGGTGGTGCAGTGTCTCTCATTACTGAGACGTTAACGCCTCCCTGAGCTGTGAGAGATGAAGGAAAATGAGAAAACAGGAGGACGATGTTTCAGAAGTGAGTCAAAGGATGATTTGGCTCTGAAAAACACACAGAATCCAGTTTCCTCCCAGTATTCTCTGCAACCGTTGACGTCACTTGGATTGGTCCTCCTCTGGGCTCGGCTGAAGTGTTGGGGGAATCAGGAGCATGAGCAGTGCCTGAGTGGACCTGCAAAATAGTGTCTCTCCCTGCTGAAGGGAAGAAAAAAACTGCTTCCCTCTCTTCTCTCCTCAGCATCAAATCCCTCCGATATTAAATTCAGTACTTAGCAGGCTACGGAGGGCATCATGGGAGATTTATACCAAATGTGGCAAGGCCGCTGTGTCTTATTCACCACCCTATTTCCTTAAAGCAGCTCAGGCAGAAGAAACTGAACTTTGATGTGTTCTTCATTCAAACTTTTATTCTCATTTGTTTTAGTTCACTAAACCCATTAAGTGTTTAAGTCCTTGAGCTTCACCTTTTTATTGTGTGAAATAATAAGAGGAGATATGACGCTGGCACTAATTTCCTTCTTTCTCCTAAGAAGTTATGAAGTTTGACTTATACACAAACTTCCTCATTGAACCTGTCGGCTTCATGAAGGTTTTCACACGTCGCTCTTCAGATTGATTTCAGTTGATGCACAGAGGAGAGGGCGGCGGCAGCCTCGCCTCACCTCAGTCTCATTACGAAGAGCGAAGGCCCAACGTTGTTGCCTAGTGGGATGTCACCTGTCGGACGATATAGAGATTTAGATTAGAGATTTAGGTTATTATTCTAGATCAGTTCATGTGTGTGTGTGTGTGTGTGTGACTTGTAGCAGCACTGCTGATGAGAGGGACTCAGACGTCTTCATCAGTCCAGACTCCTCTCATTCATGCTGAGGAAGGTAACAGGGATGAACGGTGTCTCAGCTGAGGAGCCTGCCTGTGCTGCGGGGAGGCTCTGTCCCAGCTGCTGTGGCTCCAGTCAGGGGCCACGCCAACGTGTCGGCTATGCAGCTACATGCATCGATGCTAACAGCCGTCGATTCAACACACAAGTCTGAGTCAAGCTTCGGCCACGAAGTGAAATTAGAAATTCGTGTGAATGTGGATGCTTGGAAATGTTGGCAACGAGTTAAACAGACACAGATTAGGTGCCATATGTTGCCATGGTTACAATAATAACCAGATGCTCATGTTTTTCTTCAAGGATACTTTAAAATAGGGAAAACAAACAGCGGTCACCACATCAATTTTCTCATTATACACTGACACAACATCTGATGTGCTGCTTGCTGCAGACATTTAAAGGGCTGAATCAGATCAGGGGTCAGCAGTGTTGAGGTAAAACGTGAGGAAAAAGAAATAAAATACCATTCAATGTCTTTCCACCTTCTGGTGCTGGACGCATGAATCCCTGAATCCAGATGAGCACATCTGTCCTGATGGAGATGGTCCTCAGTAAATCTGAGGCTTGTTTGGAGAAAGTCATGTCTTTATTTGTCTCTCTGTCTCTGCACATGTAGACACAGAGAGAATCAAGCCGTGTGTGTGTGTGTGTGTGTGTGTGTGTGTGTGTGTGTGTGTGTGTGTGAGAGAGAGAGAGAGAGAGAGAGAGAGAGAGAGAGTGATAATAATAGCTGTGCTGGACTCTTTCTCTTGCCAGTCTCACAGTTTGATGCTTGTTTGTCCTTCAGTTCTGGCGGAGGCTTCTGAAATCATATGACCTGTCTTGCTGTGAGTTTGTCTACGTGCACCTGAAATAAATCCCTGGAACAGACTTGCAACCCCAACATTTGTTGTATTGCTTTCAACTGTCTTACATATTCGACGTATTTAAGGTTTTTCAAAGGAGAACATTTCGACACAACAGAGTAGGATGGGCTATATTCTGAATAATAAGATGTAGAAGGTCTGCAGTTTCTTTAGTTGTGAAAATGAGGTTGTATACAACATTTTGCATTGTAGCATATTTAGATGATTTTGGCAGGTTAATGTGCTGTGCCCCCCCCAACATTCTGCTACAATCTCAACAGAAAACAAGATGGAACACAACATAGACCACAATAATCGCAGACACAGCAGATGGAACCAAAACAGCAAGGAATTCCTTACGCACTTGTTCCCTCCGCATGTTCAAGGCCTTGCTATGTATAAATATATCTGTATATATGTACATATATATGTATAAATATATCTGTATATATGTACATATACATGTACAAATATATCTGTATATATGCACATATACATGTATAAATATATCTGTATATATGTACATATACATGTATACATATATCTGTATATATGTACGTATATGTATAAATATATCTGTATATATGTAAGTATATGTATATATATATCTGTATATATGTACGTGTATGTATAAATATATCTGTATATACGTACATATACATGTACAAATATATCTGTATATATGCACATATACATGTATAAATATATCTGTATATATGTACATATACATGTATACATATATCTGTATATATGTACGTATATGTATAAATATATCTGTATATATGTAAGTATATGTATATATATCTGTATATATGTACGTGTATGGATAAATATATCTGTATATATGTATATATATGTATAAATATATCCGTATATATGTACATATACATGTACAAATATATCTGTATATATGCACATATACATGTATAAATATATCTGTATATATGTACATATATATTTATACATATATCTGTATATATGTACATATAAATGTATAAATATATCTGTATATATGTACATATATATTTATACATATATCTGTATATATGCACATATACATGTATAAATATATCTGTATATATGTACATATATATTTATACATATATCTGTATATATGTACGTATATGTAGAAATATATCTTTATATATGTACGTATACATGTATAAATATATCTGTATATTTGTACGTATATATGTATAAATATATCTGTATATATGTACGTATATGTATGAATATATCTGTATATATGTAAGAATATGTGTAAATATATCTGTATATATGTACGCATATATGTAAACATATATCTGTATATATGTACATGCGTGTATAAATATATCTGTATATATGTACGTGTATATATAAATATATCTGTATATATGTACGTGTATGTATAAATATATCTGTATATATGCATATATACATGTATAAATATATCTGTATATATGTACATTTACATGTATACATATATCTGTATAAATGTACGTATATGTATAAATATATCTGTATATATGTACATATATATGTATAAATATATCTGTATATATGTACATATACATGTCCATATATATCTGTATATATGCACATATACATGTATAAATATATCTGTATATATGTACATATATATTTATACATATATCTTTATATATGTACGTATATGTATAAATATATCTGTATATATGTAAGTATATGTATATATATATATCTGTATATATGTACGTGTATGTATAAATATATCTGTATATATGTAAGTATATGTATAAATATATCTGTATATATGTATGTATATATGTATAAATATATCTGTATATATGTACATATATATTTATAGATATATCTGTATACATGCACATATACATGTATAAATATATCTGTATATATGTACATATATATTTATACATATATCTGTATATATGTACGTATATATATAAATATATCTGTATATATGTACGTATATATGTATAAATATATCTGTATATATGTAAGTATATGTATAAATATATCTGTATATATGTACATATATATTTATACATATATCTGTATATATGTACGTCTATGTATAAATATATCTGTATATATGTAAGTATATGTATAAATGTATCTGTATATATGTACGTATATATGTAAACATATATCTGTATACATGTACGTGTGTGTATAAATATATCTGTATATATGTACATGAATGTATAAATATATCTGTATATATGTACATATATATTTATACATATATCTGTATATATGTACGTATATGTATAAATATATCTGTATATATGTAAGTATATGGATAAATATATCTGTATATATGTACATATATATTTATACATATATCTGTATATATGTACGTATATGTATAAATATATCTGTATATATGTACATATATCTGTATACATATATCTGTATATATGTACGTGTATGTATACATATATCTGTATATATGTACGTGTATGTATAAATATATCTGTATATATGTACGTGTATGTATAAATATATCTGTATTGTCACGACCCGGCTCACAGATCGTGACATCGAAGGAGGGAAACGCGGAGTCAACGTCACACACAACTAATAATTTATTATTAATAACGCAAAATCAACACAAGGAAAACCATCACGTACAGTGGAGTGTGGTTATCAGTAGTGTCAGTGGCGAGTGTGTGCATGAGTGTACAGGGGGTGTATGTGCGCGGTGTGATGGATGTAGAGAACTAAACAAGACATAACTCAAGAAACACAACCATCGCTCCGACGTGGGCCAGGAGGAGTGAGCGAGAGCCCGTCGGCCAGGTTGGCCGCCTGCTTTATAGCTGGGAGACGCCCGGGCCCAGGTGCTCCCAATTAGTCAGCAGCTCCGCCCCATAAAGCTCCAACCTGGGAAGGGAAGGAAGTCACAAATGATGCCACGTCCCCATGGTCATGGGCATGGGGGCGTGGGGGGCCCCCCACAAAAACGGGGTCCCAAAAGGAACCCCGACAACAGAGCAAAAAACAAAAACAACTAAAGTGCGCGCCCACAAGCCAGCACGTGTGCCACTACAACTGAACACCAAGGAAAGAGAACAAATCCACCGACAGAAGGACCAAGAGAGACCCATATAACCAACCAGCCAGAAGAGAACCACCACCGATTGTTCTGGAAGCTTGACAAATCCCGAACCAACAACCTACCCCAGCAACCGGTGCACCTGGGAAGCAAATTAAGAGGCAGGAGGAGGCCAGGAGAGAACAGCAAACAGAACACATGAAGACTCTGGAAAGAATCAGGGAACCCTGGACAACGCGTCTGCCACCACGTTATCCGACCCTTTCACATGCCGAATGTCCAAGCAGTACGACTGCAGGAAGAGGGACCACCTAATCAGGCGCTGGTTTGGACACTGCAGTGAATGAAGGAAAGTCAGGGGGTTATGATCTGTAAAAACAACCAGCGGAGTGCTGCCGCCTACATAAACATCAAAGTGCTTCAAGGCTAAAATCAGAGCTAGCGCCTCCTTCTCAATAACAGAGTAGTTCATTTGGCATGGAGTAAACTTTTTGGAAAAAAAACTGACAGGCCTCTCTACTCCCAGGTCATCAACCTGCATAAGCACAGCTCCTGCTCCAACGTGACTGGCGTCAACAGACAGCTGGAACGGTCGGTCCAGCCGTGGTGCCGCCAGGACTGGAGCCCTGCAAAGGAGTGTTTTAACCTGTTCAAATGCGTTGTGGCAGGCTGGCGTCCAGACATACTTGGCTTTCTCCTTAAGTAGGTCAATGAGAGGTGCCACCACTGTGGAGAAATTCCTGCAGAAACCTCTATAATAACCCACAAGGCCAAGGAACCGCATCAGCTCCTTCTTTGATGTTGGAACTGAATATTTCGACACAGCCTCAACCTTCGCACCCACCGGACGCACCTCACCCTGCCCAACCACTCTGCCAAGGTAGGTCACAGTTGCCCTTGCAAACTCACACTTTGCAAGGGCAACTGTGAGCCTAACCTCTGCTAACCGGCTGAACAACTCACGGACACGGCCCAAGTGAGCTTCCCAGGTGTCAGAGAACACCACAACATCATCTAAATATACGGCGCATCCCTGCATGTCACCCACCACACGGTTCATCAGACGTTGAAATGTAGCTGGAGCGTTCCGCAGCCCAAACGGCATTACCGTGTATGAGTATAAACCTGTTGGAGTGATAAACGCTGCAATCTCCCGCGCTCGCGGGGAAAGGGGAATTTGCCAATAACCCTTCAGGAGGTCAAACTTGCTGACAACTTTTGTTGCGCCAACCTGGTCAACCTCCAGCCGGGCCTGCTCGCCCTGCTGGCGCAACCTCTCCTTTTCGAGCTTGAACTTCTCCTGTTCTAACTGCAGTAGGAGA
Organism: Aulostomus chinensis; assembly: GCF_037954235.1. Classification (NCBI taxonomy): domain Eukaryota; kingdom Metazoa; phylum Chordata; class Actinopteri; order Syngnathiformes; family Aulostomidae; genus Aulostomus; species Aulostomus chinensis. Next base: position 1,615,353 of record NC_141327.1, on the reverse strand, counting down.
AGCTCCTTCTGCTGCTCGTACGATAAACTCGACGCCGACGGGTTCAACGGCGTCTCAACTTCCGGCAGAACACCCTTGTCCTGCAAACTCGCTCTTAACACGGCCTTCACTCGCTGTTTCTGGCCCCGATCATCAACTTCTACATCATAATGCTCAGCAATCCTACACAGCTGCTCCTTGGTGAACAAATCAAGCAAGTCCCCCGAGGGGCAAGCAAAAAAGTCGTCCACTGACGCCATCTTACTGCGAACCTAAGAACGAAGCGCACAAGTGAAGCCCCAACCGGTGCACTGACTGCCGCAGCGCAAGTGAGCAAGCGAACCCCACTAGCTCACTGCCTAGCCGTGTCTACCGACCTAACTCAACCCTGGTCTTCGTGCAGGTACAGGTGGCGGGTAATTACGCACAGTAAACCAGCGGACGAGTAGAGCAACCAGAAACTGGCGACCCACTCGGACCCACGGATGTGCTCCCGAGCATGTAGCTCTAACCACTTTCTCCGCAACACTAAAAGAAAACAACAACCAGGCGAAACCCAAAGGAGCAACGCCTCTTTACCTGGCAGGGGAACACTCGCTCTCCACAAAAGCGCACACAGCCAACACCAGGAACATTCACTTACCTATAGCCGAGCCGTCATGCCCGCGAATAGGACTCCGCGCCCTCCACCACGACGCGGCCACCGCTGGCACTGCGGCCACCGTAGCTCCAGTGACGTCACAAATGAAACGCACCCGGAAGAGCGCCGAACACTGCCCGACCACCAGGCAGGACAGACGGACGAGCCACAACCAACAGAACTACAAGGATCCCGGACGAGCCCCCATATGTCACGACCCGGCTCACAGATCGTGACATTGAAGGAGGAAAACGCGGAGTCAACGTCACACACAACTAATAATTTATTATTAATAACGCAAAATCAACACAAGGAAAACCATAACGTACAGTGGAGTGTGGTTATCAGTAGTGTCAGTGGCGAGTGTGTGCATGAGTGTACAGGGGGTGTATGTGCGCGGTGTGATGGATGCAGAGAACTAAACAAGACATAACTCAAGAAACACAACCATCGCTCCGACGTGGGCCAGGAGGAGTGAGCGAGAGCCCGTCGGCCAGGTTGGCCGCCTGCTTTATAGCTGGGAGACGCCCGGGCCCAGGTGCTCCCAATTAGTCAGCAGCTCCGCCCCATAAAGCTCCAACCTGGGAAGGGAAGGAAGTCACAAATGATGCCACGCCCCCATGCCCATGACCATGGGGACGTGACAGTATATATGTACGTATATATGTATAAATATATCTGTATATATGTACGTATATATGTATAAATATATCTGTATATATGTACATATATTTATACATATATCTGTATATATGTACGTATATATGTATAAATATATCTGTATATATGTACGTATATATGTATAAATATATCTGTATATATGTACATATATATTTATACATATATCTGTATATATGTACGTATATATGTATAAATATATCTGTATATATGTACATATATACAGATATATTTATACATATATCTGTATATATATACATACGTGTATGTATAAATATATCTGTATATATGTAAGTATATGTATAAATATATCTGTATATATGTACGTGTATGTATAAATATATCTGTATATATGTACAGATATATTTATACATATATCTGTATATATGTATACGTGTATGTATAAATATATCTGTATATTTGTAAGTATATGTATAAATATATCTGTATATATGTACGTGTATGTATAAATATATCTGTATATATGTAAGTATATGTATAAATATATCTGTATATATGTACGTGTATGTATAAATATATCTGTATATATGTACAGATATATTTATACATATATCTGTATATATGTATACGTGTATGTATAAATATATCTGTATATTTGTAAGTATATGTATAAATATATCTGTATATATGAACGTGTATGTATAAATATATCTGTATATATGTAAGTATATGTATAAATATATCTGTATATATGAATGTGTATGTATAAACATATCTGTATATATGTAAGTATATGTATAAATATATCTGTATATATGAATGTGTATGTATAAATATATCTGTATATATGTAAGTATATGTATGTATGCATGTGTATCTACAGTTGCGGAGGACATTAAGAACAGAGAGGGGAAAAAAACATGTCACAAGGCTGCAGAATCCCCCCCCCCCACACACACACACAGTCTGCCTTTAAATCTGCAGCAACTCTCCCTGTTTGCATGTGAAGAAACGGCGGTGTGGCGGAGGTCCTGAGTGGGGATGAAGGCAGCTGGGATTGTCACCACTCTGCAGCTTGTCTCAGGTTCATGTCGCAGCTCGCCGTCTCTCAGCTCACCGTGGGGTCGTCTGACCTTCTAATTAATCTCTGTTGTTTCCTCAACCTCTCATTTAGTCTTGAATGACTCCTGCCTGCCATCAACAGCAGACAAAGTTAGCAACCAGCTGGCTGGAGAAGACAAGTGGAGCATTTAGAGTCCAATGTTTCCTCAGAATTTGGCACAGACAGACACTGAGCTAATAGGAGAGTCAATACTGGACTTCCAATCTTTTAGGAAGTCAATGTTTTGCTGCCCTTTGCCAAAACAACTTTATGATATGTTGGAGTTTTTTTTTACCATGTTATTTTGTACCAATGCAGCTAAAAACAAAATCACATCCAATCAAAGAGCACAAAGGAATAAGATCAATAAAAGCCCCTGTGACGGTTGAGGAAATCAGCAGCAGTTAATTCAAAAACAGAGGGTAGACAGCAAACGGAAACTAAGTTGGCGTATGACGACATCAAGATCTGACAAAGACGCGCGACTCTGAACTTCAGCACAAACTCTCCTACTAGATGCTGCCATGACCCAGGAGAAGCACTCGGTAAAGGCAGGGAACACACAGGAGGGAAGCGCTGGCAGATGAAGCAGGAACCGACTCGCCTCCGACTGTTCTTCACTCACGCGTCCTTCCACTCGATACTCAGCAATCACATCCAAAATTTAGTTCTCTGAACTCGGCTGCGTCACAGCTGAAGGTCGCCTGCTCCGTCTCAATCCGCTGACGAGTGTTTCCTCCTCGCTGTGGTTTGTTTTTGCACTGAGAAAAATCCAAGTGGACCCAAAAACTGTCAACCAAATTAGGAGGTGGTAACCAGTAACAAGCTGGTTTGCCCACCACAGTTGGAGGGTTCACTGTCGAATGTGCCCCCCCAGCACCAGAGCTGGTTTGGGGGTGTACTGAGACCCCCTCCCTTACTCGTGTGATTGCTGTGTTCACATCTGTCCAAACAACGGCCTCAGGTGAGAACTGAGGCGAGGTGTGAATGCACCCTGACAACATCAGAGGGATTTTTGCTGTATTGAGGTTTCCGTTTTGTAGCTGACCACGACTGCTGCCTCCTGGTGTGACAGCCCAGCCTCTCCTTTGCCCCAGTCAAGCCCACGACGCTGGGCTACCACCTCGTTTGAGGCTCCTTCCTCAGCCTCTTTTCATCTGCTCTCCTGCTCACGTTCACCTCAAGTTCCTCACATATTCTTTATCTCTTGAGCTCTTTTTCTGTAGTTGTCTCCAACATTCCTCCTCCCCGCCTCTCATTTTTTCCAACCTTTTTTTCTCTCCCACTCACCTCCACCCACCTCTCATTACTCCCTCCACATGTTTATCCTCCACCCACACCACACACAGCCTCTGGAAATCTTTTGTGTTAACAATTATGCTTAACCCACCGTGGGGGAGCAACGGCTGCAAATGCTGGTCACTGCATTTATCACTGCACAAAGCTCCAGTCCACAAGCTCTCGCTCCTCCTGTGGTGCTACGTTTGCAGCCGAGCATGGAACTTCTCCTGCTGAGCTGCTGCAGCCGCTCTGTGACGACTGGAACATTGAAAAGTGCTGTCTTGACTCGTCACCTCCCCTCGTTCAGCTGCACACTCCCTGCCTCCTGTGTGTCTACATTCTAATCACATTCACACTTGTTGATTGTATATGTGATTGTCGTCTTTTTAATGTGTTGGTGGTGTGAGAGAACTGTGCAGAGGAGGCTGTGTAGAACATGCGCTGTCTTTCTCCACACTTTTCATTTAAATGCTGCCCCCCCCTTCAGAAGGTCCTGGCTGCTGCTTGGTTCTACAGGCAACTTGTCATCATTCTTCCTGACTGTCTCAGGCCGGCGTCCACGTGGCATCACAAACAACTCAGTTCACTGCTCCGTCCCAACCTGTCTGAATGTAGACCTTGAATGCCACGTAAAAACGAGCAAATGCTCCTGAAAAACAGCAGGGACGATGGACGCTGTTCAGAGTTCTAACACCCAAAATTTAACCTGAGAACTTCTCAGTTTTGGAGAGAGAAAGAGATGAAATGTAGAGGATGTATTTTTATGCATGAGACAGGAAGGACCGAGCATCTCAGTGCAGCGGCGTTCCACTGATGTTCCCTCAGAAGGGACGAATATGTTGCATCAAACTTCCGCTTTCCAGCACAAACCTGCCTCACTGGAATTTCACACACACACGCACACACACACACACACACACACACACACACACACACACACACACACACACACACACACACACACACACACAAACTGGGGTAATTAGGTCTCTGTTACACTGATGCTCAGGGAATCCACCGGGGTTGTTGGCTGCATGTATCACACAATTACACTGAGCCTCACATGCAGGTGTGACAGCATGTGTGTGTGAAGGTGCACCACCAGCAGAGGGCGTCATGCCACTGTCCAGACGCATCAGTGTTGACCTGACCATCGCTGTTAGTTGTTGTTGATGGAGAAGTCAGGCTTAACTGCACATTAGACCTCAGTCGTGGTTTACGGGTAAAAACAGTCAGCATCTGCTGAGGGTTAACGTTGGCGTTTACTGTTGTGTGTCTCTTACACACTCCTTAGGGGTCTGTGTGTGTGTGTGTGTGTGTGTGTGAGAGAGAGAGAGAGAGAGAGAGAGGGAGAGAGAGAGAGAGAGAGAGAGAGAATGATCTGCATGCCAACCACCTTAAATGTGTACAGTTCCTGTCCTCCAAGACCCCGATGACCTCATAAGCGTTCATGTTTCACGTGTTGCAGAACCATCATTTATCTTCAGGAACGATCAAAGTCCTGATGAGTGCTGGAGGTCCGCTTCTCACCCTAAAGTTCAGCAGCAGTCGGGTCCAGTTGCTCTTTAATGAACATCAGGCTCCTGGTTAACTGCCGCCATGATGCCAGCTGGTCCTCCTGATGGCGTCCAACACAGAGCAATAATTAAACACCTCACATCCAAAGGAAACAGACGTTTACACTCTCTTTGTCTCAAGCTCGTCTTCAGCTGGTTTCACATTCACTCTTTAGACTCCAGCCACCTTCATTTGTGTGAGGAACCGGTTGATTTGGTCCTGCTGCCTTTCCATCCGCTCTTGGCTGTCTTTTCCAACCAAAGGTAATTATATTTTAGGAAGCTGGGAAGTGCTGCTACAGCTCTGATGTCACAGAGCAGCAGTACTCTTGGAAAAATCCCCTCATCAGTAGGGGTCAGTGTTGCTCCATGGAATTACAAGCGGCCACTAGATTTCTTTAGTCTCAGAGCTTCCTCTCACTTACTACTTGTACTACCCCAACACACACACACACACACACACACACACACACACACACACACACACACACACACACACACACACACACACACACATCCTTGTACTTATATCTTTGTGAGGACTTTCATTGATGTAATACCTTCCCTCGCCCCTCACCCTAACCCTAACCATCTCAACTGACTGCCTAACCTCTGACCTTGACCCTAAACCTAACCAGAACCTGATTCTAACCTCAATCCTAAAACCAAGTCTTGACCTTCAAACGGCCCATTGAAGATGTGAGGACCGGCTAAAATGTCCTCACTTTCCAAAAATGTCCTCACTCTGTTGGTAAAATACATATTTTAGTCCTCACTATGTAGTAAGTACAAGAACACACACACACACACACACACGTGCACACACACACACACACACACACGCACACACACACACACACGCACACACACACGCGCACACACACACACACGCGCACACACACGTGCACACACACACGTGCACACACGCACACACACGCACGCACACGCACGCACACACACACACACACGTGCACACACGCACACACACGCACGCACACACACGCGCACGCACGTGCACACACACACGTGCACACACGCACACACACGCACGCACACGCACGCACACACACACACACACACACACACATTTCTTCAGAAGACCACTCATGGCTGAAGAAATAGCAGACACTCTTTCCTCTGACTGTACATGGAATGAAAGTCTGCCTATTTTCCAGCTTTAAACTGAATTCAATAGTGTTTGTGTGTTTGTGTGTGTGTGCATGTGTGTGTGTGCGTGTGCGTGTGTACATGTGTATGTGTGTGTATCGGTGGCTGTTCATCAGCACATTTTGAGGTTGTGTACATTTTGCTTCACACTGAAACAGCATGAAGGACAAAAATGACGTCAAACTTGCAAAAACTTCTTGAAAACCTTTTCTTGAAAAAGAGTAAATGTGCAAAATGAAAAGCTCTGACGTAGTAAACATTTAAGTCATGTGACTGAGCGGCTGTTTCCTCCGCTGTGGTCATCTTCCTGGTCATCCCCTAACTTTGTCTTCACCTCCAAAGAAGCAGCGGCATGTCCGATACTCGCTGGCACCAGAGTACATTTACCTCCCTCTGTTTTTACCCGCTAAACGTCTGAGTTTCTTCCTCTATGGTCCCACCTCCGGCTGCCGTGAGGCTGCTGCTAGCGCCCTCTGTGGAAATATGCACGACATAGCCTGCTTTATTCACCTCAGACCACCTGATGAAAACACCTGTAAGTCATTTCAGAATGTCCTCTTTTGCTACATCTCTAAAATTTGCCCACCATTTTCCAGAAACATGGGTGTTGGTAGTCGAGGTTATTTAAGCTGCTTCAGCTGCCCAGCGTTCACCTTCAGTCTGGTTCTCTCTCTCTCTCTCTCTCTCTCTCTCTCTCTCCATCTTACCAGAACCTATTAGACGGGTTGTGTGGAGGCCATTGAAAAAAAAAATAGTCCCAGGCTACATTTCCCCTGCCTGGCTAAGCCTGCTGCCACTATCTGGACAAACTATTGACAGTCTCCCAGCCAGCGGACAGCCGTCTGTCTCCTGATGTACTGAGACGGTGTGATAGAGGGAGGACGACTGAGGCTGGAGATGGAGAAGGAGAGACAGATCGGATTAGCTGAGTCGCAGTTATTCCATTACCTCTCAGCCTCACATACACAACACTTGGCCAGAGACTGTATTTTTTTTATTGAACACAAATGAAAAAAATAAGAAAGGATGAAAAAGTGAAATGGTGAGGAAAGTGACAGAGAAGGCCTTCGCTTAATTGCATTCTGAGAGCTCCGTGAGCTCTGCAAATCAAAGTATCCCGGGATGTCCTCTGACGATTCCGTCTTCTGAGTAGCTTAGCAGCATAATATTTAATAACCCCTGAGTAAACACTGTGAGCAATTGCTCAATAAATAATTGAGGGGAAATTTATAAATAATTTCCCCTCTTCATCTACTCCAGCGCACTGGCAGGTCTCTGAAGTGACGCTCATCCCTCTGGACAGTGGGCTTCTGCTTTCACACCTCATGGGGGCGCTCTGGTTATACTGGAGAAATCTGCTCCTCCAGACTGCCAAAAAAAGGAAAGAAAAGAAATAATAAAATGGGTTATTCACAAAAAATAGTACATGCTTCCAAGAAACAGGCCCTAACCCTCTATTAAAATCCGGTTTTTGAGAAGAATACATTTGTTATCAGTGCTTTCTCAAATTTCTGGGCGTTTTCAGGAAATGAGAGATGTTTTGTGCTCCGGAGCAACGGCGCAGCTCCACGACCTGCTGCTGGGTTTGCAGCAAATGTCAGCAAGGCTACTGAGGCATGGCTGTGTGACTTCGGGCTGGTGTCCATCATTTGAGCTTTTCCAAAATTCACAATTAAGAAGTTGCCTAATATAACCTCTATGTGCTTTCCCCTCCTCTCCGTCCTCCTTCTTTTGCTTCTTGCCCCCCCAGCTGGTTGTAGCCTCATCTACAACGAACAACTGTTTGCTAATGAGAATGAGTGGAGCTCATTATTCATTATATCATTAGCATTTAATTGCTCTCTGCTAATCCTAATAACCATCTCAGACAGTTTAATCGGTTGTCACTTACTGACTCAACCTCGACTTCAGAGCCGCGTCACATGGAGCCTCCTGAGGTTGAGACTGTGCTCTTGATGAAAGGATTTGGGATAAATTGTCATGAATTGCTGCTCAATCATCCAGAGTGTGTGCAAATTTGTGGGTGAGTGCGACCAAAGTCAGGCTTTGCTCTTTCTTTCTCTCACTGTCGCTCTCTTTTTAAAAAATCTGACATCATTTCTTTGCCTCTTTATCCAGCTCACTCTACATCGGTCTTCTCGTCCCTCATCCGTCCCACCGGGCTTCTGAAAATTGCACAAAGCTAAACTGGACGATGAGGGAGATACTGAGACTCTGGAGGGCAGGACAGGCCCTCCCTCCATCATTCACCAGCAGAGAAAATGAGAGAGAATTGTACATAGAAGTGAGAGGAGGACGGGATGGAGAAGGAGAGAGAGAGAGAGGTGGAAGGAGGGAGATAAGAGGAGAGGGAACGAGAGCGAGCAGCCACCCAACACAGTCATCAACTCCCTTCCATCCATCATCTGTCTCAGTCCAAAAGCTGCGACTGCTTCATCAGCATCAGCTCCACACACACACACACACACACACACACACACTCATACACATGTACATATATATACACACACACACACACACACACACGCGCGCACAAACAATTTGTTACAGTGAGAGACTGTGTGTGTGTGTGTGTGTGTGTGTGACCAGCCAACTTTGAGTTCCTGAATACACAAATATTGCCTTCCTGCTGTTAATGTTAATGTACAGTCAGAATAAAAGACATTAAATCCTTAACTGTCACAGTGAACACAAACTCCCATCCACTGGTGCTCTTCTACATTTCTGATTGAGAAACTGGTGTTTGCATTCATAAGATTTCACTCATAAATAAACAAGCTTTGTTACACATGTGACCTTCAGTAGTTGCAGGAAACCCGGCGTTGCTGTAAAAGAAACTCAGCAGAGAGCAAGCATGACGCACCCCAACAATAACGTTCCACTCCATAGGTTTGCTTTCAACTGGACCGCTGACATGCTGTCTTTTCTCAGGAATTCATTTTGAGAAGACAAGCCAACAGCAGAGGGTGCAGAGAGAGACTGTGGTCACATGGTCTGAGTGGTCCAGAGGTGGAGTCAGGCTGACGGAGGAGCCCAGAGACCCTAGCACCTGATCAGTGCGAGTGAGATGGAAAATAGTGCCTCATCACGTTCAGCGTCTGGTTACGTTCAGGCCCAAGAACGAGGCGAGGAGCCATGGCGATGTAGGCTGGTGAGAACTTCGGTGAGAAGCTCACTGCAATGTAGAAGGTCCTTCGGTGACCTCGTCCACTCCTCTTCCCTTGAAGAGTTCTTCTTCAGTTCTGATGAAGCTGATGCTGTAGCAGCATTGATGCTAACCTCTTCAGGAGCCACCACTGTTGCTGTGAGCTAAGCAGCTCGCTGTCGTCACACCTAAACCACTCCCCTATCACCTCAAAGGATGCTAATTGGCTGAACCGCTGACTGAAGTCTGGCATGAGGGATTCTGGCATGAGCTCTCTAATCTAGGGTAACACCTGTAGCCAATCTAGAGGGGGCGGAGTCCTTCCATGACAGACAAGCTCCTTCAGCCAATCAGAGAATCTAATCATGTGACGCCAACAGTGGCAACGTCATGTGCCCCCATCACCTTGGACGGTGTTGGGTGGTGGTGGTCACTATTTTCTCTCAGATCCTCCAGAGGGGTGATGTTTTAGATCGTAGCAAGGCTACCAGGTACAGACGCTAACAAATCAGTACAGCTGGATTATAAACGCAGACGTAATTCTGTCACAGAATTCTAAAGATAATCAAACCCCACGAGGATAAAGCCACTTAAAAGATGCCCGAATGTAAAGCAGAGTCCTAAGATTCTTGTAGAAAGGGTGCACCTCACAGCAACCTTTTGTTTCCTTTCATTGCTTCTGTCGCCCCCCCCCCCCCCCCCAAGTTACCATTGCCACCAGAGTGCTAATTGTGCTTTAAGAGCAGGGATCTGTTTATGCGGAAAAATTATCACATGCTTTTAGTAGCTGTTTATTATTGAGGCAAATGCCAAAATCAGCGGCTAATGCTTTCATTTACATGCCAGCAGCAGCAGGACTCACTTGAAGGGTTGATTTATGAAGGATTTCATACCTGCTCTGCTCCTTTGGTTTATTTTTGAAAGAGTGATTTTTTATTTTTGAAAGAGTGATTTCCATTTGTTTTAATAAGAACTCTCAGTTTTACAGTCATTTCCTCCTGCTGATATTTAGTCTGAATGCCCTTTTACAAGTCCTCTCTACTTCATTACATTTGCTACCTGCTTCAACCTTTCTCACTCTTTTTTTCAGTCAACCCACCCTCCCACCCACCCCCCATGGAAAGGGCAAATGAATGATGCTGAGTGGATTGACACAAAACTTTTCTCTCACACTCCTCCCTACCTTTCTCCACCCTCTTTGCTAATGAGCAATGGTAGCTCTATTGACCTACTTGTGGACTTAAAGGAAATCCAATCACAAATGCCTCAGGTCGCTTTCTTCCCACTTTGGGAGATTAAAAGATTCAATTCTGCCTGCCTATCCACACTCATCATCATCATTTCTCCTTCCTTTTCTTTTGTCTGCTCAACTGTCAGCCACCAGGACCCCCCCCCCCCCACACACACACCTCCCTTTCTCTCTCTCTGCTCCCCAAGTTTTCAGGCTCTTTTACAAACTTGCTTGTTGTCTTTCCCATTCAAGGAGAGTGGAGGGAGCAGCTGTGCAGATCATTATCAGCAGGAGACGAAGATGTTAGGACACAGCGGCGCTGGCGGAGAGTCAGTCGGATCGAGTCGGCTGCAGAGGGACAATGACTCACATCTTGGTGCTGTCACAAATGAACACACACGTGTTTTTACGTACTTTCAAACACACCCGATGCACATGGAAATGTCTCAACTTCATCAGGATAATGGATGAATTGTCTCGTAACCCCAATTACTGCCACTCCTGCTGACCCCCTGCCGTGCCTTAAGTGGCAGCAGGGTGCTGAGCTGTGGTCGCTCTGCCTGTTGGCACGGTGTTTGTTTGGCTTCATGCATACTGTGCAGTAATAGAACACGGTGACCCGGACTCCGAGGGGGTCTGCTAACAAACAGACAACACTGAGCAAACAAAAGCTCCCTGTGCAGTACATGTGATTTTCAAATGATAAACATACAGCTTCTATGCTGCTGTCGGGTGTGTACACATCACACATCACATAAAAGGTTGAAGGTTGTCATGCTGTTAATGAGCCCAGCTTTGTCTTAGGCAGTATTTGGTTCACGTCAGTCCACACTTGGGCAGCCAGCCAGCCACCAGCAGGACCAGGACTGGCTGGGGGAGCTGGACGGCGGCAGACAGCATCTGAGTCAGGTGTCTGGCCAGCAAAACCCAGCTGTGCACTCACTGTTCTTGTACTTAATGACTTTCATTCATACACAACTGCTGACCTGTGATTGCAGAGCTATCAAAGACACAGGTGATGGATGGCTGAGGAAAGCCTAACATGGCCGCTGCATCCTGTCATGTGATCACATGTCCAGCACGAGCAGGAAGCATTGTGCGCTACATTCGTCCTTGTGTTGCAGGACTGTGAGTTGTGCAGCTCGGAGGTTTTCTCAACTTCAACCACAGGTCTAACTGTTCATTTATTCACACATGGCCAGCACATACTTGAAATGAAATATTTAAAATTCCTGCCTTTGCCAGAATTGATGGGTGTAATTAATCACATTCAAAGCATGTAGATAGTTAGGTTCATGCTGCACCATCTAGAACAGCTTAAAACAGAGCAAACCAGCAGCAACTCTGACTCTCAGCCCTGAAACTCAGGACTCAACACTGAGCCCTCCAGTTTCTGCTGCTGGAGAGTTTCCTGCCTGTCACCCTGTTGACTAGAATCCTTCTTTTGGCAAATTAGTGGCAGGAAGCAGCAACATCCACCACGACCATGCAGCTCTCTCAGAACTCAGGAAAAAGCCCACATCAAATCAGACACTCCTTCTCTGTCCTCTCCACTTAATCATCTTCTCTTTTTCCAGCGCTGACCCGAACGATTGAACAGTTTAAGTGCTTTGCTGCTCTCAAATTGAACTGCCTGCTGTCAAACCATATGTCCCTTTTTTCCACTTTTCCTTCCACTTGCTTTCTTTTGTCATCTGATTGATCCCTTAACCTTGACAGCCCTCATCATATGGTAAATGCATGTGTTTTAAATGTGTGCACAAGTGTGTGTGTCTTCTTCTCTCAGTGCTGCTCTGAAAAAAGGAGACCTAATGGTTTGACCAAAGGTCCACACAGTTCTTCTGTTGCTTTTTTTCTAAACAAAAATCAATATCACAGAGTGCCTTCAATGTGCTTTTGTTCTAATGGCTTGTGTGTGTTTCTTGCTGGGCTTAGTTGTTCTAGAACAATGGTGAAGGAGGTTACTCAAGTACGTCATGACGAGAACATCATGTTCAAGAGTCCCATCGATTCAACGGCCATTTCAGCGGCACACTTTGCCCTGGTGCACCCCCGTCTCCCTCACATCTTCAGGATGCTGCTGAGGGACGCTGGTCCCTTCCTGGTTTCGATTTTCAGTAACTATAGAGTCAAATGTGCTGAGCTCCTGGAAGCTGTCCTGACATGATGTGTATTATTCTCATTTCTATTTGAAGCAGCTCACTCCAAGTAGGGAATGAGTCCTCACCCCAGATGAAGGAGCTCAAGTATCCCGGGGTCCGGTTCTGGAGCGAGGGGACAAAGGAGCATGAGATGGGCCGGAGTATCGTGAGATTACATTCACTCAGCTGCCCCCTCCTATTGAAAGCAGAGCTGACATAGATAGACGCAGCTCTCCATCTGCTGCTCTGTCCCTGCTCCTATGCTCACCTACGGTCCTGGCATGTGGGTCATGATCGGGTTTCCTTGGGACGGAGGCTGGCGTCTCCCCGGGGGGAAGGTGAGAAGGTCAGTCAGCTGACTCCGAGAAGAGCTGCTGCTCCCTCGCTTGCTCTTTGCTGCTGAGCCTCCTCTGTTGGCATCATCCAACTGTGACCTCCGAACTTTAAGTGCATGATTGGATGTCTTTGCTTTATTAACGTTGAGAATCATTGGACAAGAAACCTCCCGTTATTGTGCAACTGGTGAAATAAATGTCTTAAACTTAATCTGTATCAAGATTACAGCAACTTTTGTTTCAGTGAGATAACAGATAATAAATTCAGTCTTTATGTCCCGGTGACCACCGTGTCTCTCTCTCTCTCTCTCTGAATTCTCAGCACCGTCTGAAAGCTCCATTAGTCTTTTTAGACAAAATATGAGGGACTCCTCTTCGTTCAACAGCTCCATAAGTGACGGCATTAATTAAATAACCCTGAAACAAAAAGATTAGTTAAGATTCCCAGTTGTGTTTCTTTCTAATCATTTATTTCGATAGTCTCTAGTAGTGCCTGCGCATGAAAATATTTCACTTTGTTCATTTTGTCCATTTTTTGTCCCTTGGATGAACTGAACATTTCCCCTGCTGCACTCTCATCAACTGAACCATGTCCGAGGGCTTTGTAGAGGCAGGCTGCTACCCGGCGAGTCCAAATATAGCGTGCACACTCTCATGTTGTATCTGTCTGTCCAAAGTACGCTCCTTACCATTTTTTTAATTGCCTCCCATGTGATGAGATTTCCTCAATGGAACAGAAGATGAATAGAAGCGAAAATGCAATCCTTGTGAAACATTTTCTTTCTCTCTTCAGTCTGTGGATTGAGTACCTCCAAAAGCCTTTTTCGTGAGATTGCCAGGGTCCCATTTGAATGCTTGATTTGTAATTGCAGCCTGACCTCCCATGCTGATGCAAGTTTTTTAGTTGTATGAAGTATTGATTCCCCACACTGACCCTTTCATTCTCAGCTTGACATACTGAACTAATTCTAGAAAAAACAGACAAATTACTCGTCTTATACAAAACAGAGGGAGGCTCAGTGGGTTATTCAAGTGCTATAATAACATTGAACTGAGTAGCTGATGTGAGTGGTCGTGTTTCAGCAGCAAGAGAAGCTGCTCAACAATCTGTGTGCCTATGACGTACGCAGGAGTGGACAAATGTAGAATTTTCCTTCAGGCCCACGAGCTCATCTTCAGATGACCGTGTTGGCCTTGTAGTTCCATCATCCACCCACTATCGATACCGTCATGGGTGCGTGGTGGGCAGTAGACCCAATAGCAGACGATGCACGAGGAGAGTTCACAAAAAAGATGTTTATTACAGACGTTGGGGGGAAACCGGTGACTGGAGGCTTGGAGCTGACGGCTCGTGACTAGAGACAAACAACACTTGACGGCGACATCAATTCGACAAAATGCACTTTGACAATGACAGCACGACAATGACCTGACAAGCACAAGGGGGAAACACAGAGGTTAAATACAGGAGGGAAACGAGGCACAGGTGGTGTAATCGACCAGGTGAGACAAATCAGGTAATCACAGGGAGGAGCACAGGAAGACAGGACACGACTACAAAGTAAAACAGGAAACACAAGACAGGGATCGTGACATATACTGCTTATCTGTTCAGGGTCCCAGCTGACATTGGGTGAGAGGCGAGGATAGGGTTTGGAGAAACTTGGAAACTTGTGTCCAGTCCATCTCAGGGCCATCAGGAGCAGTTAGGGGTTCAGTGTCTTGCTCAAGGGCACTTGGACATGGTCACCAGGGGAAGTGGGGATGGAACCAGCAACCCTTAGGTTGCTAGGCGGCCCCTCTACCTCTGAGCCACGCCGCCCCCTGCCTTGTGGCTCCTGACTGAAATAAAGCATGATGTCTGTTGTCTGTTGTTGATGATAGCTAGCGGTCAAGGTTTTCTCGATTATGTAACTACGAACGATACAGTTTAAGATGTTTCCTGTTGACCCCTAGAGGATTGAGTCGACCTGTCAGGACCTGGTGATGCTCATCAGGGTGTGTTTGGAACCAGTAAGGACTGGTTGGAAATAACTGGACCTCGACGGGGAGGCAGTTGTCCCCAGACATACTGGATTAATGTTTAAAAAGACAACAGCTGGTTAACAAGGAAAAAGCTACACAACAACTGACAGTC